>NW_028270164.1:23786225-24100225 GCF_037043375.1 Chiloscyllium plagiosum
TCCCTGGACACTTGTGGGAAGTTTGGCATGGCCAATTCACCTAACCTGCACATCTTTGGACTGTGGGAGAAAACTAGAGCATGTGGATAAACCCACGCAGACAAGGGGAGAATGTGCAAACTCCACACAGTCACCCAAGGCTGGAATCGAACCTGGGTCCTGTGAGGCAGCAGTGCTAACCACTGAGCCATCGTGTTGCCGCAGTTTCCTCTCTGAGTCTGATACATGCTCACTTTCAAAGGAAGCTCGATCGCTTTTTATTCAGTCGCACCAAGTGCTCATTACTGGAAGTTACATCAAAGTTCTAAGCAAAGCCTTCAGACTATCCTTATAACACTTGAGTGGCGGTAGTGTAGGCTTTATTGGGCTCCTGAGTCTGGGGCTCATCGGCTCTGCCACATTTCTTTTCTTTCCGTTCTTTTTTTCTCATTTCTTTTCTTTTTAGTCTTTGCTCCTACTTACCTTCTGGGGAGAGCGTAGTTGTGGCGACATTGATGAGGAAGGTGGAAGATGGCTTTGTTGAGGTCCAGAACATAACAACAGCTGGTGAGGCTGGAGGGGGACCCTGGCAGCGTCATAGAGGAGGCAACTGGTGAAGAGGTGGGTACGGGATCTGACATCGGCTGTTACTTTGGCAGAGGCAATGTCGGTAAGATAGGGCCAGCAGTGAAAGATGGTACCTGAGGAGTAGCAACTTCAACGTTGGTTGGGTCTGGCACTGTCAGCAGTGGAATGGTAGCAGAAGGATTATGGGCACTCTTTAAGCTATTTCTTTTTAAAATTATTCTTAAAATGACAAAATGGCACCAGATTGTAACAACAGTGGAAGCTTTTCACTGTATTTTGCTATATCTTTCACTGTAAAATACATGTGACAATGAAACCATTCATCATTCACCCTTTGACCACCATAAGAGTGCACCACAGACTCAATCACTTCACAGAAGATTTGCTTTGGTAAAGCGGTGTCAAACAATCTGGCGACATGAGCAATCCAACTTAGCTGTGGTTGTTTCAATACGGAATGAATTTCTTTTTATTCACTCACGGAACATGAGCATTGTTAGCTAGGCCAGCACTTAGTTTCTGTCTCTAGTTGTCCTTGCGAAAGTAATAATAAGTTGCCTTCTTGAGCCACTACATCCATGTACTGCAGATATATCTACAATGTGGTTCAACGTTTGTGAGAAGATTTGTAGCTCGGGTGCACGTTGTTGTGGTTCTGTTCGCCGAGCTGGGAATTTGTGCTGCAGACGTTTCATCCCCTGTCTAGGTGACATCCTCAGTGCTTGGGAGCCTCCTGTGAAGCGCTTCTGTGATCTTTCCCCTGGCATTTGTAGTGGTTTGAATCTGCCGCTTCTGGTTGTCAGTTCCAGCTGTCCGTTGCAGTGGTCGGTTAATTGGGTCCAGGTCGATGTGCTTATTGATTGAATCTGTGGATGAGTGCCATGCCTCTAGGAATTCCCTGGCTGTTCTCTGTTTGGCTTGTCCTATAATAGTAGTGTTGTCCCAGTCAAATTCATGTTGCTTGTCATCTGCGTGTGTGGCTACTAAGGATAGCTGGTCGTATCGTTTCGTGGCTAATTGGTGTTCATGGATGCGGATCGTTCGCTGTCTTCTTGTTTGTCCTATGTCGTGTTTTGTGCAGTCTTTGCATGGGATTTTGTACACTACATCGGTTTTGCTCATGCTGGGTATCGGGTCCTTCGTTCTGGTGAGTTGTTGTCTGAGAGTGGCTGTTGGTTTGTGTGCTGTTATGAGTCCTAGTGGTCACAGTAGTCTGGCTGTCAGTTCGGAAATGCTCTTGATGTATGGTCGTGTGGCATGTCCTCATTCCGTTGTCTTTCCTTTAGGCATCTGTTGATGAAATTGCGCGGGTATCCGTTTTTGGCGAATACATTGTATAGGTGTTCTTCTTCCTCTTTTTGCCACAAATACAGACAAGAAATTGCGCGCCTAGAATCGTTAATTTCAAAAACCACCAATCAGGAATGGACCTGGACCACACCATAGGACAGAACAGGACCACACACCACAAAAAAACGGCACTAAAAGAAAAAATGGCCAAACTAACACACAACAGAGAGGACACCACAACACACACCTGGGTTAGAAACCTCTCCCACAGACAGCTCACAGACATGGAAAGAACAATACTGGCCAAGGGACTCAACTACAACACAGGGACGCCAAGACAGCAGACTTCCTAGCAGCACTAGAATGCACACTCAGGAACAATGGACTGACAGAAGAGACACAACAAACAGTGAGACAAAGTATCGTACCTTTGATAACAAGGAAAAGACAAACACATAACCTCAACACCAAGGAGAGGGAAGCACTAAAATCACTAAGAAATGACAAGAACATGATCATACTACCTGCAGACAAAGGCAGAATGACGATCATCCTGGACAAAGCAGACTACATTCAAAAAGCGTAACAACTACTTGCAGATACCAACACCTACCAAAAGAGGGAGTTTGGTAGGATAAACAACACACTGAGGAACCTACAAAAAAAACGGACAGATAACCAGCTTTGACCTACAAAGAATGAAACCTGAAAGCAACAACACCCCCAGATTCTATGGGCTACCTAAAGTCCACAAACCAGACATCCCACTCAGACCTATAGTATCACTACCAGGGACACCATCATACAAACTGGCTAAAGAGCTACAGCAGAAACTGAAACACCTGATCAGTGGATCCAGACACTCTATACAATCAACACAGGAATTCTTGGACACCATCAGAAATATACACATAGACAAGGAAGAAACCATGGTCTCATTCGATGTAACAGCACTGTTCACCTCTATTGACAAAACCCTAGCCAGAGAAACAATAGCCAACCTGCTGGACATACAGAACAGACAACAGGACATTGAACCTAACAACAAAGACGGCATACTCAAACTACTGGACCTGTGCCTCACAACACACTTCACATTCAACAACCAAATATATGAACAAATCAACGGCACACCCATGGGCTCACCCATCTCTGGACTCATAGCAGAAGCAGTAATGCAAAGGTTAGAACAAACAGTCTTACCGCAAATTCAATCCAAACTCTGGGTCAGATATGTGGATGACACCTTTGTAATTATTAAAAACACAGAAATAGAGAACACACACCGGATCATCAATGCCACACTCACTGGAATCCGATTCACTAGAGAGGAAGAAAAGGACAACCAACTCCCATTCCTAGACGTGATGGTACAGAGAACACCGAATGGAGAATTCACCACAAAGGTATACAGGAAAGCCACACACACAGATCAAATCCTGAACTACGAAAGCAACCACCCCGACACACACAAAAGAAGTTGCATCAAGACACTATTCAAAAGGGCCACAACACACTGCAGTACACCAGAACTGCAAAAAGAGGAAGAGGAACACCTATACAAGGTATTCGCCAAAAACGGATACGCACGCAATTTCATCAACAGATGCCTAAGGGAAAGACAACAGAACGAGGACATGCCGCAACCCAAAGGACTAGCCACACTACCATACATCAAGAGCATTTCCGAACTGACAGCCAGACTACTGCGACCACTAGGACTCATAACAGCACACAAACCAACAGCCACTCTCAGACAACAACTCACCAGAACGAAGGACCCGATACCCAGCACGAGCAAAACCGATGTAGTGTACAAAATCCCATGCAAAGACTGCACAAAACACGACATAGGACAAACAAGAAGACAGCGAACGATCCGCATCCATGAACACCAATTAGCCACGAAACGATACGACCAGCTATCCTTAGTAGCCACACACGCAGATGACAAGCAACATGAATTTGACTGGGACAACACTACTATTATAGGACAAGCCAAACAGAGAACAGCCAGGGAATTCCTAGAGGCATGGCAGTCATCAACAGATTCAATCAATAAGCACATCGACCTGGACCCAACATACTGACCACTGCAACGGACAGCTGGAACTGACAACCGGAAGCGGCAGATTCAAACCACTACAAATGCTGGAGGAAAGATCACAGAAGCGCTTCACAGGAGGCTCCCAAGTACTGAGGATGTCACCTAGACAGGGGACGCAACGTCTGCAACACAAATTCCCAGCTCGGCGAACAGAATCACAACAATGTGGTTATAGAGGGCATTCCAGGAATTCACCAGCGACATGGAAAGAACAGTGATAGATTTTCAGCATAGTGAATGTCTTGGAGGGAACCTACAGATAGGGTCATTCCCATATGTCTGCTGACCTTGCCTTTCTAGATGATAGTGGAAGGTGCTGTCCAAGATTATTTGAAGAATTATGCAATTCATCTTATAGATAAAATGCAGTGCTGCTACTGAACGCTAGTGGTATACTCACTGAATGTTTGTAGAGGTGTTGACAATCAAGTGGCCTGCTTTGTCCTGGATGATCATATGAACCAGAAAGGTAAAAACAATGACTGCAGATGCTGGAAACCAGATTCTGGATTAGTGGTGCTGGAAGAGCACAGCAGTTCAGGCAGCATCCAAGGAGCAGTGAAATCGACGTTTCGGGCAAAAGCCATTCATCAGGAATAAAGGCAGAGAGCTTGAAACGTGGAGAGATAAGCTAGAGGAGGGTGGGGGTGGGGAGAAAGTAGCATAGAGTACAATAGGTGAGTGGGGGAGGGGATGAAGGTGATAGGTCAGGGAGGAGAGGGTGGAGTGGATAGGTGGAAAAGGAGATAGGCAGGTAGGACAAGTCCGGACAAGTCATGGGGACAGTGCTGAGCTGGAAGTTTGGAACTAGGGTGAGGTGGGGGAAGGGGAAATGAGGAAACTGTTGAAGTCCACATTGATGCCCTGGGGTTGAAGTGTTCCGAGGCGGAAGATGAGGTGTTCTTCCTCCAGGCGTCTGGTGGTGAGGGAGCGGTGGTGAAGGAGGCCCAGGACCTCCATGTCCTCGGCAGAGTGGGAGGGGGAGTTGAAATCTTGGGCCACGGGGTGGTGTGGTTGATTGGTGCGGGTGTCCCGGAGATGTTCCCTAAAACGCTCCCCAATGTAGAGGAGACCGCATCGGGAGCAACGGATACAATAAATGATATTAGTGGATGTGCAGGTAAAACATTGATGGATGTGGAAGGCTCCTTTAGGGCCTTGGATAGAGGTGAGGGAGGAGGTGTGGGTGCAGGTTTTACAGTTCCTGCGGTGGCAGGGGAAGGTGCCAGGATGGGAGGGTGGGTTGTAGGGGGGCGTGGACCTGACCAGGTAGCCACGGAGTGAACGGTCTTTGCGGAAGGCGGAAAGGGGTTGGGAAGGAAATATACCCCTGGTGGTGGGGTCTTTTTGGAGGTGGCGGAAATGTCGGCGGATGATTTGGTTTATGCGAAGGTTGGTAGGGTGGAAGGTGAGTACCAGGGGCATTCTGTCCTTGTTACGGTTGGAGGGTGGGGTCTGAGGGCGGAGGTGTGGGATGTAGACGATATGTGTTGGAGGGCATCTTTAACCATGTGGGAAGGGAAATTGTGGTCTCTAAAGAAGGAGGCCATCTGGTGTGTTCTGTGGTGGAACTGGTCCTCCTAGGAGCAGATACGGCAGAGGTGGAGGAATTGGGAATACGGGATGGCATTTTTGCAAGAGGTAGGGTGGGAAGAGGTGTAATCCAGGTAGCTGTGGGAGTCGGTGGGTTTGTAAAAAATGTCAGTGTCAAGTCGGTCATCATTAATGGAGATGGAGAGGTCCAGGAAGGGGAGGGAGGTGTCAGAGATGGTCCAGGTAAAGTTAAGGTCAGGGTGGAATGTGTTGGTGAAATTGATGAATTGCTCAACCTCCTCGCGGGAGCACAAGGTGGCGCCAATGCAGTCATCAATGTAGCGGAGGAAGAGGTGGGGAGTGATGCCAGTGTAATTACGGAAGATCAACTGTTCTATGTAGTCAACAAAGAGACAGGCATAGCTGGGGCCCATACATGTGCTCATGGCTACCCTTTGGTCTGGAGGAAGTGGGAGGAGTCGAAGGAGAAATTGTTAAGGGTGAGGACCAGTTCGGCCAAACGAATGAGAGTGTCGGTGGAAGGGTACTGTTGGGGACGTCTGGAGAGGAGAAAACGGAGAGCTTGGAGGCCCTGGTCATGGCGGATGGAGGAGTAGAGGGTGGATCTTGGTGAAGATGAGGCGTTGGGGGCTAGGGAAACAGAAGTCTTGGAGGAGGTGGAAGGCGTGGGTGGTGTCTCGAACTTATGTGGGGAGTTCCTGGACTAGGGGGGATAGGACAGTGTCGAGGTAGGTAGAGATGAGTTCAGTGGGGCAGGAGCATGCTGAGACAATGGGTCGGCCAGGGTGGTCAGGCTTGTGGATCTTGGGAAGGAGGTAGAACTGGGCAGTGCGGGGTTCCCGGACTATGAGGTTGGAAGCTGTGGGTGGGAGATCTCCTGAGGTGATGAGGTTCTGTATGGTCTGGGAGATGATGGTTTGGTGATGGGGGGGTGGGGTCATGGTCGAGGGGGCAGTAGGAAGAGGTGTCCTCGAGTTGGTGTTTGGCTTCAGCAGTGTAGAGGTCAGTGCGCCAGACTACCACTGCACCCCCTTTATCCGCTGGCTTGATGGTGAGGTTGGGATTGGAGCAGAGGGATTGGAGGGCTGCGCATTGAGAGGGTGAGAGGGTGGAGTGGGGGAGGGGGGTAGACAGGTTGAGGCAGTTAATGTCCCGGTGGCAGTTGGAAATGAAGAGGTCGAGGGCAGGTAATAGGCCAGCGCAGGGTGTCCAGGTGGATGCAGTGTGTTGGAGCTGGGCGAAGGAGTCCTCGGAAGGTGGGCGGGAATCCTGATTGTGAAAGTAAGCTCGGAGGCGGAGGCGACGAAAGAATTGTTCGACGTCACGGCGTGTATTAAATTCATTGATGCGTGGACGGAGGGGGATGAAGGTGAGTCCTTTGCTGAGGACCGATCATTCGTCCTCAGTGAAGGGGAGGTCTGGAGGGATGGTGAAAACTCAGCAGGGCTGGGAGCTGG
This sequence comes from Chiloscyllium plagiosum, assembly GCF_037043375.1. NCBI lineage: Eukaryota > Metazoa > Chordata > Chondrichthyes > Orectolobiformes > Hemiscylliidae > Chiloscyllium > Chiloscyllium plagiosum. The sequence continues at coordinate 23,793,201 of NW_028270164.1, forward strand.
GATCTGGTGTGGGTGTGGAGCTGGGAGTGGGGGCAGAATCTGTAACTGGAGTGGGTGTGGTGGTGGGGGGAATGAGGGTGGAGTCATGATCAGGGGTAGTATTCCCCTCGGGGTTCTGGGGAGTGGGGTTAGTGACAGTGGGGTCTGTGGGGGGCGTGTCAGCAGAATGCAGGTGAGTGGTGCTGGTGGGGGCGGAGGTGGTGGTGACCACGGCAGTAGGGGTGGCAGAAGTCACTGAGCATGTGGCATCAGCGATGATGTGAGGGGCGGAAGTGATGTCACGTGTGATGCATGAGGAATTGTGAGGGGCAGAAGGTTTTGTGGGAGCGGCCATGATGGGGGCGGAAGTGACATCATCAATCAGCGTGGGGTTGGCAGCTGCATCAGCCGCATGGCTAATGGCGTCTGATTAGTTTCCGAGGCCAGGGGAATCTTCTGGAATGTTTGAGGAGCGCTGGTTATGGAGGTAGGTAGGTAAAAGTTTGTTGTACTTACAGTTTTTGATGTTTGAGATGGAATTGAAATACTGTTTGTTGAGAGTATGAATTCTCCTGAGGATGTAGTAGAGAGTGGGTCCTTTGCAATTCTGAGAGAGTGTGGCCCTCAGCGGAGGCAGGGCTGACTGTAGAGAGTTTTGATGCTGGCGCATTGCTGCTAGCGTGGAGCGGAGGGTCTTAATATCATTTATTGTATCCGTTGCTCCCGATGCGGTCTCCTCTACATTGGGGAGACTGGGCGCCTCCTCGCAGAGTGCTTTAGGGAACATCTCCGGGACACCCGCACCAATCAACCACACCACCCCGTGGCCCAAGATTTCAACTCCCCCTCCCACTCTGCCGAGGACATGGAGGTCCTGGGCCTCCTTCACCGCCGCTCCCTCACCACCAGACGCCTGGAGGAAGAACGCCTCATCTTCCGCCTTGGAACACTTCAACCCCAGGGCATCAATGTGGACTTCAACAGTTTCCTCATTTCCCCTTCCCCCACCTCACCCGAGTTCCAAACTTCCAGCTCAGCACTGTCCCCATGACTTGTCCGGACTTGTCTTACCTGCCTATCTCCTTTTCCATCTATCCACTCCACCCTCTCCTCCCTGACCTATCACCTTCATCCCTTTCCCCACTCACCTATTGTACTCTATGCTACTTTCTCCCCACCCCCACCCTCCTCTAGCTTATCTCTCCACGTTTCAGGCTCTCTGCCTTTATTCCTGATGAATGGCTTTTGCCCGAAACATCGATTTCACTGCTCCTTGGATGCTCCCTGAACTGCTGTGCTCTCCCAGCACCACTAATCCAGAATATGAACCATAAAACCTTGTTACATTTGGCTTTGATGTTAAAAATTTGAATAACTCAGCACCCAGAACATTTTTGCTGATAAAAATCCAGATTCGCTTAAGCATTTGTTTAGGAAAATAATCTCCCTGAGGGAAAAGAAAACAGTTCAAATAAACAATCATACTTGGAAATGAACAGTTTTGGCATATTGATCCTCCATCTTGAAGAGTCCAGGATGAACTGGATTACAATGTGACATTTTCTTTGATTGCCTACAAAAGAATAACAATACTCTATCAATTTCTTTTATCATTTCAAAAGCTCCATTAGATCAGTTCTGAATATTCTAATATCAATGGGATAGAGCCAAATTCAAACAATGATTGGGGTTCATATAGTATATAGAATAAGGTCCATTGTTTATTGAAGATCCTCTTTCTCTTAATTATGATTTCCTTCATTAAAGAGCAATTTGCCAGTTAGTAAACAAGAATCAGAGGCATTTAATTATTTGGAATTGAGGTATGTCTGTCTTCCAAATGCAATTGCTGTAATGAACAGGATGGTCTGTGATTTGTATGTTAATGTGTAAGATTTGTGATTGTGTTCCAGAATCATAGATTCCCTACAGTGTGGAAACAGGCTCTTCAGCCCAATGAGTCCACATTAACCCTCCGAAGAATAACCCACCCAGACAAATTCCCCTACCCCTGACTAATGGACCTAACTTACACATCCCCGAACACTATGGGCAATTGAGCATGGCCACTTCACCCAACCTGCACATTTTTGGATTGTGGGAGGAAACCAGAGCACCCGGAGAAAACCTACTCAGACACAGGGAGAATCTGCAAACTCCTCACAGTCGCCCAAGGCTGGAATCGAACCCGGGTCCCTGGTGTTGTGAGGCAACAGCGCTAGTCACTGAGCCATTGTGCTGCCCTATTAATTAAATAATTTCTAGCAGTAGGCTTTTGGAGAGTTTTAAAACAAAGAATGTTGCTTACAATCACATGCATGTAATTAAAGATTTAGAAGAATGACATCTCACTTTCTCAACATATATATAAAATAGATAGAGATGAAAAAAGAACATTCACCTGGCTTTCAGGATTTCGGGATTCAGGATTTCAGCACTACAACAATGCTACCATTATCCCTCACAGTGTAATGAAGGTTATTTATAACCAGACATTGCTCGAGAGATTGAAAACATGGCAAATCACTTACTCAACTTTTACAGAGTCATATACACAATGATTAGAGATATACAAAAGAAAAAAGCAATATCATTATAAGATCTAATTGTCTCAGTCTATTGTGGATTTGCACTTTAAGAGCTTGAGACAGCCATTATCTTTGCATCTGAATGACTGTTTCAATTTGAAATTCCCTTTTCCTAATTTCAGGAAAGGCATTGCATCCACATTTGAAAACAACAAATACTGGAGATCACAGCATGTCAGGCAGCATCCATGGAGAGAGAGCAAGCTAACTTTTCAAGTTTAGATGACTGAGCTTGGTCTCTCTCCATGGATGTTGCCTGACATGATGTGATCTCCAGTATTTGTTATTTTCAGTACGGATTCCAGCATTGCAGTAACTTGCTCCAAAATTAAGTCAACATCAGTCTGGATGGATCATTTTCTTCCTTTTGAGAAAGGGAGGTGTCTCAATCCATAAAATATGTTAAACAATCCTTGGAAACCACTTTTTGTGATCTTTCCTGGTCTTCTTTTAGAATAAAAGATGTAGCAACAAGGTTATACTATAATGGCACATGACACCTGTGAAGACTTCTCACATAGTTATGACCTTCCCTAAACATGCCCTAATGAAATTGTAACTGGGAGCAAAGGAGTCTACTTTTGTTTAAAACAGATAAATAGATAAAGCAGATAAACTTCCAATATATAAAACAGCCATAAGGCATCCTCCTTCAAACACATTTCAGTTGCTTTGCATAAAGGTGGTTAACAGCTTTGTTTGAATCACAGCAACCTGTTATCATTCTATATCAGAGTTCACAGCTTTTAACCTTAATGACCACATGCTTGCATCCAAATCTTGTTCCATATGCCAGAAATAGAGTGAAATTACAGACTAAAGTCAAGATATGTTTATTTTCCATAAAGTGTGGCTACAGAATATCTGACAAACACCTGAAAAAAATCCAACTGGAAAGCATGAATTGCTCGCCAGTTGGGTTAAAATCATACCATTATCTGGTGCTTTTTCTCATTCAGCACTGCAAAACAAAACCCTTCAATTTTTTCACTGAAGTGAAGAAGTGAATTCAGACACAAAAAGCCCATCACTCAATTCTCACTTACACCAACTGACAGCTTTTTAAATATAAATGTCACTGTACAAACTATTAATAGTTTGGTCTTACAGCTGCTGATGAAACTGTAAATTTGCTGGAATATGCTGAGTGACATTGTTGAGAGAACAATCTGAACACTTTCAAAAGGTGAGGGTGGAACAAAAAGCTGAAAACAGCCAGAATTTAAAGAGAACTCTATTTAAACAAAGCTATACATCTACGAGACGATCTTTGAAACTTGCGCATTAAGCATCCTTTGTGTGTAGAGTCATAGAGATGTGCAGCATGGAAACAGACCCTTCGGTCCAACCCGTCCATGCCGATCAGATATCCTAGCCCAATCTAGTCCCACCTGCCAGCACTAGGCCCATATCCCTCCAAACCCTTCCTATTCATATACCCATCCTAGTTCTCCCTGGAATCCTTGAGATCTAACCTTGCTAATCAGTCTCCCATGGGGAACTTTGTCGAACGCCTTAAATGTTGTAATTGTACCAGCCTCCACCATATCCTCTGGCAGCTCATTCCATACACGTACCACGCTCTGCGTGAAAAAGTTGCCCCTTAGGTCTCTTTTATATCTTTCCCCTCTCACCGTAAACCTATGCCCTCTAGTTCTGGACTCCCTGACCCCAGAGAAAATATTTTGTCTATTTATCCTATCTGTGCCCCTCATAATTTTGTGAACCTATATAAGGTCACCCTTCAGCCTCCGCGCTCCAGGGAAAACAGCCCCAGCCTGTTCAGCCTCTCCCTGTTGCTCAGATCCTCCAACCCTGGCAACATCTTTGTAAATCTTTTCTGAACCATTTCAAGTTTCACAACATCTTTCCAATAGGAAGGAGACCAGAATTGCACACAATATTCCAACAGTGGCCCAACCAATGTCCTGTACAGCCGCAACATGACCTCACAACTCCTATACTCAATACTCTGACCAATAAAGGAAAGCATACCAAACGCCTTCTTCACTATCCAATCTACCTACTTTCAAGGAGCTATGAACCTGAACTCCAAGATCTCTTTGTTCAGCAACACTCCCTAGGACCTTACCATTAAGTGTATAAGTCCTGCTAAGATTTGCTTTCCCAAAATGCAGCACCTCGCATTTATCTGAATTATACTCCATCTGTCACTTCCCAGCCCATTGGCCCATCTGGTCCAGATCCTGTTGTAGTCTGAGGTAATCCTCTTCGCTGTCCACTACACCTCCAATTTTGGTGTCATCTGCAAACTTACCAACTGTACCTCTTAACCTTGAATGCAAATCATTTATGTAAATGACAAAAAGTAGAGGGACCAGCACCGATCCTTGTGGCACTCCACTGGTCACAGGCTTCCAGTCTGAAAAACAACCCTCCACCTCCACCCTCTGTCTTCTACCTTTGAACCAGTTCTGTATCCAAATGGCTAGTTCTCCCTGTTTTCCATGAAACCTAACCTTGCTAATCAGTCTCCCATGGGGAACCTTGTCAAATGCCTTACTGTAGTCCATATAGATCACATCTACTGCTCTGCCCTCATCAATCTTCTTTGTTGCTTCTTCAAAAACCTCAATCAAGTTTGTGAGACATGATTTCCCATGCACAAAGCCATGTTGACTATCCCGAATCAGTCCTTGCCTTTCCAAATACATGTACCTCCTGGCCCTCAGGATTCCCTCCAACAACTTGCCCACCATCGAAGTCAGGCTCACTGGTCTATAGTTCCCTGGCTTGTCACATTTGAAACATATCTGCGAATAATGATTCTGCCAAGACAAAAAAATATAAATTTCGCTAATGCCAACTGACCAAAAGTTCATTTGCATAAACAGTTCTACAGACTAAGTGGTTGCAGGGACAAAATCAGTATATATATGGGATTGTCATAATCTTGGTTGGAGACCAAAGCTACAATAACCAACTTTTTCACAATTGTCCTGGATATAGTTCCATAATCGTATGATCTTTTTTTCTGAATGACCCAAAGCTTTACAAAATTCTTACTTATCAAGTATTTATAAAAATGAAAACAACAATATCTCAGCATTAAAATATAAAAACACTGAGTAGTAGCTCAAGCTGGACAAAATAAAAAGAGTTGTTTAAGTTAGGCACTCTTAAGGGACAACAAGGCACTGGATGTAGGTTTGCTTGCTGAGCTGGAAGATTCATTTTCAAACATTTCGTTACTATACTAGGTAACATCATCAGTGAGCCTGGTGGTATGTCCAGCTTTCTATTTATGTGTTTAGGTTTCCTTGGGTTGGTGATGTGGTGATGGTATTTCCTGTGGTGATGTCATTTCCAGTTCTTTTTCTCAGGGAGTGGTAAATGGGATCCAAGTCAATGTGTTTGTTGATAAAGTTCCAGTTGGAATGCCATGCTTCTAGGAATTCTCATGCATGTCTGTGTTTGGCTTGTCCTAGGATGGATGTGCTTTCCCACTTGAAGTGGCATCCTTCCTCATCTGTATGTAAAGATACTAGTGAGAGTGAATCATGTCTTTTTAATGCTAGTTGACGTTCATGTATCCTGGTGGCTAATTTTCTGACTGTTTATCCAATATAGTGTTTGTTGCAGTTTTTGCAAGGTATTTTGTAAATGACATTATTTTTGCTTGTTGTCTGTATAGGGTCTTTCAAGTTCATTGGCTGTTGTTTTAGTGTGTTTGGTGGGTCTGTGGGCTACCAGGGTGCCAAGAGGTCTGAGTAGTCTGGCAGTCCTTTCTAAAATGTCATTGATGGAGGGGAGAGTGGCTAGAGTTTCTGGATATGTTTTGTCTGCTTGTTGGATACTCTCACTAGTATCCTTACATACAGATGGGGAAGGACACCGCTTCAATTGAGACAGAACATCTATTCTCGGACAAGTCAAACAGAGACACACACAAGAATTCCTGGAAGCATGACATTCCAACTGGAACTCTATCAACAAACACATTGACTTGGATCCCATTTACCACCCCCTGAGAAAAAGAACAGGAAATGACATCACCACTGGAAATGACATCACCACAGTAAATTGCATCACCAGCCCAAGGAAACCTAAATGCTTAAATAGAAAGTAGGTCATCCCACCATGCTTCATCTGGAGGCTCACTGATGATGTTACCTAGTATGGTGATGAAATGTTTGAAAATGAACCTTCCAGCTCAGTGAGCAAATCTACTACCAAAAAGTCAACCTGAGCTGCAAAATTTCTCAAAGCTTGGAAAACAAGGTATCTGCAAGTTATACGATATTGCCTCAGACATAAATCACTAGTGTTTCAACATTGCTTAGCCAAAATCTTGGACCGCCTGACAAAACAGCATTTTGGGAGTACATTTACCATTGTTACAATCCCACCTGATTATATTGGACTAGACAGATCCCAAAGTGAGACCAGCTTGATAGAAAGTAAGTTTTATTTTACTATTTTGTAATGGTTTCTCACTGAGCACATTCACTAGAGGCCATCTGTGTACTTTTAAGGAAAACAAACATGCAAACTTATTACACAAATGAAAAAAAAGAACATATACTATGATACAATTTGGAATGAAGCCAAAGGAAAATATAACATTACAAATATCAGAAATAAAGATTCAACTCTTATATTCTCACAACAGCCTTACAGTTGTTGAAACCTCAGTGAAGGGTCTCCTTGCTTTCAGTTAAAGATTTTTGTTCAGTGGACACTTCTGTACTTAGTTTCTTTTGTCAAATGTCTGCATTCACTTCATGCAAACCTATTTAACTAATGTCTCTTCCTGGGATTTGTAAATTGCGAACAGAGTTCACTTATCACTTAATATGCCTTCGTGAAACAACACTTCTACAACCTCTGTTTCTGGAGCTTTTCTCTGAATGATATGATGCCATTCATGATTTTGGTTCCATTGCGCCATTTTAGAAACTGTTAACTGCACTGCTCCTTTTCCTGCTAACTCACCTGCTTCTCCCTGAAAGAAATGTTTACACTGTCTATCTAAATGAATGTGTTTCTGTATTTGGCTCCTTGTGTAATTGCAAGTGTCCTTGCAACTTGTTGCAAGGCAACAGTTCCTTTTTTTTTGTTGTACTTGTGTTTCTAATGTACTGAACTATTCACCTCAACAGATTTAAAGATATGTAAACAAAACTATAGCTAAAACCTTTTGGCATTGTGTGCTGTTCTCTGAATGCGAAATGCTTGTAGCAATAGCCTAGGATGGCTAGAGTTACTATCAGTTTTATGGGTAAAACATGGGATCTACATTTATTGGATGATTGGCTGTTGAAGGAGCCAATACATGAAACAACCATTTATTAACTCCAGATATATTGAGTATTCAATTATTTTAACGCCCATTCGCAGAGTGAAGGTGCTTAGGGATCAGGCGGAGTTCAGACAGTTACAGAGAGTGGTGAACTCAGCCCAGACAATCGCAAAGGCTAACCTCCCATCTATAGAATCCATCTACCAGGCCTGCTATCAAGGAAAGGCCACCAGCATTTTCAAAGATCAATCCCACTCTGGTAATGTTTTTCTACAACCTCTACCAACAGGCAGAAGGTACAGAAGCCTGAACACACGCACCAGTCGATTTCGAAACAATTCCTACCCTACTGTTGTTCGAATACTGAATGGACTCACAAACTATTAACATTTGCCTGTACCTGTGTTTTTTTGTTTTTGCCGCTGTTTATCTATCGTTTACTTATCTATGCTACTTAACACTGTGATCTACGTGTATTGCTTGCAATACAAAGTTTTTCACTGTGCCTCGGTACACGTGACAATAAATTCAATTCAAATTCACAGTCAAATGTTGGTCGAAGATGATTTTTCCTCGTTCCATTGGTGATTTAAGTTGAACATTGCTGCTAACTTCACCACCAATGAGATGCCAATGGCTTAAAAAAAACATTATTCATGCAATGTCAAGAGTGCTATGGGAGGCAGAGGTCATCATGACTGTCACATAATTTTAACAACAATTTACAGCAAGAAATTGAGCATTTGATGTTGGTTTGGGAAAAGAAGGGCTTGAGGAGTTGCATTTTGATATAATGTGTTGATCACTGAGCTGGCCTGGCCCTTTCACCGATTTGGTGCACATGCTGCAGCTGAAGTTAAATGAATGACCCGCATCACTGAGATGTTCCATTATATGGAGGAGCGTGTTCAGCCATCGTCTGCAGGCTATGCTACCGGCAATTCTTCTGACTTCTAAGAACCTCTTCTGTTCTGCATGTTCCAATGTAGTTCCACTGAGAGTCCTGCACCATGCCGCTGGTGGGTTATTGGTCATTGTACTGTCTTCTTGAGAGGGTGAAGATGGATGCAGAAGGACCAAAACTTACAACAAATCCAGGAGCAACAGCAAGTTACCGCAGACTATAAGTGGCACCAGTTCAGGGAAAGGTCACTGCTGTCGGACCACTCAGAGTGTGTGGGGTGTGCAGGATGCTCTGAGCTTTTCAGGTTAGACTCCATTTCCCAGGGATGAGCGAGACACAGTGCTGACGTAGGCTCTATATGTCACAGAACGCAGTGATGGAACTAGCTGGATGCCAGAACGGATCTGAGGCCTCCAGAAGTGAATGGCAAAAAAGATTGAAGGTCCGAATAGATTACTGATGCTCTTAATTCATTTGTTCATATGTGTAACCCCTTAAAATCATTCATACTTAACAAATCAAAACTATTTCATTGTTAACAAATTAGTTGATGTGCTTGCTAAGTGTACAGAATTTTAAAATGTTGTTCCATTTTCTCAGTACAGTATAATTGGACAGTTACTACTTGGAATCGTGTTGGGTAGTGGAAGAAATAGGCTCCACTATATATTCATTGTTAAGCAAAGAAGAGGTTTCATAATGTCAAATTAAACATTCTGACAAAGTTGCACTCTATGATTCAATTTATGAACGTGAGTTAGAATCACTCAGATTCTATACTGTATACAGATTGAGACACAACAGAAGTAATATTGGATGAGGTAGAATGTTATTGTGTGTTACTTGTGTGGAAAACATGGTATAATATGTGTTCATGGCCAGCAAGATACTTGGTTTACAGACAGAAGTATTTCTCTTACAGCAATGAATATGATAGAAGCAGACAGAAAATCATTTTAGATTTTCAATTTCTACTCATGCATTGGGAGAATATTCACTTATTTATTTGGTTGAGTGGAAATAACAGTTTCTTTTCTGCAACACATATCGAAACTTGACATGATGTCTTTTCAAAATACCAGATGTGGCAGTTGGCTTTTATTGGGTAAAAAAAGCATTCATCCAGAATGCTTCTCAGTAACTGGCATCTATGACCTTGCTGATCTCCTCGCACTAAACTGACCTGACAACTAAACACAAACTCCTTTCCACACTGTCACCGTTGCTTTTCAAGGGAGATCTGAGATTTCGCTCTATTTAGAAAGCTCAGCCACCTTTGAACCTTTCAAATGGAAGAAAGGTAAATGCTTACCTCCAGTGGAAAAAGAATGAAAGGTCACTTAGACTGTAAGAATAATAATTATAGCTCAGTGAAATATGATTGCAACATGCCAACAGAATGTCATCAAACCAATGCAATATAGTTTTAAACCTATTTTTCTCCATTATTTTTAATGGGAAATACGCGTCCAAAGCTAACTGGGCAGATTGTTGCAAGTTGCTTTCTAGATACTTGAAGAGTTTGCTTTCTGTGCAGGAGTGCAGACATGCTCTACTTCAGAGCTTTGACATCTTTAGACAATCAATCAAGTAAAATAGTCATTGTTTTTAATAGCAAGGACCATTTTGCTCTTGTTTATATATATAAAATATATATTTTACAAAGATGTACACATCATAGCTTTGATTAATCAGTCAGTGTGAGCATAGGAGGGAGGAGAAAAGGGTGACTTATCTGTATAGTTATGAATTTACATTTGAGCGTGTGTGTAGCCAAGTTAAAATCACACACAGATTGGTTATTTTTCATCCAGCTTTCATACTGTGATGCAAAAATACAAATCAATTGAAATATGTGTGTGTGTTCCTTCTCTCTATTACATTGCAACTCTGCATTGAAGAACAATAAATGAGTACCATTCTCCAAAAGCCTTAAGAAAGCATAATTAGTTAGATATATTCCAAAGAGAACATGTGTCCTTTAATAAAACATGCTCTTCAAGACTTTTCCACCACTAAAAAAAAGTGATATACAAGAACACTTCCTGAAATAGCTGGCAGGGGGATTCAGAGCACAATCCTGCTGATGAAAATTTCATTTGGATCAGTACCTATTGTGCAAACACAAATAAAACAGAAAAAAAAACTGCATTTCAGAATAAATTCCTCTCAGCAGCACTGTGATCATCTTCATTTTTTTCTGCACAATTTCAACTTCATCCTTTTTTCTGTAGTGTGGCAGTAAAGTTTTCAACATTAACTGTTGCTGCCTCTGAAATATGACTGCTCCATTGCTCATCAAAATAAATTAGGAAATGAAACCTCATAGGTTGCAGGTGGTTAGCAGGAAGATGAGTAGGGATGCCACCAAGTGATTTATTCCATGGCCATTAGTATTTTCACAGCTCCCCTTGGCAGCAGTAGGCACCAGTGAACAAAATAATTTGTGTACGAAACTGTCTTTTCAGTATTTCCAGCAAATGCAGTGCAAGAACAAAATCGGCAAATTACTTATTAGAACACCACATTATCTGATACAGTTTAAGTGAGTGCCTTAAGTATTAGATTAGATTAGATTACATTACAGTGTGGAAACAGGCCCTTCGGCCCAACAAGTCCACACCGACCCGCCGAAGCGCAACCCACCCATACCCCTACATTTACCCCTTACCTAACAGTACGGGCAATTTAGCATGGCTAATTCACCTGACCTGCACATCTTTGGACTGTGGGAGGAAACCGGAGCACCCGGAGGAAACCCACGCAGACACGGGGAGAACGTGCAAACTCCACACAGTGGAATTGAACCCGCGTCTCAGGCGCTGTGAGGCAGCAGTGCTAACCACTGTGCCACCGTGCCGCCCACCGTGCCACCCACTCCTGGGTAAAAACTGTTAGTCACTCCAGTAAACACTTTAAACATTTTATGTTGAAGATTGGATTTCCATGGTTTCAGTTTCCAAAAGGAAGGATGAGAAAAATAAACGGCGAGTGGGGCAAATGCAGGACTTGCCTCTGTTTCTGCTTTTGGTCATTTTAATGAGGAATGGGTAATGGAGAGAGCTCCAGAATCCCCTGACTCATGAAACAGACAACAAGTGGGTTCGTTGGGGTAAGCTTTTTAAATTTTCATGGAGATGGCCAGATTTAAGCAGCTGCATAATTTTACATGAGCTGCAAGAGATGGAGACTATGGATTGAAGTCACAAAGATTTTGTAACCTACATAAACTCATTTTTGCTCCTTTAACTTTCATATAAACATTGTAGCATGAGTTGTATGTCTGTTTGATAACTGAGTGATGATGGCAATGCTGTAATTAGGAGGAGTGACAAACCCTGAATCAATATTGTAGCATATTGATATTGTAACAATCCAGATCTATTGGATAAAAAGATAATGTACACTGCATACTATTGAAAAGGTTGCTTTGTGTGACAACCTGGTACAAATGCTTTATCTTTTCCTTTCGTTTTTATGAATTCAAATTAGACATATGTTGCGATAATTGTTTTGCAGTCTGTTTGATTATCTGGGCAGTTATATGACAGCTATTCAACAGCTTTGAACTGCAAGGATAGGCCTTGTGAGTTCTGTTTATAAAGTGAATAATGGGTGAGGTCATGGTTTAAGGTGGTCAGAGTATTGAATTGTATTGTAGTTAAGCCACTGATTACCTTTGAAGCACTAGGCTGTTATGGTTTGGGAATGGAAGAGGACATTTTAACTTGTTTAGAAATATAAGGTATGCAAAGGCGGGATAGTAAGTGGTAACTGTTTTATTTCATAGTGTGGAAACAGTTATGAACTGAAACACTTTTTGTATTCAAACAATTTGTTTGTATGAAATAGTATAAATAAATGAACACGATATACATTCCACCAGTGGGTTGTAGTGCATAGTTTAAAGCAAAGGATCTTTAACAACTATCCTCCTAACATTGGCTTTCTGTTTAGACATCTGACTGCAAGTGTTGATAAAGAGGAGGATTTATGAAAGATTGTTCCACTGAGCTCCAAGAACCACAGATATCTTTCAAACCCTAACCTATTTGAAAGCTTTGGGAAAAGAGGCCAAATGTCAATTTATTAGCATTTACAATACTTTCATTTCAACACCTTTTCAAAACTTGTGTAAAAATATTTTCTTTAAATCCACAACCAGTAATGATTTGAATGAGGTTAGCCAGATACTCATTGATATGAGTTCCCTGATTTGGGCTGTTAATCTGAGTGACAGATAAGAACAGGAGTGTCACAGGTGCTGCTCACTCTGAGACCTGGGTCTGAGGAAGCTGGATCAGTGCCAAGGACTTTCCTTGTCTAAATAAAGGGTGGCTTCGTGACGGGATACCAGCCTCTGTGGAGTTATTTCAGTGGCGACGAGAGAAAAGCATGTTCCTGAAGAAATTCGCTCACAGCAGTTGTTTTTGAGTTGGGCCAAGCATTCCTGGCATTGTGTCATTACTTGGGACGCTTGATTCGTTTGATTCTGCCATTGAAGACTAGGCTCAGTACGGGGAAAGAATGCATTAATTTTTCCAGGCAAATGACATTAAAAAGTAACGAGTACTTCTCCTGACAATTTATGAACTCACAGCTTTTTAAATTATTAGGAGCCTAACTTTTCCTGAGTTGCCAGGTACTAAAACTTTTCAAGAGTTGACAGCTGTAATTAAGGAATATCAAGACACCAAGCCACCTCTAATTCTGAGACACTATTGGGTTTACTCAATAATTTGGGAACCAGTGAAATCTATATCAGGTCTTTTGTTGAGGTTAAGATTGCTGGCAAAGGCATGTGACTTTGGTTTAACCCTTAATGAAATGCTGAGAGACTGTTTACTATGTGGGATTAATCTTGGAGCCATGCAAAAGTGCCAACCAGCTGAAGGTCAACGGGACTTCAAACAGGCAGTGCAATGCTTTATCATTGGAAAATGTGGCAAGTCGAGCATATGAGTTGCAGGGTATTCCAATAAAAGTGGACCACTTCACCCGGGCGACTGAGCTTGGATATTATCACGAGTGAAGGCAATTATAAAGCCTCGCTCAGGACCTATCCTGAAAGAGGTCCTTGTGGGGATTTTAAACAAATGGTAAACCACTTTTTTCAGCTGAATAAGCACCCAATCCCTCACATAGAGGATTTATGAGCAAAACTGGCAGGGGTCGATCCTTCATGGCACTGGACATGTGCCATAGGCACTTGCAACGGTGATTAGAAGAGGATTCCCAGAAGTATGCTACAGTTAGTGCCCATTAGGGTTTGTACCAATAAATGAGACTGCCACTTGAGGCATTGTCAGCCTGTACATCTTTTCAGCACATGATGGAGAACATTTTAGAAGGGTACCATTTATCTAGATGACATGCTAATAACAGGGAAGACCAATAAGGAGCACTTAGAGAACTTGGATAAAGTCCTTAGATGTTATTCCCAGGTGGGTATTCAACTTAGAAGGAAAAGATGTGTATTTCAGGATGCCCAAGTGACCTACTTGGGCAGCAGAGTTGATAAGACCAGGTTACACTTCTCAGAAGATATGGTGAGAGTGATCAAAGGTGCTCCAGCTCCTATATCTATACTGAACTTTTTGAGATTAGATTCCCTACAGTGTGGAAACAGGCCCTTCAGCCCAAACATTTCACACCGACCCTCCGAAGAGTAACCCACTCAGACCCATTTCCCTCTGATTAATGCACCTAACACTATGGGCAATTTAGCATGGCCAATTCACCTGACCTGCACATCTTTGGATTGTGGGAGGAAACCGGAGTACCCGGAGGAAACCTGCACAGACACGGGAGAACATGCAAACTCCACCCAAGGCTGGAATCAAACCTGAGACTCTGGTATTGTGAGGCAGCAGTGCTAACCACTAAACCATCATGCCACCCAGGTCTTTCCTTGGGCTGGTGAATTATTACAGCAAGTTCATACGTAACCTGGCATCTATCCTGGTACCTTTGCATCATATCTACAAAAGAATCAGCCTTGGAAATGGTCACGCTGCCAAGTCATAGCTTTCAGTGAAGTGAAAAAACAGCATTCATCCTCCAAGATGTTGGTACGTTATGATCCTAAATGAGATGTGACAGCATTGACACACGATGCCCCCCCATGTGGCATCTGGGTAGTATTAGCTCATAGGTGGCCCAATGGAGAGGAATGCCCATTAGAGTATGAATCCAGGACTTTGGCTAATGAATAGTCGAAACCTAGATAAAGAAGGAATGTTTGGCGGTCATATTTAAAATCAGGCAGTTCCACTAATATATTTATATACAAAGATTTGTAATAATAACAGACCACAAACTCCTGTGAGGTCGACTTAAAGAGGATAAGACAGTGCCACCCATAGCTTCAGGACAAATGTAGTGGTGGGCTCTAATACTAAGTGCATATAATTATAAGTTGGAACATCATCCGGGAGGCCAAGTAACATATGCGGATGCATTGAGCCGCCTCCTGCTGGCCGGTACACCACCGGTGCTACCACCACTGGAAGAGTATTTAATGGTTTTAAATTTTCTGGACACACTTCCAGTCACAGCTGACAATATGAGACTTTGGACACAGAAAGATCTGAAGTGACTGGTGGTGTTGGGGGAAATCAATGGGCCATCACAATCAGAATTGAAACCTTCTTGGACTCGCTGAGACCAGATCACAGTAGTGGACAGCATGTTATTACGGAGAGCAAGAGTGATCGTCCTGAGCAAAGGTCACTGCTAGAAGCTGGCTGACCTCCACCAGGATCATCCAGGAGTATCCAAACTGAAGACATTGGCAAGAAGTTAAATCTGGTGGCCAGGATTGGATGCAGATATAGCCACATTGGTGGGCAGTATCCAGAGTGCCAACTAGGGCAAACGTAACCACCAGCAGCTCCCTCACATTTGTGGGAATAGCCTGGTAAACTGGGTAACCTTAGAGGGAGAGGGACATAGTGATTATAATGAGGTCAGCCAGGTTGATCTCCCTGATTGGAGCTGTTAATCTGGTCCAATCAGGGAGCTCTGACTGACAGATAAGAACAAGAGTGAATAAAGATTCGTGCACTTTGTGTCTTTCACTGTGTCTCACACCTGCACACACACACACCATGGGTGCTGGGGAAAAAAAATAATAAGAAAAGAAAAAGAAAAAAATATATATATATAATTCAGAGGAAGGGCAGTGTTTGTCACTGGCCACCCGGGTGTTTTCCTATCTTCCTGGTGGTGGAAATTGAATAAAGATTCGTGCACTTTATGTCTTTCACTGTGTCTCACACCTTCACACACACACCATGGGTGCTGGGGAAAAAATAAGCACTACCGCACTTAGGTGGTAGTGTGGGGAAAAAAAATAAACAAAAAAAAGAAACAAGAGATTAAAAAAGAAAAAAAATTAAATAGGAATGTACTCTATTTTGATTTAGTCCCTACCCTCCCCTTCACTATTTTGATCACACAACACTGCCCTTTGATGTGTTGACTGGCCCCCCCGTGTTTTCCTATCTTCCTGGTGGTGGAATTTGAATAGAGATTCGTGCACTTTGTGTCTTTCACTGTGTCTCACACCTGCACACAGACACCACGGGTGCTGGGGAAAAAATAAGCACTACCGTACTTAGGTGGTAGTGTGAGGGTTAAAAGAAAAAAAAAGAAAAAAAAAAGAGACAGAGAGAAAAAAATAAACAGGAGATTCCTACCCTCCCCTTCACTGTTTTGAAAAAAAAAGAAAAAAAAAGAACAAGAGTGTCCCGCGGGAGCCTGTGCCCCACAACCTGAGCCGCCTCCGAAATTTTAATTTTGTCCGTTTCAAAGATGTAAAAAGAAGGGTCCTGTATAGACTGCTGCTGCACACCGTCCACCTCTTCTCCCTCATCCACCGTCCGGACACGCCTTGGCGTGCCCATTTGCCACCGGGCGGTGGGGATCCCCAGTGGAGGGCTCTTTACGCGGGAGTCCTCCCCCTTTCTCTCAGGGATCTGGGGTGGAGGGTGCTGCACGCAGCAGTCCCCTGCAACCGCAGATTGCGGTGGTTCACGGACTCCCAGCCCAACTGCTTGTTCTGTGGCGCTGTGGAGTCCGTGGACCATGTATATATTGGGTGTGGGCGTTTGCACTCCCTTTTTGATTTTCTTAAAAACCTTCTCCTCTGTTTTTGGCTGCACTTCAGTCCCACGCTCCTGATCTTTGGGCACCCGGTACGGAGGAGGGAGAGCAGGTCTGAAGACCTCCTCGTGGGTCTGCTCCTGGGCCTGGCCAAACTGGCCATTAACAGCTCGAGGCAGCGGGCCGTGGAGGGGGTCGTTAGGGCCGACTGCCTGCCCCTCTTCCGCGGTTACGTTAGGGCCCGGGTGTCCTTGGAGAAGGAGCACGCGGTGTCGACCAACACCCTGGAGTTGTTCAGGGAGAGGTGGGCACCGCAGGGAGTGGAGTGCATCATTTTTCCCTCCAACTCTATTTTGATTTAGTCCCTACCCTCCCCCTCACTGTTTCGATCACACAGCACTGTCCTTTTATATGAAGGGCAGTGTTTGTCACTGGCCACTCGGGTGTTTTCCTGGTGGTGGAATTTGAAGAAAGATTCGTTCACTTTGTGTCTTTCACTGTGTCTCACACCTACACACACACACACCATGGGTGCTGGGGAAAAAAATAAGCACTACTGCACTTAGGTGGTAGTGTGGGGGTTAAATAAAAAAAAAAATATATATATAACCATGGAATATCTTCCTGGTGGAAAAAAAGAACAAGAGTGTCCAGCGGGAGCCTGTGCCCCACAACCTGAGCCGCCTCTGAAATTTTAATTTTGTCTCATTTAGGGATGTGAAAAGAAGGGCCCTGAATAGACTGCTGCTGCACACCGTCCACCTCTTCTCCCTCATCCACCGTCCGGTCACGCCTTGGCGTGCCCATTTGCAACCGGGCAGTGGGGATCCCCAGTGGAGGGCTCTCTACGTGGGAGTCCTCCCCCTTTCTCTCGGGGATCTGGGGTGGAGGGTGCTGCACGCAGCAGTCCCCTGCATCCGCAGATTGCGGTGGTTCACGGACTCCCAGCCCAACTGCTTGTTCTGTGGTGCTGTGGAGTCCGTGGACCATGTGTATATTGGGTGTGGGCATTTGCACTCCCTTTTTGATTTTCTGAAAAACCTCCTCCTCTGCTTTTGGTTGCACTTCAGTCCCATGCTCCTGATCTTTGGGCACCCGGGACGGAGGAGGGAGGGCAGGTCTGAAGACCTCCTCGTGGGTCTGATCCTGGGCCTGGCCAAATTGGCCATTAACAGGTCCAGGCAGCAGGCCATGTATGGGATCGTTAGGGCTGACTGCCTGCCCCTCTTCTGCGGTTACGTTAGGGCCCGGGTGTCCTTGGAGAAGGAGCACGTGGTGTCGACCAACACCCTGGAGTTGTTCAGGGAGAGGTGGGCACCGCAGGGAGTGGAGTGCATCATTTCTCCCTCCAACTCTATTTTGATTTAGTCCCTACCCTCCCCTTCACTGTTTTGATCACACAGCACTGCCCTTTGATGTGAAGGGCACTGCTTGTCACTGGCCACTCGGGTGTTTTCCTATCTTCCTGGTGGTGGAAATTGAATAAAGATTCGTGCACTTTATGTCTTTCACTGTGTCTCACACGTGCACACACACACCATGGGTGCTGGGGAAAAAAAAGCACTACCGCACTTAGGTGGTAGTGTGGGGGTTAATATATAAAAAAAAGATATAACCAGGAGATCAGCATTGCAAAAAAAAAAGAAAAAAAAAGAACAAGAGTGTCAGACATCCTGTTCACTCTGAGAGCTGACTCTGAGAGATCTGCATCAGGGTCAAGGACTCTCCATGTGTAAATAAAGGATGACTTGCTGACAGGATATTAGCCTCTGCAGAGTTATTTAGCAACCCTTAAATATAACATCCCCTTCTCTCCTGTGAAAACAAAAGTGGTTGGAAAGCCCTAATTATAACACATATAAATGCCAAGATCACTCTTCCACAGGAAAATAAAATATTCAACTAACCAACACAAAGATTGCATGAGCAAACATTTCCTGAAAATATTTCACACTTTGAAAGAATATATTCTAGTTATTGGTAATACATGTAGGGTTACTAATGTATCCTATATTTAAAATAATTTTTAAAACTGAACACATTCCAATTTACATTAATCTTGATGTTCCATATAAACCCTTAGTGCATTTTCTTTATGTCTATTAGCAAAAGAACAACCTTACAAAGAGAGACACAATTTCTAAGTTTTTGATGCTCGTGATCTTAATAAAATTAGCACATTGTTGCTGTTGAATCATGTTGATGCAGAAATTTCACATAAAACATTAGGATCTTATAATTCCCTCTGTTGCATCACTTCAAATTTTCCAATATAGTTCATATATTCTAAATCAGCCACTTGATCTGATGATGACTTTTAACCCAGACAATAGGTAAAATTTGTAGTATCTTTATGATATCTGTTCAAGTTATTGGTGATCTTAATTATGTTTAAAACGATGTTTAAGACTACGTTCATTGATAAGGCATCAGTTATAATTTACTTAGATTTAGATTCCATACATTTGGCCCAACAAGTCCACACGGCCCTCTAAAGAGTAACCCAGACCCATTCCCCTACCCTATATTTACCCCAGATTAATGCTCCTAACACCATGGGCAATTGAGCATGGCCAATTCACCTGACCTGCACATCTTTGGATTGTGGAAGGAAACTGGAGTACCTGGAGGGAACCCACGGGGAGAATGTGCAAACTCCAAATAGACAGTAGTCCAAGGCAGGAATGAAACCCAGGTCCCTGGCGCTGTGAGGCTACAGTGCTAACCACTGAGCCACTGTGCCACCCCAAAGAGTAACCCATCCAGACCCATTTCACTCTGACAATTGCATTTAACACTATGAGCAGTTTAGCATGGCCAATTTACCTGACCTGCACACTTGAATAATAAATGCGAGTTCATGCAATATAGTAACCCTTGACTTGGAAGCAGTACCAGTAGGAAAGTAACTAAAATCAGGAGCTATGTTGCTGTCAGACATAAAGTGGTGTTGCAGCAAGGCACCTTATCAAATTCCATTGTGTTTATGAGCAAACTGAGCTCTTTTCAAAGGGTCAGTTTTCTTTTTGAAAATAAAAAGAGATTTAGAATTCCAGAATTGATGTATAACTCCGCTCAATGGAACAGAACCTTAAAAGCAGATAGTTCAGGAAACTAAAAGAGGTGAGGCCTTGTATCAGATCATGAACCAGATATAGACAACTACATCCTTCAGGAAAGACACGACCCAAGTGGTCGAAGGTTTTTAGAGAAAGGGAACTGTTGCATTAACTGTATCCAGAGGCCTCGAATGAAGTCCAGTTACTGGTGAACATGATCAAACATTGAGTGGGAAAATGAGGAATCCTAAATGTCATATGCTGAGTTTCAAATCTGTTTATTTGAAGTACAAATTTGTTTCTTAATTCATGTCTAATTTGCTTTTGATCTGATTTAAAACAAAAAATAATTATTTTTGCTGATTTCTTCATTTGGTGATAGTTTGGTAAATTTGGTTACTTTGGACATGATTTGGTCAATGTAGTTATTTTGATTTATGTTTATCTTGTGCAGATTGTATCCATCGTATGATCAGTATAAGAGCAAAATTGTACTGTTCGTAAAACCTTCAGTGAAATAATTCATAAAAATATACAACACCTATTTCTAGATACAGCATTAAAATGAAGATGAATCGCATGACATCTACTTGCTAAAAAAAAATCACCTTGTAGTCTCCTCAATTCCAAGTGACCTTTGAGATCACTGCACTCCTCCAATTTTGGATCAAGGAGCTAGGCTATCAGCTACCTCTGCCATAGGCTCTGGAATTGTCTTCCTGTATCATCCTGCCTCTCTATCCCACTCCTTTACGATGGTTCCTAAAACTTAATCCTGACCAAGCTTTTGGTCATCTGTTCTGATAACACCTTCTGTGTCTTGGTAATGGCATTAATTGATAACTCTTGCTAAAGGTTCTAAGTAAATGCACATTTTGGCTGTCATCAAAATTGGACATACTGCTGACAAATTGACTTGCTGAAAGGAGAAAATGATAATACTTAAGCTTTTACTACTTGGACCAGTTTATAAAATCATGCTCCATTTAATGATGTAAATCGATCCCTTCTTTATAGATTAGGCTATGCTGTATGTGTGCAGTTTTCTTGCAGAAAATAGGTGTAGGATTTAACTGCTCCATCATAATTTTTAGTATTTGTGCATAATCCTGTGACATCCTCAGCATGTGTGAACACAAAAATAAGTAAAACACATTTTATCCTCCAGCAATGTTTTCTTCTGTCCAATCAGCTGCCCCGATATGTAAGAGCTCAGGTAATAAGTGATTATATGATTCCGGAAAATGAGGAGCATCACTCAGAACAAGTTAGAATGTTTGATGGTGAAGTCGACCTTACTTGTAACCATTAAGTAAGATCAAGTATGAAAGTACACGAGACTACAAGCGGCAGAAGGCCAATTCTCTTTTGGAAATATTCTTCATCAGGCCAAAACAGTTAAAAGGACTCAAAAATAGTGCACAGGTGCTGTCCCCTTATTAGCACCAGAATCTGAGAGCGTGCAAGACAGAGAGACAGGGAGAGAGAGCGCGACAGAGAGACAGAGAGAGAGTGTGTGTATGTATGTGTGAGAGAGAGAGAGAAGGAGAAAGTAATTAGCCCCATATGTCAAAAGGCTTGTGGAAACTGTGAAGTATTGATTTAACCACACGCATAAAACCAGAGCACACTGTAAAGTGTTTTGCAATACTGCGGGACACAGGTGTCACAGCAGGTTGTCCCCATACTTGACATGCTGAGTACACTTGTGTGAAACTGACTGGCATTGAAGAACTTCTAGAACCAGCTGCCACACATGCCTCTCATATCCTGTGGGTCCAGACTCATTTACATAGCAATATTGCCTTTCGTTTCTCAATGTTCTTATGTATTTACCACAAAAAAGCATGCGCATCAATGCTAGAATGTTTTTACTGTAAAATTGGAGCACCCTGTAATGTCGACCATGTACATTTGTTCCCCTTGTTAAGTATTTGCAAGAGAAGTATATTGTTGTACAGTATCTTGTATTCTAAACAATAGTCAAGAAAAGAGATGTACTCCTCACTGCAGTTGATGCAGTTAAACAATGTCCCTGAGGTTTAACCTTCACAACTTCAAGTGCTGTATTTAATTGACTTCAACTCCAATCATGCAATAAGTAACATGTAAATTAGCCTATACATAAATGCCAATTATTGTCTGATTTTGTGCCTAGTTAAAACTAAGTATGATAGAAGAATATTACACACTCGCACAAACAAAACAAGTTTCAATGTTGTATACCTCAGGATTTCAATCATGTATAAAGTTTGTTATTAGCTAGATGATCAAGGTTTTTCAAATGCAACACAAACAGTAGGTTTTGAAGACCTAAGCCTTTTCAGCAATATATATACAATTAAAAAGAAGCTTGAGAAAACTGCAAATATTTCTGCACTCTTTCAAAGCCTGGAGTCTACCTAAGTGAGGATAATGACACATGCACCCACTCCACAGTTTACAGCTAGCATGAGGACTTTAGGCAGAAATCAAAGGCAGACACATTGATATCGTGTGTTGAAGACAAAGAGGAAAAACTCATTTACTTGTGTTTGACAGTCTAGGGAAGAAAAATAAACTCAAAATTCTATCAGATGCATGCAGACTCATTACAGCACCACCAATTTTTCATTCTAAATGAAGCCAGCAGATCAATCGAGACAAAACAGATTAGAAACTGGATTTGAGGCCAAGGGATAGATCTTTCTGAGGTTAGCATTTAGTCTAATTATCAATTGAATATTTACTAATTCTTCTCTGGTTTCATTGCAGTTATGCAAATAATTAGTACACATTTGCTGGAGCCACAAATTCAATTTTGTGCTAAGTGCAATGAAGTTGATTTTTTTAAAGGTTCATGTTGATATAATTACCTATTGTAATGACATTTACACTGATCAACCATTCCGCTGTTAACTATTTTGCTCAATAATACATTATGGAAATGAAAATAATATTTTTCAAAATGGCAGGATGGAGGTTAAAGTCCAAGTAAATGCATCAAAAAATGAAACATGTCTGTAACCTCATAGATTTACTTCAGTGCCTATAATTCTATTTTAACATTTTGAATGCTTTAATGGCAAAGGTAACGCATCTAAAGTTAATCTGCATTTTCTGAAGTATTGTGTTCACAATGGGTGGGGGAGGCAGCTGGAATAAAGAAGTGTTAGAGCAGGAAATCCACAGAATAATAGTGCAATAGGATAAAGAGCATGGTCCAAGGTTTTGTGAGCTGGATATCTTGATGCAAAAGGTGGGAAGGAGAAGAGATGATGTGGGAGCAGAGTGGTTAAAAAGATCGTAAGATCAAGAAATGGGCTCCTCGAGTCAGCTTCACCATTCAATAGGATCACAGCTGATCCAACATTCCTCACGTCCACTTTCCTGCCCTTTCCCTTTAACCCTTGGTTGCCATACTGCTTAGGAGTCCATCTCTCTCAGCCTTAAATATACTACAAAAACTCTGCCCCCAGCTCTCTGTGGCCAGAAGTTCTGAAGACTCACAACCCTTTGAAAGAAGAAATTCCACCTCATCTCAGTCTTAAATCAACACCCGCTTATTCTGAAACTATGCCCACTGGTTCGCGATTCTCCCATTAGAGGAAACATCCTCCAAGCATTGCTCCGTAAGAATCCTATATGTTTCGATGAGATCACCTCTCATTCTTCTAAACTCCAATGAGTAGAGCCTCAACCTGTTTAGACTTTGTCCGCAAAACAATCCCTCCAAAAAAGATATCATCTGAGCAGACCTTCTCTGAACTGCCTCCAATGAAATTATATCTTTCCTTAAATAAGGGGACCAAAACTGCCCACAGTATTCTAGATGTGGTCTCACCAGCAGCTTGTACAGTTGCAGTAAAGCTTCCCTACCCTTATGGTCCAACCCCTATGAAATAAGGGTCAACGTTCCATAAGCCTTCCTGGTTACCTGTGTCAGCAGTCTGCTTTGAGACAAAGTTAAAAATCACACAACACCAGATTATAGTCCAACAGGTGGCATGGTGGCACAGTGGTTAGCACTGCTGCCTTGCAGCGCCTGGGACCTGGGTTCAATTCCCGCCTCAGGCGACTGACTGTGTGGAATTTGCTCATTCTCCCTGTGTCTGCGTGGGTTTCCTCCGGTTGCTCCGGTTTCCTTCCACAATCCAAAAATGTGCAGGTTAGGTGAATTGGCCATGCTAAATTGCCCGTACTGTTTGGTGAAGGGGTAAATATAGGGGAATGGGTCTGGGTGGGTTGCGCTTCGGCAGATCGGTGTGGACTTATTGGGCCGAAGGGCCTGTTTCCACACTGTAAGTAATCTAAAAGAAAGGTTTAATTGAAGCACACTAGCTTTCAGAGCTCCTTTAGGTGGTTTTAACTTTGCCAGTCCAACACCAGCATCAAAACAGTCCAAATCACGACTGCTTTGAGACAGTGCAGTAGGAAGGTCAATGACCTCACCGGAGCAGCCAAGGCCAGTGATTGTGTCATTAAAATTTATATCCTTAGGAATGGATCACACTACACAGTTTGACATCTCAGTTGACTCATCTATCAATAATCTACATCAGCTACCACCCACATCTTACATTTATATCTGCATCTCATCTTTAAACATTTCCCACTGCTGCAATTGTGTCTCTTTGCTTACAATCATCAGGTATTCAACCACAACTGGCACTTACCTAAAATGATTGCTGTAGTCTCACAGTGGATTCCTTGGAACAAAAGGTATGGCAGAACCACAGCAGGCTACCTAACTGCCAAGTACAGGTATGGCTCCATACCCTTACACTGATGCAGATAGCTGTATATTCATATCTAATCTTCCTCCTCACATCACACTGCCCTCGTTCCTCAAACTCTTCCGAGTTATAAGTGGCAGAAAGTGCAAGCTTGCACCACATGTTTACTCCCTCAGCGTAATGGCCTTTGTGTCTTTCTCCTTATAAATGTTGCAGAACAGCCACCTAGTCAGGCAATGATGTAGTAGCACAAAAACAGAACAAGGAGCAGATGCTGTCGATGAAACATCATTACGTGATCTGGCAGTCACAGTTACCAGCTCAGATGCTGACATTGTGCATGTTCAGAGGTTATCTCTGGACTGAGATCTGCGCATGTGGTGAAACTGGACAAAAGTGGTCTGCAGTCAGAAATGGGGACATGCATAGCACAGATCCACTTCAGAGAGTGCGGTAACATTCGGTTTCTGCTACAGAAGACTCCGATGAGGGTTTAAGTGTCATAGTCATACAGCATAAAAACAGACCATTCGATCTAAACAGTCCATGCCAACCATGTTCCCAAACTAAATTAGTCCCACTTCCCTGCGCCTGGCCCTTAGCCCTCTACATCTTTCCTATTCATGAATTTTCCAAATTTCTTTTCAACATCGTAACTCTACTACATCCACCACTTCCTCTGGCAGTCCAATCTACACAAACTGGCTGTGTGAAAAAGTAGCTCCTCGCATCCTTATTAAATCTTTCCCCTCTCACCTTAGAAATATGCCTCCTAGTTTTGAACTCACCCACCCCAGGGAAAAGAACCATGCTATTCACCTTTTCTGCGCCCCTCGTGATTTTATAAACCTCATGAAGGTTACTCGTTAACCTTCTGGGCTTCAGAACAAAAGTTCGAGTGTTTCCAGTCTATTTTTATATCTCAAGCCCTCTATTCCTGGTGATATCCTGGTAAATCTTTTCTGAACCCTCTCCAGCTTAATAATATTCTTCCTAAAACAGAACAACCAGGACTGCAGACAATATGACAGAAGAGGCCTCACTGCAGGAAAATGCTGGTGGGAATGTACAGGGAAATACTTGGGGTATTGGCAAGCCTGCCCAGAAATACTGTAATGCTGGTAATATTGGAAAACAAAGCAGAACCTGGCCCCAACCTTGCTCACAAGTTGCACAGAGTCTGGAATTTTTCCTTTGCAGCAGGGTTATGGGGCCAGATGCGGGTCAATTAGCTCAGTTGACTGGAAGGCTGTCTGAAATGCAGAGTAACACCAACAGCACAAGTTCAACTCCCATACTGGTTGGGGTCACCATGAGACAAAAGTGAGGACTACAGATGTCGGAGTCAAGATTAGAGTGGTGCCGGAAAAGCACAGCAGGTCAGACAGCATCCGAGGAGTAGGAAAATCGACATTTCAGGCAAAAGCCCTTCGTCAGGGTGTCACCATGAGGTCATGCCTTCTCGACCTCATCCCTCACCCAAAGCATGGTGACACTCAGGTTCAACTCACCATCAGTAATTTCTGTTTAATGAAACCCTATGGTCCCATAGAAACTTTATGGGACACTAATTCCAGTAGCACACTTGGGCATTCAACATCCACAAAGCTGGATCTGATAGTTTTTGTTTTCGCTTCCACTGGAGAAAAAGCAGACGCCATCCAGTATTTGATTGCTGCCGAATTTATGTCATCTCTATTGTCATGCCAGCTCAGACTGCAGTGATAATGGTTCAGGATGCCCAGCATGTCAAGGGGCTTACTGGATCTTGTAGCTCTCCAGCAATTTGTGCTTCAATACATTTTGTAGGATTGCTTAGGACCACCATGATGCAGTGGTAGTGGCTCTGTGGGGAACAAACCTGCTGTCCTCAATCACAATGACAATAGTTTTACATCCACCACTGCCAGTATGCCAGCGCTGCTGTCATTGCCAGTCAGCAAGAATACTGCTCTCAATAAAGGGGGCACAGGTGGAAGTCAGAAGTTGAATGGTGAGACCTTCTTGCAATCATCTTGAAAAGCCCCCTGCAGTGTCCTCCGTTGATAGTCAACAGTTTCCATTAACCACATGGCAGGCAATGGGGTGGCACTTTCTAGGAGCACTAGAACAGGCTTAAGCACAGAAAAGACAGGCATTCAGGAAATGAAAAACGTCAATTAGTTCAGCTTATATGGAACATCGGATGGCTTGGTTTGAAAGTTTGCTTTGGAATATTTGTTATTTGCTTGCTTTTTATTTCAGCCTTGCTTTCAAAAGGGCATGGTGATGACCAGTAACAAGAGGAAAGGTAAGCTGTGGATAAGTAACACAAAATTGCCTCTTTGTCTGAGTGCAGCAAGGCCACCTGGGAATCTAGTGCAATGAAGGAATGTGCTGTGGCAAGCAAGGATGAGCTGTCATGTCTTTTATAAAACAATCTGGTCTGAGAGAGGGAAAAGTAGAAAGACAGTCCTGAGAGCTGAAGCCTGAAGGTATAACTTAGCATAACCCATCAATCACCCAACTGATACAAGTTGCTTTTTTCTCTATAAACTGGACAGTAGGTTAAACTGACACTGTTGCAATAAAGTCATAAATATGTTCCAACATTTTGAATGCAATTACACAAAGTGTAATTCTAGGTGATTTTTAAGTTTATGGTAATGAAAGCCAACAAATAATAATCCAGCTACAGGTTTTAGATCTACAGTTAATAATGTGTTCCTAATTTACTTAATCTTATTATTTTGGATTTCATCAGTGCTATTAAGTATACTGCAAGGCTAAACATGTAAGAAAATAGACTTTCTGTTTTCCTTCCTGTAGGATATCTTATAAACCACAGAAAACCAGACTACATCTCAATTCTCCTTGGAGACAGCATACCTAATTCGTTGGATTCATCATTAGAGCATTAATTCAGACAGGGTCTTCCACTATGAGCTGATTGAATTGCTCATTGGGGATGTGCTTGGAGTTTTTGATGTCTTACATTATCTGGTGGCATAACTATTCAGGTGAACCACTAGAGGCTGTTTGAGAACTGGGTTTCACTGATGAATAGATTTGAAAAAAAAGCTTGCCCTTGTAGGTGAACTAGCTACAATATCTCTCTTTTCTCTCATATAGCCTTGAGAATACTTGCATATACAACTCAACTGAAATTCTGGATGGAATCGTTGGTACAAAAGCATTATTTGTTGCCACAAAGAAACAATGAATGAAGGGAAGCAGATTGTTGACAGAATCAAGTAAAAGAGCGTGAGCATGAAAATGAAACAAACTGAATTAAGTTTGAAAATACGAGGAGAAAGAGTTTTTGAAAGGGACAGCAAAAAAAAAGATTCAGGTTAATTGCATTTCTCACAGATGTAGCTTGAGTGAGAGTAGATCAGTGTTGTCTTTGAAACAGGATTAGTGAACCGACATAATGGAAAATTTTGCAGAGTGAAGAAAACTGATGCTCAGAAAGAGAATGACCTTTGAATTATCTTTTTCTTCCTGTGTGCTTGATCAACATGAATGCTTCCATTTTAACTGCCCTTCAAATAAATTTACTCTACGTACCCCACACACATGTGAATGCAACAGTCAGTCACAGGAACATGTCCCTAGTTAATCCAGTCACTTTGAGTTGTTCATGCACACCACAGAACAGATGAATGTGTGGTGTAGTATTGGAGAGGTTGTCAGTCACAGTTAATCCTACAGAAGGGAAGATTATACGCTCACAAAGCATGCAGTTGGACACATGGACACCAGAGACATTCTTCGAAAGGAAGTATGCTGTCAAAATGAAAGGCATCTACACTTTGTGTTACACCAGTTTTCCTCACTCGATGTTATTGCTGTAACTTTTCAAAAATGCTGAAGTAACTTGTTTAAATATAGAATATAGGATCCATGTCTTTTTATATTGAACAATTACCAGAATGTTATTGGTGAATGCAATCCTAAATTTATCAGGAAATTCAGTCTTCCTCAAGAAATAACTCTTTGTTGGATTAAGTGCCGGTCAGCCATAAATGGATCAAAAAGAGTATCTCAAAATTTTGGCATTAGACAAACAAAGTTATGAAAGGCAGACCTTGTTAAATTCCACTAACCAAAGGACAAAAGCACAGTTATCTAGAACAATGGCACCCAGCATAGAGGATGGCAAGAGCTGTCAGGATAAAAAGAATCACATTTAGAATCCCATGTTAGCACTTAATCCCACATCGCTGCGGATTTTAGAACAGAGGTAACAGAAAAATGAAAGATTCTTATTTTAAAAAGGTTTATTAATTTAAATTAGAACAGAAACAACCACATAGTATCAGTAAATGAGAGATTTTGTCTACAGGGAAGCCAGAATTGGATGCTAATACATTAGTAAGATGGTTAGCATTCTCAGTGAGAATGAAAATAAAGGATTGGTAAAAATAAAATTACATTTAATTAATATGCAAGGGGCAACAGTTAGGCATGTGCAAAATGCTTCTGTTTCTGTTTTGCCGTTGATAGGAACATGAAAAATCATTAGGTTTTGGAGTTAATTATGGAATTCTCACAGGTGAGGCCCTTTGACAGGTATGGATTCAATTTAAGTTTACCACTGGAATACAATCCTATTTAGCAAGTAATATATTGACAAATATTAACAAAGTAATCACTTTAATTTCCTTCTCATCAACAAGCAACAACAAAGAATAAGTAACTTCAGAATGGCATCAAAATGCCTAGAAGCAGTACTTTCTGCTAAAGGCCAAGTATGAGTTATTTCATTCAGGGTAAATTGATTGTCTAAACTAACTCTGTGGGAACATTTGAACAAAGCTGAAACTAACTGGAATAGGTGGGGCAGAGAAAATAGCATCAAGGTGGTGAACTTTATATTGTAATAGGGTAGGACGACAGGGGACAGGTAAGGGAAAAAATGAGTGTTGATAAGTAGTAAACTGATAAGGATAAAGCGGGAATTTACTGAAAGTGGGATGAGTGATGAAGCCAGTTCATTTGGCCTCAAGTGTTCCATAGAAAAAGCAACCCACGCATGTCACATTGCTCTACTCAGAGTTGATTGGTGTGGAAATGTAGACATTTCCAAAGTGAATCTTATGTTATTTAATAACAGCATGATCAAATCACTGGCAATAAATATTTTACTGAAATTGTGTCCAAGAAAAACTAATATTAAAATCACTATAGTAAATATCCAAAGCAGACTGGGTCTCCGAATGATAATTAACTGCAAAATCGTCACTGAATCAATTTACTTTTCTGAATCCAGACAGTATCAGAGGATACTAATGTGATATTTGCACCAAATATGCTGTGTATGTCCAGCTGGATTTGCTCCTTGAAGATATTAAGGCCTGATAAATAAGTAATGAACACACGAATATTGATAAAGATGAAAGAGCAGTCAAACACAAATTGAAACCTATGAGACATCACTAGAGAAAGATCTTGTAATGAACCACAGCTTTCAGGGTGGCTAATTAAAACTCACTTTGTTGAAATTAAATATACATTTATATCATGATCTTGAATTGAAAGTCATTCATCACACTAGCCCAATGTTCAGTACAATATGGCAATAGAATATGCCATATTCTTGCTAGATGTTAGTTTTTCAACATTCTCCATTATCTGAAAGCTGATGAGAAATCAAACATAAATTTATTTAAAATTATTATTGAAAGGTTGTTGGAGCTTGCAGATGTTTGTCAAGAGAAATGAGCAGCAACTCTCAGGGCAGAGATTGGTTGAGTGCAAGGCAAGGTTGACAAAAAGTTTCAGCGAAGTGAATTAGTCGATTGACAGTTTTTCATGATGACTTGAAATTCACCCAAATATCAGATTTATGATGTAGGATGGTGCAACCCAAACTCTTCTCTTATGTTTCAATGGTCACTTTAAATATCACATCAGAAATTACCTCATGGTAATATCAAAGGCAAAGTTGGATTATCACTTGTAACTGAAGCTACAGCAATGCACATATTCTTGACTATTAACTTGTAACTTACACTGAAATGCACACTGAGCTCAAAGGTAATGAGAGATGGATAACAAATGCTGGGTTTGATATGCAGACCCCCAAGGAAGAAGAACAAAAAGATCCTTGTTTACAAGTATTGAACTTTAGCTGGTAATCTTCAACTATGTGCTAATAATGAAGCAAAACAATGAGTCATTCTCCTGACAGCTTGCGGGCCCACACTTTTTCGGTTATTAGGAGCCTAACCTTTCCTGAGGCACCAGATACAGAAACCTTTCAAGATTTGATGGATTTATTTAGGGAGTATTATGACCCCAAGCCTCTCCTAATCCTGAGATGCTATTGGTTTTACTCAGCAATTCACAAGCAAGGGGAATCTGTATTGAGAATTTTCATGAGGTTAAGATGACTTACAGAGGCATGCAATTTTGGTTTAATCTTAAGGAGATGCTGAGGTACCATTTAGAATGTGGGATTAATGATGCAACCATGCAAAAGTGACTACTAGCTGATACCCAACAGGCACTACAGTTGGCTTTATCATTTGGAAAATGTGGCAAGTGGAGCATATGAGTTGCAGGGTATTCCAATGGAAACGCCAATGCTGGACACAATACTGCACTAAATGAGAGAGATTGTTTGCTTTAGGGATGAACTTTGGTCTGGGATCCATCGGAATAGCACTGCATGGTTCGCCGGGAAATCCAGTCCAGTGATGTTTAAGATTTGGATGGGTGAGATATTCCTAAACAAGCACATGGACCAAATGTAAACTGTAAACTTGCAAGCAGTGCAAGAGAAAAACAGCTTTTCTGACAGTTCTGGAAACCATGAGCTCTCCCACTATCAGACATTGAATCTATTTCAGAATATGAGATATTCATGGTGGACATTGCCGCCTCAATGCCTTTTCTACCTGGAGAAGAGAATGAGTTTCTTCTGAACCCTCTGGGCACAGGAGGTGAGCTATTGTGCATGACATGCTGCCTGTATCAGAGGCAGAGTTGGAGGAACCTGACCCGGTGCTAAAATGCACCAGTATGAGCTACAAAACAAACACTGGCCCATGTCCTTGGATTCAGAGAGACAGAGGGATGTAGTCATTGTAAAGATGTTGGCCAGGTGGACCTCATAGAGCATAGATTCCTGATTGGGGTATTAATCTTGTTCAATCAGGACCCTGGCTGACAGATAAGAACAGGGAAATCTGACATCCAGTAGCTCTGAGAGATCTGGATCAATGTCAAGTACTCTCCACATGTGAATAAAGGGTACTTGGTGACAGGATTCCATGGAGTTATTTGACTGAATCTATTACATTTAGCATGGTGGTACTGACTCACAACCTAATGGAGGCAATCTCAAGCTGAAGAAGAAGCTAACTGTGCTGTGTTCATTTCTAACCACATTACCATGGATAAATACATATGCATCAGTTAGATTAAGTAGGGCAAAGTCAATTTGGTTCTTCTACTTATATACATACAGAGTTCTTACAGTGGAGAAACAGGCCCTTTGGTTCAACGAGCCAACATTGACCTTCTGAAGAGCATCCCACCAGACCCTATCCTTATAATGCTGCATTTCCCATGGCTAATGCACCTAACCAACAAATCTCTGAATACTATGGGCAATTTAGCATGGCCAGTCTACCTAACGTGCACATCTTTGGGCTTGAGTTGGTTTTCTCACAAGTTCAGATTGGTAGGACTCAGCCAGTTCAGTCAGCTGCATTGCTCCCAAGCCGCTCTTTGGGAGACATACTGAGGTCTTCACTCAGCGTACATCATGTCCTCTTATTATGTTCAGTACTATTCTGATTGGTGTTCAATGTAAAATAGTACTAACTCATCAGCTGAAGGAGGATGCTAGGTGGTAACCAGCAGGATAATAAACTAATTTTGGAAGAGATGAGTATATTTGACAACAAGTATATGGAAACCTGTAGATCTAACTAAATATAAGAGTATGAGATAAAGTAGGCAATCTTAAATGTAATTTAACATTTTGAGTCGCACAAACAATAATTTGCTGTGTGGCAGTGTATTGAAGATCAACAGATGAGGTAGCCTAGAATAACTCATTTTACTTAAATGTCAAATCTGTTCAAATTCCACCAATAGGTTCGTAATTACACCTTCATATAATGGTGCAGCTTTGAAATAAGCTATCTATGTCTTCTAATACAGAAGTGGCAGTCTTATACTATTGATAGAACTGAGAGAAAAGAAAAGTCAATACAAGGCTATCTTGTTTGGTTTGTATATTAAACCTTTCCATCCAACTCTCTTGTGCTTACAACAGGAGTCTTACAAAGAATATAGTGAGTGTATTCCCTCCTGCTCCTACATTGGTACAGAGAAACCTCAATTATCCGGTGTTTGATTATCCGAATTTCGGATTATCTGGGTAAGATCGCAAGGTCCCGATGCTTGGCTAAACTGAGTTATTCGGCATTCGATTATCCGAACATTCGATTATTCGAACATTTGATTATCCGAACAAAATACTTCCGCTCATGTCTTTTGGATTAAAAAAAAGCACAGAGAATGGCCATTTGATTATGACAGCAATTCCAGAATGTAGGATTTTACTGACCAAACAGCAAAAGATTATGATTTGGAAGGGACTATCACAGAGCAGATATTAATTGTGAAATTGGATTAAAACTAATGACTGGTTATTGGGATGGCCCTGTCTCCATCTTTGTTGGCCTATCAATAAAAACTTTATAGGCAATTTTCAAGTTCAACTAGAGTAGAGCACCCCCTAGTATTTTCTCCATTAATGTCATTTGCACTGGTACAATAATTCTTGTTTTCTGCCACTGAAACTGAAAATTCCCATAAGGTCCCTTTGAGAATAAAATGACATACTTTGAGAGGATCAATTGAAATTAAGTTGATTTTGTCTGGTTTAAATTTATAGATTCAGACGGAGCAGAAAAGTCCCTTCAGCCCATCAAGTCTGCTCTGACATAAATACAGCTAAAAGTGTGCTAATCCCAATTTGTCCCATATCTTTGAAAGTCATGATATATGAAGTGCTCACCCAAATATTTTTAAAAAGTTGTAAGGTTTCCAGCCTCCCCTATCTTCCCAGGTCGTGCATTCCAGATTCTTACCACTAGCTGAGTAAAAATGTTTTTTTTCCCAAATCCCCTCTGCATTTGAATTGGTAGGCAAAGTAATTAGCAAGGCAAAAGTGAGTACTGTGGATGCTGGATATCAGAGCTGAAAATGTGTTGCTGGAAAAGCGCAGCAGGTCAGGCAGCATCCAAGGAGCAGGAGAATCGACGTTTCGGGCATGAGCCCTTCTTCAGGAATCAAAGTAATTCGCTATCTGAGCAAGGCAGGTCTTCAGTATTCCAGACCTCTATTTGGAATAAACCAACCAACATTAACTGACGCAAGATGCTGGAGATCAGAGTCAAGATTAGAGTGGTGCTGGAAAAGCACAGCAGGCCAGGCAGCATCCAAGGAGCAGGAAAATCGACGCTTCGGGCAAAAGCCCTTCATCAGGAATCAAAGTAATTTGCTATCTGAGCCAGGCAGGTCTTCAGTATTCCAGACTCCTATTTGGAATAAACCAACCAACATTAACTGACACAAGATATGACTGACCATACTGGCTGGCTATGATTCTTCCCAGGGAGAAAATAAGGAATGCAAATGCTGGAGATCAGAGTCAAAGAATGTGGTGCTGGTAAAGCACTGCCTGCTCCTTGGATGTTGCTTGACTAGCTGTGCTTTTCCAGCAACATACTCTTCAACTCTGATTCTTCCCAGTTAGCGCCAAGTAATGAAAATATAAACTGGTCTTAGAAAATTTTGTTTTTGTAATTTGCTGTCTGTGTGAGTTTATTCTTGACATGGTCATTATTTATCGCCAGTCACAAATTTCTCAGAGAAATTGTTTGGAGACCTTCTCATGGAATTTCTCCAGTCACTGTAGTAATGCATAGCTCCCACAATGGCCATCAATAGGGACTTGTCTCTCTTCTGTGTTTTGTCTTATTACTGAACTTTAAGATATCAGAGAAGCTACATAATGTGGGTCTGAAATCAGATGAAAGTCAGACAAAGGATAGGGATGGTCAACTCTGTTTCCTAAATTCATATTAAATTTCTGATTCGTGTTCTCAAATGGCTAGTTTCACCAATTCCATAGTAAAATGATGGATTTCAACAATAAACATTGGATTGTTAAGTAAACACTGCATTGATTAGGCTACTGAACTTAATGTATAATTTCTGCAGCTGGTGAACTCTGGTTAGATTGATGAAATGCCAGCAATATTTCTTACACCTAGTTGGAGGTCCTTCAGTTTTTGCTATTTCCAACTTCTACATCAGTACAATGCAGGAACAAATTACTGCAGATGCTGGAATCTATACTGCAAACAACAAATAATGGAGATCACAGTGGGTCAGGCAGCATCTACAGAGAGAGAGAGCAAGCTAATGTTTTGAGTTTTGATGACTTTTCATTAGAGCTGAAGTGAAGTGTGGAAAGAGCAGTATTTATGCAACAGTTGGTTTTGCGGGGGTGGGGGTGAGAGGTGGGGTGTGGGTGTGGAGTGTTCTAGGGGAGAAAAGATGTTAATAGTTTAGATTAAATGAACTTAACCTGAACCATCAACATCTTTTGGAACAGCTTGACATGGAGCCCACAAGGGAGCAGGCTATTCTGGACCTAGTGCTTTGTAATGAACCAGACTTTATAAAAAATCTTAAAGAAAGGGAACACTTAGGAAGCAGCGATCATAATATGGTAGAGTTCAGTCTGCAGTTTGAAAGAGAGAAGGCAAAATCAGATGTAATGGTGTTACAGTTAAATAAAGGTAATTATGAGGGCATGAGAGAGGAACTGACGAAAATTGACTGGAAGCAGAGCTTAGCGGGGAAGACAGTAGAACAAAAATGGCAGGAGTTTGTGGGTATAATTGAGGACACTGTACAGAGGTTCATCCCCAAGAAAGGAAAGATTATCCAGGGAGGGATTAGACAGCCATGGCTGACAAAGGAAGTCAGGAAATGTATTAAAGAAAAAGAGAGATCCTATAAAGTGGCCAAGAGCACTGGGAAACCAGAAGATTGGGAAGGCTACTAAAACAAACAGAGGATAACAAAGAGAGAAATAAGGAAGGAGAGGACCAAATATGAAGGTAGGCTAGCCAGTAATATTAGAAATGATAGTAAAGGTTTCTTTCAATACATAAGAAACAAACGATAGTCAAAAGTAGACATTGGGCCACTTCAAACTGATGCTAGAAGCCTAGTGATGGGAGATAAGGAAATAGCTGGAGAACTTAATAAGTACGTTGCGTCAGTCTTCACAGTGGAAGACATGAGTAATACCCCAACAATTAAAGGGAGTCAGGGGGCTGAGTTGAGTATGGTTGCCATTACAAAAGAGAAAGTGCTAGAAAAGCTAAAAGGTCTTAAAATTGATAAATCTCTTGGCCCCAATCGGCTACATCCTAGAGTTCTGAGAGAGGTGGCTGAGGAAATAGCAGAGGCGTTGAGATCTTTCAAAAGTCACTGGAGTCAGGGAAAGTCCCGGAAGATTGGAAGATCACTGTTGTAATCCCCTTGTTCAAGAAAGGATCAAGACAAAAGAAGGAAAATTATAGGCCAATTAGCCTAACCTCGGTTGTTGGTAAAATTCTAGAATCCAAAACTAAGGATGAGGTTTCTAAATTCTTGGAAGAGCAGGGTCGGATTAGAACAAGTCAACATGGATTTAGTAAGGGGAGGTCGTGCCTGACAAACCTGTTGGAATTCTTTGAAGAGGTGACAAGTAGGTTAGACCAGGAAAACTTAGTGGATGTGGTCTATCTAGACTTCCAAAAGGCCTTTGATAAGGTGCCACACGGGAGGCTGCTGAGTAAGGTGAGGGCCCATGGTGTTTGAGGTGAGCTACTGGTATGGATTGAGGATTGGCTGTCTGACAGAAGGCAGAGAGTTGGGATAAAAGGTTCTTTTACGAAATGGCAGCCGGTGACAAGCAGTGTCCCGCAGGGTTCAGTGTTGGGGCCGCAGCTGTTCACGTTATATATTAATGATCTGGATGAAGGGACTGGGGGCATTCTAGTGAAGTTTGCCGATGATACAAAGTTAGATGGACAGGCAGGTAGTACTGAGTAAGTGGGGAGGCTGCAGAAGGATCTAGACAGTTTGGGAGAGTGGTCCAGGAAATGGCTGATGGAATTCAATGTGAGCAAATGCAAGGTCTTGCACTTTGGAAAAAAGAATACAAGCATGGACTACTTTCTAAACGGTGAGAAAATTCATAAAACCAAAGTACAAAGGGATCTGGGAGTGCTAGTTGAGGATTCTCTTAAGGTAAACATGCAGGTTGAGTCCGTGATTAAGAAAGCGAATGCAATGTTGTCATTTACCTCAAGAGGGTTGGAATATAAAAGCACCGTTGTGCTACTGAGACTTTATAAAGCTCTGGTTATGCCCTATTTGGAGTACTGTGTCCAGTTTTGGTCCCCACACCTCAGGAAGGACATACTGGCACTGGAGCATGTCCAGCGGAGATTCACACGGATGATCCCTGGAATGGTAGGTCTAACATACGAGGAACGGCTGAGGATCCTGGGATTGTATTCATTGGAGTTTAGAAGATTAAGGGGAGATCTAATAGAAACTTACAAGATAATACATGGCTTGGAAAGGGTGGACAAAACTCACATTCTGGG
The DNA here is from genome assembly GCF_037043375.1 of Chiloscyllium plagiosum. Lineage (NCBI taxonomy): Eukaryota > Metazoa > Chordata > Chondrichthyes > Orectolobiformes > Hemiscylliidae > Chiloscyllium > Chiloscyllium plagiosum. The sequence goes on from NW_028270164.1 coordinate 23,830,492, forward strand.
GGTATGGGTTCAACATCCACCATAGTGGATGGTGAAATTGAACCCAATATAATGCTAACCTAAGGACGACTGTGCAACCATAGTAGTTGTTTAAAAACTGATCTGGTTCACGAATATACTTACCTGGTTTAAGCTTCATCTAACTCCAGATCCACAGCAATGTAATTGACCTCACTGCTCTCTGGACAATAAATACTGGCCTAGCCTGTGATGCATGAAAAGATAACAACTTACCTTTGCCAAATTTTATATTTAGACAGAGAGAACAGATGCAGATTAAAGAAGAAAAGAACAAATGTCATTCAATGCAAGTTGTCACCCATATTGATCACATGACCATAGTTTGGCTCATGTCTTTTTCACCCATATTTACATCTTACTACGAAACAAAGTTGCAGATATATGGCTTGCTATTGACATTGTGGAATTGTCATATTTTCCAGTATTTATAATGCTGAATACTCAACTAGCTTTAACATAGACACTTACAATTTCTCAGTATTGATTTGGCAAATGGAAAAAGCATGTTTGGCAACAGAAAACCTACAATTATTTTTGAGTAGTGACAAAAGGAAGCACATGGTGACGACAGTGCAGGAGAGAGAGAAAGAGAACCTGCACAGTTACTGCCTTTGCTGTTTTGAATTCATGTATCGATGGACATCGGAATACGTCTGGGAAAATTAACAAACAGTGAAATTCACAATTAATCTTGGAGGAACCTGTTTGGGTGAAGTTCACAACACAGAATCAGATAAGTTAATCATTGTTTTAAGTCTGTCCAACAGAAAGGCTACAGTAGTGAGTAGAGTGGGTTTTTTCTTGTTTATATATTTTTGGAGATATGTCTCTTGATTAAACTTAAAATGTAAGACATAACTATTAATTTAACCTGTGGCAGTGTTTTGTAGAGGAATAAGACGGTGCTATTTTCTAGGTCTGTAGATTGTGAAGGAGCAAAAATGGCTTTTAGTACAGTGATATGTACTTCTTGTCAGATGTGGGAGTTTAAAGAGAATTTAAGGGTTACCGCAGATTATATCTGCCATAAATGCTGTTGGCTGTGAATCTTATCAGATCGATTGGATCAGTTGGAGAGACAGTTAGAAGCAATGAGGCATTTGCAACAGCAACAGTATGTGATGGATGGCATAGGAAGAGGGGAAAGTCTCAGACACAATCACCCAGATGGGTTAACTCCAGGGAAGGTAAGAGAGGTAAGTATCTAGGGCAGGAGTCTTTTGTGGCTATACCCATTTCAAACAGGTATGCTGTTTTGGAAAATGTAGGGGATGATGGATTCTCAGGGGAATGTAGCACGAAAGCCAAGTTTCTGGTATTGAGACTGGCTCTAATGCAACGAGGGGTACATCGGCTTCCAAGAGATCAATTGTGTTAGGGGATTCTGAAGACTGAGGTACAGACAGATGATTCTGTGGCCAGCAGTGAAAAAGCAGAATGGTGTGTTGCTTCCCTGGTGCCAGGATCAAGGATGTCCCAGAGAGGGTGCAGAATGTTCTCACGGGAGAGGGGGGCCAGCAAGAGGTCATTGTTCATATTGGAACCAACGACATAGGAAGGGAAAAGGTTGAGATTCTGAAGGGAGATTACAGAGAGTTAGGCAGGAATTTAAAAAGGAGATCCTCAAAGTAGTAATATATGGATTACTCCCGTTGCTACTAGCTAGTGAGGGCAGGAATAGGAGGAAAGAGCAGATGAATACATGGCTGAGGAGCTGGTGTATGGGAGAAGGATTCACATTTTTGGATCATTGGAATCTATTTTGGGGCAGAAGTGACCTGTACAAGGAGGACGGACTGCACCAAAATTGGAAGGAGACTAATATATTGGCAGGGAAAAGTGCGAGAGCTGCTCAGGAGCACTTAAACTGGTAAGGTTTGGGGGGGGGGGGGGTGGGACCCAGGGAGATAGTGAGGAAAGAGATCAATCTGAGACTTGTACAGGTGAGAACAGAAGCAAGTCAAACAGTCAGGGCAAACAGGGACAAGGTAGGACGAATAAAATAAACTGCATTTATTTCAATGCAAGGGGCCTAACAGGGAAGGCAGATGAACTCAGGGCATGGTTAGGAACATGGGACCTGGATATCATAGCAATTACAGAAACATGGCTCAGGGATGGGCAGGTCTGGCAGCTTAATATTCCAGGATACAAATGCTAAAGGAAGGTTAGAAAGGGAGGCAAGAGAGGAGGGGTAGTGGCGTTTTTGATAAGGGATAGCATTACAGCTGTGCTGAGGGAGGATATTCCCAGAAATACATCCATGGAAGTTATTTGGGTGGAACTGAGAAATAAGAAAGGGACGATAACCTTATTGGGATTGTATTATAGACCCCCTAATAGTCAGAGAGAAATTGAGAAACAAACTTGTCAAGAGATCTCAGCTATCTGTAAGAATAATAGGGTGGTTATGGTAGGGGATTTTAACTTTCCAAACTTAGAATGGGACTGCCATTGTGTTAAGGGTTTAGATGGAGAAGAATTTCTTAAGTGTGTACAAGAAAATTTTCTGATTCAGTATATGGATGTACCTACTAGGGAAGGTGCAAAACTTGACCTACTCTTGGGAAATAAGGAAGGCAGGTGACTGAGGTGTCAGTGGGGGACTACTTTGGGGCCAGCGACCATAATTCTATTCGTTTTAAAATAATGATGGAAAAGGATAGACCAGATCTAAAAGCTGAAGTTCTAAACTGGAGCAAGGCCAATTTTGATAGTATTAGGCAAGAACTTTTGAAAGCTGATTGAGGGCAGATGTTCGCAGGTAAAGGGACAGCTGGAAAATGGGAAGCCTTCAGAAATGAGATAACAAGAATCCAGAGAAAGTATATTCCTGTCAGGGTGAAAGGAAAGGCTGGTAGGTATAGGGAATGCTGGATGACTAAAGAAATTGAAGGTTTGGTTAAGAAAAAGAAGGAAGCATATGTAAGGTATAGACAGGATAGATCGAGTGAATCCTTAGAAAAGTATAAAGGAAGTAGGAATATGCTTAAGAAGGAAATCAGGAGGGCAAAAAGGGGACATGAGATAGCTTTGGCAAATATAATTAAGGAGAATCCAAAGGTTTTTACAAATACATAAAGGACAAAAGGGTAACTAGGGAGAGAATAGAGCCCCTCAAAGATCAGCAAGGCAGCCTTTGTGTGGAGCCACACAAAATGGGAGAGATACTAAATGAGAATTTTCCATCAGTATTTACTGTGGAAAAGGATATGGAAAATATAGACTGTTGGGAAATAGATGGTGACATCTTGCAAAATGTCCAGATTACAGAGGAGGAAGTGCTCGATGTCTTGAAATGGGGAAAGGTGGATAAACCCCCAGGAGCTGATCAGGTGTACCCAAGAACTCTGTGGGAAGCTAGAAAAGTGATTCCCGGGCCTCTGGTTGAGATATTTGTATCATCGATAGTCACAGGTGAGGTGCCGGATGACTGGAGGTTGGCAAATGTGGTGCCACTGTTTAAGGACAAGCCAGGGAACTATGGACCAGTGAGCCTGACGTCGGTGGTGGGCAAGTTGTTGGAGGGAATCCTAAGGGCAAGGATGTACATGTATTTGGAAAGGCAAGGACTGATTAGGGATAATCAACATGACTTTCTACTTGGGAAATCATGTCTCACAAACTTGATTGAGTTTTTTGAAGAAGTAACAAAGAAGATTAAAGAGGGCAGAGCGGTAGATGTGATCTGTATGGACTTCAGTAAGCGTTCGACAAGGTTCCCCATGGGAGACTGATCAGCAAGGTTAGATCTCATGGAATACAGGGAGAACTAACCATTTGGATACAGAACTGGCTCAAAGGTAGAAGACAGAGCTTGGAGGTGGAGGGTTGTTTTTCAGACAGGACGCCTGTGGCCAGTGAGTGCCACAAGGATTGGTGCTAGGTCCACTACTTTTTGTCATTTACATAAATGATTTGGATGAGAGCATAAGAGGAACAGTTAGTAAGTTTGTAGATGACACCAAATTTGGAGATGTATTGGACAGCGGAAAGGGTTACCTCAGATTACAACAGGATCTTGACCAGATAGGCCAATGGGCAGAGAGGTGGCAGATGCAGTTTAATTCAGAGAATGCGAGGTGCTGCATTTTGGGAAAGCAAATCTTAGCAGGACTTATACACTTAATGGTAACGTCCTAGGGAGTGTTGCTGAACAAAGAGATCTTGGAGTGGAGGTTCATAGCTCTTTGAAAGTGGAGTCACAGGTATATAGGATAGTGAAGAAGGCATTTAGTATGCTTTCTGTTATTGGTCAGAGTATTGAGTACAGGAGTTGGGAGGTCATGTTGCGGCTGTACAGGACATTGGTTCGGCCACTGTTGGAATATTGTGCGCAATTCTGGTCTCCTTCCTATCGTAAAGATATTGTGAAACTTGAAAGGGTTCAAAAAATATTTACAAGGATGTTGCCAGTGTTGGAGGATTTGAGCTATAAAGAGAGGCTGGACAGACTGGGGCTGTTTTCCCTGGAGCGTTGGAGGCTGAGGAGTGACCTTACAGAGACTTACAAAATTATGAGGGGCATGGATAGGGTAAATAGGCAAAGTCTTTTCCCTGGGGTCCGGGAGTCCAGAACTAGAGGGCATAGGTTTAGGGTGAGAGGGGAAAGATATAAAAGAGATCTCAGGGGCAACATTTTCACACAGAGGGTGGTACGGGTATGGAATGAGCTGCCAAAGGAAGTGATGTAGGCTGGTACAAATCCAACATTTAGGAGGCATTTGGATGGGTATATGAATAGGAGGGGTTTGGAGGGATATGGGCCGGGTGCTGGCAGGTGGGACTAGATTGGGTTGGGACATCGGGTCGGCATGGACAGGTTGAACCGAGGGGTCTGTTTCCATGCTGTACATTTCTATGACTCTAACTTTGTGTCAGTACTCATTCACTATTTATTTCTGTAATGTTATACATAAATTTAACATTTACTGGGGTAGCATGTAGGAAATCAAGTCCCACTATTCCTGGAGTTGTCACTGAAATATTTTCTGAAAGTAAGAAACATCCCCAAATTACTTGTTCAAGTTAACAGAAAACAAAGTTTCTGTACTCAACAAGAATTGCAATTTTCAGGAATGAATACGTTCTAACTACAGGTGAACTATTATGAACTGTTGAGATATAACTCCACCAGTTAAAAATAACTCACTTCTAAAGCTTTTCTCTATACACAGGCAGACAAAACAACATTTGTGTTACAGATGTTGGGAAAGCAATTTAACTACCCCAATCAAAAGGATGTGCTGGATGCCCTTTAGCTTGCCAGGATTTATTGTTTTTCAATCTCTTATCTCCAGGTCCTTTCAATTTCTTTGCAGGAGGCAGAAGTGATTGGTACCTTAAAATGTCTTAGTTACTGGTTAAAGGCCAAAGATTTACACCAATTGGTGAGGGAAAACAAATTGGCCTTTGTCAGGTTTTAGGTATCGTATTGGAGAGAGAGTTGTACCATCTGGCCTTGTAGTTCTTTGAAGGCTTCCGGTATCTTCACACCCTCAAGTTGTTCAGCATGGCAGGAGATAACCAGATAGTTGTTCTCAGACTGATGGACCCTCATCAACCTCACTGATCACAACTCCACAAACCAAACTAAGGTGGAGGGAGACCATAATCAGAGGTCACAGTCTGAGAATACTGGGTAGGCCACTTAGAATGGAGATGAGGAGAAATGTCTTCACCCAGACAGTGATGAGCCTGTGGAATTAATTGCCACAGAAAGAGATTGAGGCCAAAGCAGTGAATATTTTCAAGAAGAAGTTAGATATTATTCTGAGGGCTAAAAGGATCAAAAGGTATGGGGAGAAAGCAGTAGCAAGGGACTGAGTTGGATGATCAGCTATGATCATATTGAATGGTAGAGCAGGCTTGAAGGGCCGAATGGCCTACTTTTACTCCTATTTTCTATTTTTCTATGTTTCTACAGCTCGGACCTTCTTCGCTGTTGTGTGTCAGAACTGATCAGAACCTGAGCCATGAAACTGCAATAGTAAACAGGGTAATGGAGCTGAAGAGGCTGTCAGAAGCAGGTGACAAGCCTTTTGCTGTATGCCTTGGAGATCCCAGAGCAGAAAAGAAGGTTGATGCATTGTTGTTTTAAGATTCTGTGCTCTTTTAAGAGCTGAAAGCCAGCATAAAACCACATGAGCAGCTGCCATGTGCAGTTCAACAGAAATATACTCAAAGGAGGATGCATACAGTGCAAATTATAGCCTGAGTTATCAAGTAAACAAATTAGATTTTCACTCAAACTGAATTCACACTACTTAATCTGTGTTATTTCCCAATAACACATGAAATACATCAGGTGTAATTATTGAACCTCACCCCCCCATGACCCCCACAGTCCTCTGCAAAAGTGACCTTTCCCATAATTTATTTTGCATACTGATGCTCCTTTTCACTGGACCAGCTTTTAATTGAAAATTATGATTTTTTTTGTGTGCTGAAGATCCTGGAATTTTAATGAGACACGTGGTGTACTTCATTTTTGTGCTGAAATATTTAATCTTCCATCTTCTTGCCTGTTAAGCTTGGGTCACTCAACACTGCATCTCTCGGTGAAGTCCCAATGTGTGCCATAGGCATACCTTAATGAAAAAAACCTTGGAATTTAATACCTTCCAAATTAAGTATACGCACTTAGTTTTTTTTTTCATTTTGCACACATTCAATGCAATATTGCTTCCTTTAGTTGCTAGTTACAGCTGCAATAAACATACCTTTGCTAGCGCTCAAAGATTACAAATTGTAATGGGAACACATTGCTCTTAGTATTGATTAAAATGTGCATAATGCACTTAAATGCTGGACTACAGTTCAAGAGGAGAAGGCATTTTTATTTGACAGGAGACACCATTTAAAAAAGAGTGCTTGTGCTTCAGTATAGAATTATCTACACCAATTTTTACTTCTTTCAATCTGTTTATCAGAGTCTAGCTGTGAATTCACTAGATATGTCTAATTAGCAGTTCTAAAATTTTAAAATGTGATAAATTTTATTGTCCTGGGTGTGATGGTTGTCAGCTGCCAGGTGACATATCACAGACACATTGCCAGTTGCATCTTCAAAAGCAGCTTCAGCAACAACAGATGGGCTGCCATCAACTTCACGCATAGTAGCAATATCATATTTCTCAGGAAGTCAATTCTAATTCTTTTCCTGAATAATGCAGGGTTGCAATTAACCATTTCAGCACAAAGCGCATGTAGGATAATGTTGGTATTAAGCATTTCTTTATTTGGAGTTGAGAACAATGACATATGTTAAAAATACAAAATTATTTTCCTCCATTGCATAATTGACGGGTAGGAGTGGTCACAAAGCTATTTTTGTGTTATCCGGCAGTAAAGGAAATTTTTGGATGCTTTGAAAGCTTGTGTTTCTGAGCTTTGGAAATTTCTTTTTCAAAGGTGCTAAAACAGAATTAATTAAAGCAAATTGAGATGAAGCACTTCCAAAGTCAGGAAGTTGTTTCGACTGCAGCTTGATGTTAACATTGGCCACTATTGGCATAATATTTATCTGTGTAGAACTGCCTGAGGTGGCACAACAAGAGGTACAGCTCTACTTCTCAAGCATTGCTGTGTGACCAGTGGTTGAAATGTGATGTGTGCAGCAAAGCCTGTGCAAAATGATGCCTGCAAAAGTACTCTGAGTCTGCACTCAGCAACTGTAACACTGAATTTTCCTGACATCATGCAAACTAGCCAGCTGATATGATGCCAGTTTTTCAAATTTAAGCAACACTGTTTTCATAAAACGTTCTGAAGGACAGAACTCGATCCAATCTTCACACACGTAGAAGCATTTATTTTGAGCACATATTCAGAACATGCACCATTAAACCCAAAAATATATTTTCTGTCTGTACCGAGATATTGAAACATAATGAGTCTCAATGACCTGAATGCAATTAAAATACTCAGTCATTATATCATTATTAATGTTAGCCCCAAGTAATGAATTTTCATACCAATCTACAAAGGTGCTTCATGATGGACCCAGCACCAACATTCAAATGATCAGGCATTCAAGACATAGTAATCTCACAATCTATGATAACTTTGCCATTACAATGTGTCTGGAAATACTCAGTGTTTTTCTGGAAGCAAATTATGCTTTTTTTTTGCATTCTTATGGAGAAGGCAGGAAGTGTAGGTCACCAATACACAAATGCTGCTATATTTATGGGACTGTACTTGAAGCACCTCTGGCAGATGCAGCAGGGTCTATGTGGTGTTGTGTTCTATCTCACAGTCAATACACCAGTATAATTTTGGGGGACACTCGTGACACCACTGTATCATAGCATGTGATTTGAGAGTATAAAGATCTCATACTCCATCTTAACATGAATCATCTGCAACATGCTGCTCTGTTGTAGCCTATTAACTTCATATTAACCCAGACATGTGGTGGACTATGAAACATAGAGTGGAATTTTCCCAAGAACAGAATGATGTGGGCCATGGTGAGGATGTTGGGAAAATTGCACAAGATATCCACCCTTTATAGAGAGCAGGAAGTTCCCTTTTCCAACCAAGTGTTAAATAATGTGATGACATTCTTGCTAGTTAGTGGAAAGAGGCCTATTTGCAATGTGTAATTACTTAATCTCGCATCATTAATGTACATTTTTCCATTCTCTCATCTGTTAGATAAAATGCAGACATTCCTGGGTCCATGCCATCATTAAAAGGAGCTGCATACCCTGACGAGCATTGGCTATCACTGACAATACATTGGCACAGCAGCCACAAAACCACATTGCTCACGGCACATATCCAGTATGGCTGACACTCACTTGTATATGCAATCCCATTCTTTCACCCTTTCACTGTTTAACCAGGCCACACCATTTACCTGTCACTAGCTATATTCTGTCTAAACACATTCTGTAAATATCACCCTCTGCCCCTGGCCTGAGTGGAGGACTGACCATATCCAAGTCCCCGGCCTGTACAGAATCACACCTTGGTTGGACAGAGGATGACCTCCACCCATTTTCTGACATGGCCATTTGATTGAACAAGTAGGTTGTGTTTTTGCCAGACAGGCTGCTGGCTTACTCTGGGTATTACACTGACATTTCACCTGTGATAGGGTAAGGGTTAGGTTGCTAGCAAGATGTGTTCCTCCACTCCCAGACTGTTCCCTACTGACTGTCGGCCTGTATGTATGTGAATGTTGTGTGTGTGTATACATGCACGTGTGTGTGTGTGTTAAGGGAGCATGCGAGTGTGTGTGTGTTTGGGGAATACTGATTGCCTTTACACTCTGGCTAAAGCACTAATGCACTAACAGGCATGGCACAGAATAGCAAGGTATGGATAGTGTGAATATGCAAGTAGGTGCTAATAAGTGCTAAGAGAGTAAGCGAGCAGCCCTGAAATGCAGCTGGGTCTAATCTGTGAGTTGGCCTGGCCCTGTGTGCAGTGTCCTTGTAAAAACCTTTCAATGCTAACTGCTTGTGAACCCTGTGATACAGGTCTGTACTTCCTAAGCATCCTGCAAATGAATCTGAGAGCATCATGAGAGGTTCATATATCTCATATGTCAGTGTTTATGGGTGATGGGTGCACATGGCTGGGTGCCTGTGCTTTGTGCACTGAGATGCTAGTTTGTTTTGGGTAATGTAAGCTTTTCACAGGTAGCAGTGAGCTGTTGCCGCGAGGTACCCACTGTGAATTTCATGTTGAGAATTTGCGGCATCCAATTGGTCTGTGCATTTCTAAAGATAGGAAGCTGCATAGTAGTGAGGCATGATAAAGCAGCAATGAACTGGTTAAAAAAGTGATAATGCCCTTCAATAGGTAACTTGTTGCTGCCTAGTGAGAAACTTGCCTCAAAGCCAATAAGTGCATAAAGGATGCAAGGAGTTGCTGTAGACTTTGAGACTGGGCATCTTGGGCAATCCTGTTCTAAATCTCACCATAGTATGTGTTATTCAGGTCCCTAAAAGATTCTACGTCTAACATTAGAGAAGCCATGCAGCATGTAGCATTGCCAAGAGAGGTAATATTTTAACTTTAAAAATGTCAAGCTAGGTCTTGGTACTGTCCATTTTCTGTTTTACAATAATGGACAAAACCAGTTTTGGCTCTTACCTTAGGTGGCTGTGAGCATCAAATGCATATTCCAGAGATGGATTCTTCTTGAACGTTACCATAGGAGATAAGTCAATTTAAAATTTTCAGACTCTACACTGGAACCTAATAATTTAAATGGGAAGGCAATTATAATGTTCTCATTATTTGGACATGGGGATATTTTGTACATTTTGCTTAGTCTAAGCTTAGCGTTGATATGTAACAAAGTTAGGAAGCTTTCAGTCTTATCTTTTATTATCTTAATGACTGCTCTGCATTAACATACGTTTTGTTTAATCTGATGCTCATTTTGGTTTCAGCTAATTTCATCTGTAAAAGGCATTTTTCTGTTCCATGAATATTGTATAAAAAGCTTTATTATCACTAATGTCATTATTGTAACAGTACAATAGTCAGCATACTTTAGTAGACAACAACAAGAGCCATATTAAAATTATGGAATTCACATTAAATTCAGTTAATAACAGATACATACATACAAGAAAACTTCAGTTATGAAGCTCCATTCACAATCTTGAGGTAACCCAAAGCACTTTATAGCCCATGGATTTCTTTTGAAGTGCAGACACTGTTGCGTTGTAAGCAAGATACAAAGATATTTCCATGGTTTTGAAGTTACAATTCCTTTAGGTTTAGTTGCTTATTGAATTCTAACTCCATCTGGGATAACATTCTGTATACTACTGCCTAGCCGTCTGGCTACTGGAGATATATCATCCTACAATACCTCCTATTTCTTCAATGCTTTTATTGTGAATTGCTGAGACAATTAACTCTAGCTGCTTCCCTCACCAGTCCATCTTACTGTTCCCTTTATTAAACAGCTAAAACTGTTGTTTTAAGTTTCTTCTAAGATTGAAGTTGTGTGCCTTTTGGCATGGCCAGTGAATATTTTAAACATCTGTTTTGTTTTGCATTCATTTGCTTTATAGGTTCAGTGCAACTGCAACCTGTGCACTGTTCCTATTTTTAAAAAAATCTTTTTCTATTTGTAACTAATAATGTGATTTTTGAGAAGATTTGTAGCTCAGGTTGAGGTTTAGTTTGTAAGTTTGCTCGCTGAGCTGCAAGGTTTGTTTTCAGACGTTTTGTCACCATGCGAGGTAACATTATCAGTGAGCCTCTGGTGAAGTGCTGATGGTCTGTTCTGCTTTCTAATTATGTGCCTTGGTCTGTTACAGTGGGTGATATCATTTCCGGTTCTATTTGATAGAACCAGCGTTTCACCAGAGGCTCACTGATGATTTACCGAGCATGGTAATGAAACATCTGAGAACAAGCCTTCTAGCTCAACGAGCAAACTTACAACCCATAACCAAGAGTAATGTAAAATCTGAATTTCATGGAACCATAGAATCATACAGTACAGAAGAGGCTCTTTGGTCCATCAATTCTGCACAGCTGAAAAAAAGATCCAAAATCTATTCTAGTCCCACTTCTAGCACTTGGCCAATAGCCTTCAATGTTCTGACATTTCCAGTGTTCATCCAAATACTTTTTAAGGGTTGTAAAATTTCCTGCTTCTAACATCATCCTGAGTAGTGCATTCCAGATTTCCACCAACCTGAGTGAAAATTTGTTTCCTAAAATCCTCCCAAACCTCCTCCCTTTCACCTTCAAATTGTGTTCCCTTATATTGAGCCTTCAACTAAGGGGAACAGCTGAATTCTAACCACTCTGTCTGTGCCCCTCATAATCTTATGCATCTAAATCAGCTTCCCACTCAGCCTTCTCTGTTACAAAGAAAACAACCCAAACTTATCCAAGCTTTCTTCATAGCTTTGTCCCAGGCAATGTCCTGGTGAATTTCCCCTGCATCCCTTCATTGCAATCCCACCTTTCCAATAGTGTGGTGAACAGAACCACACAAAATGCACTTGCTGTGCCTAACCAAAGTCCTGCACACCTCCAACATAACCTCCCCACTCTTCTACTCTATGCCACAACTGATAAAGGCCAGTGTCTCAAAAGGCTAGAGGGATTTAAGATCCCTTTGTTCCCTTGATCTGCCATTCATTGAGTACTTCCTTGTCTTATTGTTTCTTCCAAAGAGCATCACTTCATACTTATCGGAGTAAACTCTATTTGCCACTGAATTGTTCATCTCACCAATCTGTCTATATCCTCCTGTTCTTCCCCATTGTTACCCATCTAGCCAGATATCATATAGAATGGAATAGAATCACTACAGTGGGGAAACAGACCCTTCCGCCCAACAAGTCCACATTGACCCTCCAAAGAGTAACCTAACCAGATCTATTCCCTGACTAATGCAGCTAACCTACATATCCCTGAACATTATGGGCAATTTAGCATGGCCGATTCACCTAACCTGCACATCTTTGGATTGTGGGAGGAAACCAGAGCACCCAGAGGAAACCCATGCTGACATGGGGAGATTGTGGAGATTCTACACAGACAGTCAGCCAAGGCTGGAATGAAACTCGGGTCTCTGGCAATGTGAGGCAGCAGTGCTAACCACTGTGCTATCGTGCCACTCCAAAATCTTTACAGAATTCAAACACAGCTCTAAAGGTAAAGTAACAGGTGAGTTTTGGGTCAGAGTAGCGCCAAAAGTTAATGAACGACTGCCTGGGGACAGTCCTCAGATTTGTTAGGTACAGTTTACGACAAAACTGTAAATTCAGAGCAGTCAGAAACCACCAGAAACAACAAACTGAAAACATCAGTCTCTCTCTTTCTTACTCTCCCCCCTCAGTTCCTGGTGTGTGTGAAAAGACAGAAAAAACTAAGGATGTTTAAAAGAAATAATTGTAGGAAGAAAAGAACAGCGCCAGAGACCCAGGTTCAATTCCCGCCTCAGGCAACTGACTGTGTGGAGTTTGCATATTCTCCCTGAGTCTGCGTGGGTTTCCTCCAGGTGCCAGTTTCCACCCACAGACCAAAAGTTGGCAGGTTAGGTGAATTGGCCATGCTAAATTGCCCGTAGTGTTAGGTGAAGGGGTAAATGTAGGGGAATGGGTCTGGGTGGGTTGCGCTTCGGTGGGTTGGTGTGGACTTGTTGGGCCGAAGGGCCTGTTTCCACACTGTAAGTAATCTAATCTAATCTAAACCGGCTCCACTGATCAACTTTCAAAGTGAAGAATGACTAACTCTGTAGTCATCATTGCGAAAATCAAAGGAACTGTGAGAGAAAAATAATTATTAAAATACCCTTATTATCTGGACTTTTCAGAATTTTGCTCATTGTCTATACATGTTTTTTCCACCCATGATATCTCTGTCAAACTGCCTGTCTTTTGTTTCTTTCAGTTGTGAATGCGTGTGTGTGTACATTTGGGGCTTTTAAAGGGGTATATTTAAGCTGCACAGGAATAGAGTATGAATCCTTTCTTTTCTCTACTATTTGTTAAAATTAAATGTAATACAACAAATTGTGTCATTTTTGGTTAATAATGGAAACTGAGCTGAATAGCAGTCAGTGAACCAAATTAGTCACTTTGGTGGTCAAATTGGGACATTATGTGATGACTTGTCTGTCAAAGGGGCACAATTACTGTACACAGTTCACAGTTAATTAATGACAAAGGAGAACACCCAGTGGAGGATCACCAGTGGAAATGGCTGAACTATGTGAAGCAAACTATCTGTGCTCTTGACAATGACCCTTCCTTTATTCCTCTCTCCCATTACTCCCTGACTAGTCTCAGAAACCCCACGCACTTCTGTCCAAGGCTCCAGTGATGATCTTCAAGAACAATATCTGCACTGCACCTGTGAGAAATTACCCCTGGTTGAGATGTGAGTCATGAAAACAACCATTACGCTGCCTCTTCATGACTTAATCCAAAGCAATGGCTTTCCACCAGCTGTCCCCACCTCTACAATGCAAGATTTCACCAGCCCAACCTGATAAAAACTTGCAGAACCTGAAGTATTAAGAGTTTTTCTCTCCATAGATGCTACCTGAACTCGTGAATATTTCTAGAGTTTTGTTTCAAATGTCATATCCACTGCATCAATGGTATTTTCCTTCTGTAGAAATTGAATTGTATTGCCAGGAGGTTATATGATTCAGAGTGGAGGGGATATTTATTATGATGCATGAAAAGGCATCAGAATTGTGTAGGGCAGCCTGGATTAAACAAGAGGTCTCTTTCTGTCCGTCAACCTTTGAATATTTGCATGTGTTCTTATGGCCGTCCTCTCTCAGGGTCAGGCAGAGGACAGATGCTTTCCTTTGAGTCTGTGTATGATGCATTATTCATCACTGGCAATATGCTAACAGGCAGCGGGAGAGATTGAATGCGCAGCAGTGCTTTCTCTGCTGGGTCAGTTCCAAGATGGCAGGCACAGAATGGAAATCAAATAGCATTCAAGTATTTTAATTGTATTATTTAATTTTATGGACCTTCCTACACTATTTGTGCTTCTGCACCTAAATTTTATGAGTTACTTTAATTGAGTTTTGGTTCATCATTCTTACAGCAGTGGTCATCAGTGAAGTACTCAGTATGTTCCACCTCACTAATTAGCAATGATGTTTATTCTCAAGGACTATTATGCAGTATAATTACTGCAGGTTTATGCAGAAATGATTTACTAAATCCTACAGACAATATATTATCCTGAACAAAACCTCCACATGCCATGTTAGATATAATTTTACGGCGTAGAACAAACATGAAATCAATGAACATAGAAAATTCACAGCACAGAGGGAAACCATTCAGTCCATTGTATGTGTGCCAATTACCTGTGTTATCACCAGGCCCTCTGTAATTTTTAACACAGTAATATCACAGAACAGTACTTATTCATACAGAGTTACTGATGCTTGATGACATTTGCAATGCCTATCAGTTTATCCCTATTACTAAATCTCTAAATACCCTACGTGCTGGTTGTTCAATTTTTAAGCATGTAACATAGGATCCTGCTGAGTATTATCCATTTTACAATCATTAACTGGACAAACAGGAAACAAAATAGCTTGTAGCTAGGTGGAAGGAAATATGTGCAGTGTGTATTGTACAACATATTCAACATTGCCATACTTCATAGAAAATTGCAGAGCTGCAGCTAAAGAAGATTGTTTCCATGTAATGAGGCTACAGTGAGGGCTTTAGGATTGTTCCCTGAATAGTGAAATATTCCATATCCCCTTTGTTCCAATGTCTTTACCTGATGCTGTGGGCCCACAAAAATCACTCAAGCATGCCACATCTCAGGATGGGTTTTGATTCCATGATATAATGTAACAAGATTCAATTATCACCTTAGTCAGGAAATTATTGTCACCTCAACGGTTGACATTGTGGATTGATGTAGGTGTGACAGCTTCACAGATGCAATTGTTGTTTCCAGTAGGAATGGGATTCACATCTGTTGTTTTTCTTGAAAATAAAATTCAGAACTCAAGGGAATGACATCTTAACCAAGGTCTATGTCCTGGCCAGCCAATTGCTCACCAATCTCTGTACAGCTCGCTTTGTATTACCTTGCACATATAGAATGGTGCAAAATAGCATTTTTTCTGCAAGTTGTTAATTGAAAGCCCGAGGACCAACTATGGAATAATATTGTTATGTTACATTTTAAGTGAAACAAGTGAGTACACATAGATTCTGTTTACTTGAAGATCTCTAGGAGGTTTATTTGCAGCTGAACTAATATATGCAGCAGAACTTTCTCCAAACACAGCCTGCACTTAGAGTGCAACACGACAGACAGCCTTTGGTCATGTGAAAAAAATCTGGCTTACTTGTATGTTAAGCTTCTGAAAGGGACACCATCCAAATGTGAAAAAGGCAACATCCCCTTTATCCTGCAAAGAAAGCTTTCATATGTCACATGTCAAAAACAAACATTGGGGCAATAGCAAATTTAGTTAGTTATACAGAGTGAAGTATTGAGAGATTAACCTATACAGATGTCAAATAGACCATATATTGTTGGGGTTCTGTTCGCCGAGCTGGAAATTTTTGTTGCAAACATTTCGTCCCCTGTCTAGATGACATCCTCAGTGCTTGGGAGCCTCCTGTGAAGCGCTTCTGTGGTGTTTCCTCCAGCATTTATAGTGGCCTGTCCCTGCCGCTTCCGGTTGTCAGTTTCAGCTGTCCGCTGTAGTGGCCGGTATATTGGGTCCAGGTCGATGTGTTTGTTGATGGGAGTTTGTGGATGAGTGCCATGCTTCTAGGAATTCCTTGGCTGTTCTTTGTTTGGCTTGCCCTATAATGGTAGTGTTGTCCCAGTCGAATTCATGTTGCTTGTCATCTGCGTGTGTGGCTACTAAGGATAGCTGGTCGTGGCATTTCGTGGCTAGTTGATGTTCATGGATGCGGATCGTTAGCTGTCTTCCTGTTTGTCCTATATAGTGTTTTGTGCAGTCCTTGCATGGGAATTTGTACACTACATTAGTTTTGCTGATGCTAGGTGTCACACTATATAGGACAAACAGGAAGACAGCTAACGCTCCGCATCCATGAACATCAACTAGCCACGAAATGCCACGACCAGCTATCCTTAGTAGCCACACACGCAGACGACAAGCAACATGAATTCGACTGGGACAACACTACCATTATAGGGCAAGCCAAACAAAGAACAGCCAAGGAATTCCTAGAAGCATGGCACTCATCCACAAACTCCATCAACAAACACATCGACCTGGACCCAATATACCGGCCACTACAGCAGACAGCTGAAACTGACAACCGGAAGCGGCAGGGACAGGCCACTATAAATGCCGGAGGAAACACCACAGAAGCGCTTCACAGGAGGCTCCCAAGCACTGAGGATGTCACCTAGACAGGGGACGAAACGTTTGCAACAAAAATTTCCAGCTCGGCGAACAGAACCACAACAACGAGCACCCGAGCTACAAATCTTCACCCAAACTTTGACCATATATTGTTCTAGTAGTTTGACAACTCTTCTAGATCTCATTATGGTGTAACCTTTGGAAGTGTGCATTTCATCCTTGGTTATGTTTGATATGCAAATGTATCACCAATGTGTTGATTGTTGTCCTGGAGTTATATCACACTATCATCTGGCATTTTATTTCATGTTTGCTGTGCAGAACATGGGTGTATTATACACTTGCCTTAACTGGCTTCTATTCCTCCTTATCAATACTCTATCAGGTGTCATGACATTGGAAACCTTTGAGGGTAATCATGTTCCCATTGTGAATTGTGGTGACTGCCCTATTGTCTTATATATAGTTCAACTAGTCCTGCACCCAGATGTTAGTCATGTACCACCTTCATCCTTCTTCAGTTGTCGAGAACTGCATCTTTCATTTCAGAGATACATGGAGGCTTCACAATGTCATTCTCATCTACTGTTCAAACATGGTCACTGCTAGACATGGTAACCCCATATCCACAGTTATACTTTTGATGATGCAAAGTTATGTTTTGTTGTTCTACACTTCAGGATGTATTATTTATTTGTGTGAACCACTTGCTCAGCGAGACTGTTTGATTTAGGGCAATGTGATAGGATGTCGCATGGCTCACTCGCCATTTGCTAAATTCCAAACCCTTTCCCCAAAACAAAACCTTCCAGGAAGTTTCTTGGAAGTTTCTTCAGACTTTGATTGTTGTATTGTACGGTTCAGTTTTCTATGGACAATGTTTGTCTTGAAGATATGTTAATGGTCCTCTTGTCATGCACATCTTACATTTTTCTTTAGGAGCTCTCTCAGTGAAGGTCCTTCCCATCGAAAAGTTTGGAATGTACGATGCCAAGAAGTCAAAGAATCCCCAACACATCTTTGTATGTCTTGTTTTCTTGTGCGGCAGGCATTTGTCTTACATTTTCAACTTTGCCTAGGTCAGGACAGATTCCACAACCTGAATATATACACCCAAAAATATTGATTTGACTATTATTCACCCAGTTCTTATTACTGTTGAAAATGATTCAGTGAGTGAAACAACAAGTAACTAAAATGGCAGATGTTAATTTGGCATTTATTGCTTGGAGTTTGAAGTTTGACAAAAGGAAGTCTTATTACAACTGTACAGCGTGTTGGTGAGACTGTATCTGGAATATTGTGTCTAGCTTTGTCCCAATATTTAATAAAAAAATACACTGACATTGCAGGCAGTTCAAAAGAGACTCACTAGACTGAATCCTGGGATGAAGGTGTTGACTTTTCACGAGAAGATAAACAGCTTAGATATTTATTCTTCAGAGTTTAGAAGGATGAGGAGTGATCTTATTAAAACATACAATGATTCTTGGCATCTTGATATGATAGATGTTGAGAAGATGTTTCCACCAATGGGGTATTCTTGACAAAGTGCACCCTTACTCTTTACAGAATACGCCACAAGTCAAAACCAAACAATTGGCAATAGCAAACTTAGTTAGCTATACAGAGGCAAGGATTGAGAAATTTACCAGTACAGATGCCAAATAGTCCATATATTGTTCTAGCAGTTTGACAACTCTTCTCGATCTCATTGTGGTGTAACCTTTTGGAAGTGTGAAACTTTACAGAATAAGGGAGCACAGATTTAAAACTGTACTTCTGTCCAGATTGTTACTGTTACAGATCCTCACTGATTGACAAACTGAAAAGTGATGTCTGGAAATAGTAAGTGGAATTTATAGGAATCTGATCGATATGAGCTTTGGTGAGATATATGACAGAATTGGGTGAGGAGTCCAGAAAGGCCCATTTCAATGTTGGAAGCAATGCATTCTATCTTTTACACTTTTCACAAGTGGCTTGGTGAGTTTCTTGCTAAACAGCAGCAACTTGCCAATTAAAGGGCTTATAACTTGTTGAATACCTTATTAACACCACAACTTATCTCAGTAACTTTTTGCTTTCTATGTGATCTAACTCATCAAACAAGCTCAACGTGGAAACCAGAGCAGGTACCTGGCAAATTCAGCTTGCCACTTGCTCCTAATGACTTCGATGTTGGAAACTTGGCATCAACATTGTAGGTCACGCTCCTTGACACCAGTAAAAACATCCCATATCCGCGGACATTAACACCTGATATGAGCCACTATCTAGAGCCATCATGTCATGTCTCCCATCTACTTTTGTAATGCTTCTGCATTTGAAGATACACAGGGACCTACCATTATAACCCTTTGTGCTCAGAGACACATACTGAGACTGTGATGGGATCAGACTGCACCTCTAGCCTGTTTCTTTCTGTCATAGTGCACTCTTACTGAGAGGCTCACAGCATCCCCTGCCTTGCATTGCCTTTTTGCAATTTGCTGCTGCTGCTGCAACTATCGGGCTCATATTCTGCCTTGCCCTGCCCTCTCACAATAGCTCATATTGCTCAGATCCCTATAAATTCCGACAACTATTTCCAGATATTACCTTTAACACAGACACAAGGGAAGGAAGCTGGTCATGGTTGTCAGCAGACCTCGGTTGAATCAAGCGCTTAGTTTTCACTCAGGGAGTCCTGGCACAGTAAACCGATACTGGTCCAGATACCTGGTTAATTAGCCACTCAGAGCAGTCAAAGTCAGGAGGTCAGGAGCTGAATGCCCTAAGGTAGGAAGGTGTATCCACTGAGTGAATAGACAGCGCAGAAGGAAGGCAGGGTTAGTGGTGTGAGGGATTGAGATCAGTGACAGCAAATGAGAGACGACATTGAAGATATTAGTGAGAGTGGTAGAACATGACCCTTGATAAGGGATGGGTACAGTAGCAGAAACAGACTTGAGCGTGAGGTAACATAGGGAAGAGAGTGGCACTTGTGCTGGCAGAGTGGAGAATGCAATTGCCCTCCTTCCTACATTGCTGGGCTTTCCTCTAGACTTTAGCTCGGAACGCAAATTTGGATCTGGAAGTCCTATCTCTGCACCACCCCATCCAGTAGAACTTCCAGCACCCTACCAACATAGCAGGGTGCCAATTTGCCCCTATTTATCAACTCTGGGACAAATGTCAGGAAGTATGTGATGTGGCTCTGGACTAACGGTCCTTGTCTGGGTGCACAGCAAGCTTTTTGATAACAGCACGGATACAAAGAATACTGGTGAATTCTAGGATACCAGCGGAGTGACAAGTTGTTCTGGGAGTGGTACACAGTTCAGATGGGGCCAGAATTGGACATGAGAACTACCATAGTGGCTTAGGGATAGATAATTAATGTGGAAAATTTAGCAACATACAGCATGAGAACCTGCCAAGCTTTGCAGAGAAAAGCTCTCCAAAGGACTCAATGCAATTCAGCCTTTGCCAAAAACAAATGTAAAATTCAGCCCAGTATCTTCCAAACAGTTTTCTA
This sequence comes from Chiloscyllium plagiosum, assembly GCF_037043375.1. Lineage (NCBI taxonomy): Eukaryota > Metazoa > Chordata > Chondrichthyes > Orectolobiformes > Hemiscylliidae > Chiloscyllium > Chiloscyllium plagiosum. Next base: position 23,850,870 of record NW_028270164.1, read on the forward strand.
AAGGCTGTAGTTGCCTGAGATTCCCTGGCATAGTGTACTGACTAATATCCATGCTTGCCAACTGCTTGGAAAACTAACTAGCTTCTATGAGCTAGGGATTCAATTCCCTTGGAATCTTGTGCAAGATCTTCTTTTGGGAGAAGTCTAGGTGTATCACATCCAAACAGACCCCCACTACACAATTAAAATAAAACTACACCAGGCTTTTTGGCAATTCACATGACACATGATGCCATTGTGTTCCATGCCATCCAGTTTCTTAAAGACTTTCTTTTTGTGAATGTAGTACTTTCTGGGAGGGTTGATTGTCAAAATCGCATCCTCTTTTATGTGCAGTATGGTGTCACCTTTGAAACCTTCTACACTGTCAACATATCCAAGTATGGTTGTCACAATCCTGGACTGATTGCACTCTCGATCTCTTCTGTTCCCATGGATGCATTGATTGTCCACTGTATACAATCACAAAGATCCAGCAACCTCTTCCGTGTGGAACCTCTGTCTTCTGCTGTTAGTTTAAATCGGAAACAGTGTCAAGGGGATCTCCAGGTATCCAACAATAGTGGCGTCATCAAGCAGTCTATCACATTGAAGCATTCTCACAGACAGCAAACCAGAAAGTCAAACACACTGATTACCCATCACTTCTAATTACATTTTACAGAGAGTAGAATAAGTTGTTGGGGTGTGCAGATGGGGTTAAGGCAGAAACGAAAACATAATAAATGTTTCAAGAGTTAATTTAAAATTGTAAAATTCGAATGAGCAAAACTTGTGAAAACCACCAAAATAAAGACATATTTTGAATGACTTATTGCATTTGCTGTATTGTGTGGCTGTATCTGAGAACTAGATTTTGTGATCAGTGAGGAATGACTGGTATCAGGCATTCATGGCAATCACACATTCTCATGGAGATGGGGGGTGGGGGGGGGGGGGGGTGGATCCTGAGGGCTTTGGGTGGGAAGGGGTGGCAATAGATAGGTCCTGAAATTGGGGCAAGGGCATTGCAATGTGTCATGGCATTATATTTACTGTTTCCAGCTCCGTTCCATGATTAAGGTGTGCAGCCTTATGTTAGTCATGTTGCACATCACAGCGGATGGTCTAAATTCAAATCTGAATTTAAATTAACCAAAGTCTCTTAAAGCCAGACTGCATTTGTTGAAGGGGAGGTGTGTGCTGGCAGCAGTTAGGACTGAAACTACTTGAACAACTTTGGAAGATTTTGTGGAAAGACCATAAATGACGTAATAGGCCAGAGAGTATGCCCCTAGACTTTCAGGTTAAAGGGATGGTGGTAGAGAGAGAGGCTTTCTTTACCCAGGAGTCAGGAGGTTCTTCAATTGGTACATAGGAGTCAGTGGGAGCAGGGTTACTGTGCCATTTAATGCTATTAATATGACAATGAAGACCTGACTGTCACGAGAGGTTTAATGATCTCACACATTTGGTCAAGGTCAGCATATGCATTTTTAGATGCCAAACCCTACGACTGAATACATATTCTCACAATCACCTTGCACACACCAACAATTTATATCAACCATAACTTAGACTTTACATTCATCTACTTTATCTCATCATCACTAACTCATGATCGAAGTCATGCATTTCCAGCTGGCCCATATTGTCAGCGATTCTACTGTGGCACACTACCTAAATGTACCATACTCATCAACACCCTTCCCTGTTGCTTGCTAGACAAGGTGGTCTGCAAAATCAACAGGGAGCAAGCACAGATAATGAACTCCATCCTGCGAGGGAGCAGCATTGGAAACAGTAAGAGTGACCATCATCAGAGACTGCAGTTCTGATTAAAGTGGACGATGATGTTTCTGCTCACTGCGCCTTCTCAAAACCCACCATCCTCAGCTGGCATCAATAATGATTTACACTGTTGATGGTGAGCAGGAACATCTTGACTTGCACCAACTCCACACCTATTTCTCACTTCAGGCAGTTGTTGAGTCAAGCAAATTAATGTGTATCTAGAGTCATAGTCAGACCAGATATGGATGGTACTGAAGTTAACTTTATCTTCTGGGTATGAATTGAATCAGCTGGCATGGTGGGATTAGAAAGCATGTCCCCACAGCATTAGCCTGGGCCTTGGGATTACTAACCTTACCACTATGTCACCATATAATAGAGACAAAGGATGCATTGTTTTTAAAAACCACTTGGATATTAAATTGAAGTGACGTAATCTTCAAGGCTAATGATGAGAAATGGGACAAGATCTACTTGCTCCTTTGTTGGCCAGTACAGATGTGATGGACTGAATGGCTTCCTTCCATACCATAAGGTTTCCATGTTTCAATGGCCAACCAGAAGTTCTTATGGTTAAAAGGCGAAGAGGAGAACCCGTTCTGGAAGTAGAAACACAATCACATGATGCCCCAACACTGCTACCTCAGTCAATTCCAAAGTTAGAATAGAGATGTATATAGTTGGCCACTGGGCATGAGTGGGCTGGAGCCAGTACAGGGGGGATGTTACCTTGGGTGGTAGCTTCTGAGGGAATTATTTTACTTGCAAGCTCTGCAGAGAACAACAAACAAGGGCTCTAACATGGCTGAGTGCCAAAGAACACTAAGGTTTACGTGAATATGCATCACAAATGTAGCATGGTGCCTCAGTGGTTAGCACTGCTGCTTCACAGTACCAGGGATCTGGGGTCAATTCCACTCTTGGGCAACTGTCTGTGTGGAGTTTATACATTTTCCCTTTGTCTGTGTGAATTTCATCTGGTTCCCTCCCACAATCCAAAGATGTGCAGGTTAGGTAGATTGACCATATTACATTGCTCATAGAGTCCAGGGATATGTAGATTAGCTATGGGCAATGTGGGGTGCTTCTGGGTGAGATGCTATTTGAATGGCCTATTGTGACACTGTAGGGATTCTATGGCTCCAAATTCTAGAAAATATATGTATATTTATTGGAATTTGTAATAATGTATTACAGTAACTATGAACAGAGCCAATGACCTGCAGGTTTGCTTTGCAGCTTTCCTTGTGTTTGTAAACTAATTGTTCACAATATTGTTCACTTATATCATTTTTTCTTTCACACATTCATGGAAGATATACTTTAGCAATCTGTTAAAATCAGCAGAAGCAAATTAATTTGTGAAAAAAATGAATCAAAATAAGACAAGTTTTTGAGCTATATAATTTTAGATTTGTACACAAGATTGAAATATATGGAACTGCTCAATGTGGCAGATTGCTCAGAGATGGAAACTAAATGCTGGCCTTGTCAGTTATGTTCACATTCCATTAATTAGTGATGGCAATAATGAACTCTTTTACATAATTAAGGGTCCATGAAAATTTTATGTTTTAGAACCACACAGAATGGCTATGCAAAAAGTTGACAACTAAAGGGAAAAGGTGAATTTGGGACACACATGATAGAGGAAGAAAGGGCATAAAAACTTGACACTGAAAAGCTGAAGGTAGTGGATGATCTGTATGTTTCAAAAATTGTCCACAAGATCAAGTGGAAAGAAAACATAAGGGGAAGTAATTCCTGTACTGCAAGCATTTTTTTAAAGAAACTTTTTGACTAAAGTGAGTTACATAGTGGGGTATTATAAAGGCAGCAATCTTCTATTTTGCATTAACGTTGATTGTGGACGAAAATGGGAAAGGGACTGTTTTAAAAACTAAGGATTATGTAAAGGAATACTGCACTTCTTAAAAGAAAGTTACTGGAGACTTTTTATCAGCAGTGTTTATCCTGCTGTTTGTTCAGCAGGAAGATACAACAGCTTAGCTGGAATAAAGGGTAGGGTAGGGGTTGAGAAGGGAGATTCAGCTGTCAGCAAGAGGCTTGCTGATTAAAGACCAATGTCAAAGACCTCCCAACAATTATATGATTGGCTTCCAAGCAGCTGAACAACTTGGGATTGTAAAGGTCCAATGAGAAACCATTGGACTTTCAGAAAGGATGAAGCTGTCCTCTCTGAATGCCATAAGTGGATACCTCAGTCCTGAAGAACACCAGTTTATTTCCCTCATCAGATTCTGTAGGCTATGGTTTATCGCCAATCAGTCAGACACTTCATATGTGTGAACCTGTCACTCTGTACTTCCTGAAAGTAAATGGAAGTAACTGAGAAAACATTGAGGAGCAACAGGAGCCAAAGGATCATCTCAGCAAACCCAGTGGCCCATTGGACATCTTTTCATCTGTCCATAACACCCATGTATTGTTTAACATCTTTCAGTCTGTCTGTGTACTGAGAGTTCAATAACATCATTAACTTAATAAATATCAGAGTTATGCATTAACATATCACAGTTGTTTATCTGTAGCTAGAATCTATTTATTTGGAATAAATAATTATTATTATTAAATACCGAAATTTGGTCTGTGCTGCCTGTTAGTCTGGATTGACAGATAGGAAAATTGAGGAATATAATTTGACTGTCACAAAAAATCTTTAACTTTTACGGTGATTCTGGGAATAATGTGACTTGATTTCCTGCAGCTATCCTAGAGAGGTGTAACAAATTATGGATACATTCTGCTTGGCCCTTTGGCAAAAGGGTGGGTAATGACAAAGTTGCAAACGTTTGATATTTTTTGAATATTTTGTAGAAAGGAGATCTTGAGTGCTAACTTAAAAACCAATTTAACTAATTATGTTGAAAGAATTCAAATGTCTTTCCCTGCCCATTCAGTTTCAGAACACGCCATTGAAAGAAACCAGTGTATATCATAAGGAGGGAAACCTGTAATGAGGTACAGAAAAATCATCCAGTTAAAAGGAAGCACAAGCTGCAGTGGAAATACAATTTATGAAGTAGGGTTTCCTATGGACATCTGAGCATGTATGCTAATCTAGAAACACACATGTGCACAGTTCCAGGCCTGATACATCATCAAATGAGATGTTAAAGACATCATGCACAAAAGTAGCACTTTGATGCACAGAGATGCATGCTGAGAAGAAGTGAACTGTTGAGATATGGTTCAGCAATGGCGAGTAAGAATGTGGGACAAGGAGAGGACAGAGTCCTTTAACTCATTTAAATGTTCATGCACAAATTTAAGTGGTGCACAGCTTGCTTGCACAAGTGTTAGCAAACAAGCCAGATAATAAAGCACAATTGTGGATAAGCTGTAGTTGGACTTCAAAGTGATCCATGTATGAAAGAAAAAGCAAAATTACTGGAGAAACTCTGTGGGTTGCGGAGATACAACAGAGTCAATGTTTTGGGTCCAATGACCCTTCATCAGAACAGTTCTGTTCATTGACTCTGCTTTCTCTCCACAGATGCTGTCAGACCTGCTGAGTGTCTCCAGCAATTTTTGTTTTGATTTCAGATTTCTAGCAACGGCAGTTTATACTTTTATATCCATGTGTGCCTAAATTGGCTAAGGTCAAAAGCTCCACTGTCACTTAAATAAAGAATGTTGCTCAACTATAATTTATGATTAAATTTGTACTCTGCTGGTAGTATTGGATGGTTTTGCAAAGAGGATTGCCATAGCAAAGTATTGACAAAATCTTTCTCTTAAAGAATGTATGTTAATGCTGGCGGTAAACATTTTATTTTCCCAAAGCGATGTCACCATTCTTTCTCATGGATTTAAGAGGTTTTGCTGCATGTGACCCCATTTTGAGTTTAGCACCAGGGGGAGTAATGCATGTGAAGATAGCAGACAGGTGAAATTGTCATCATTTGGCTGGCTTAAGTCTCAAAGGACAGAATTCTGTCACTTTTTAAGAGCAAAATTATCATTTTACCATACTTTTGTCTGACACTATGCTTCCTCATTATCTAGCATAAAGGGAGTCAGGGATATATAATCACAGGTATGGAGTAGTTCTCGCTAACCTTTCCTTTTCATCAGGAAAAGATAATGGAATTTGATTGTGCTGATTCAGATGAAGACATTAGGCTTTTAAATGCTTCTCTGCAAACAACTGAGATTCCATTAGTCAGTTACATGGTCAGCATTAATTTCTGATGCCACTAAAGGATTTGCTGCAATTTGGTGAAACTCAGAATTATCACAGAAGAAGAAAGCTGAAGCAGTTCATTAACATATTAAGATGAAGACTCAGAACAGCAGGGTGTGCTCAAACATTTATTGCTATGATTACAGGGGAGTGGGGTGTATGTGTGGTGTAAAAGTTATAATCTTCAGCAACATTAACAAATACTCATTCTAGATTAGTGGTGCTGGAAGAGCACAGCAGTTCAGGCAGCATCCAAGGAGCTTCGAAATCGACATTTCGGGCAAAAGCTCTTCATCAGGAATAAAGGCAGTGAACCTGAAGCGTGGAGAGATAAGCTAGAGGAGGGTGGGGGTGGGGAGAAAGTAGCATAGAGTACACGCTTCAGGCTCACTGCCTTTATTCCTGATGAAGGGTTTTTGCCCGAAACATCGATTTCGAAGCTCCTTGGATGCTGCCTGAACTGCTGTGCTCTTCCAGCACCACTAATCCAGAATCTGGTTTCCAGCATCTGCAGTCATTGCTTTTACCTCGTTGATTAAATACTCATTCTAGTCTCTTTGGCAGATTATGTGAAATGTGTATTTCCCAATTACTGAGCTATTGATAGAAACAGCTTAGAATATCGGTAGTGCAAATTATCCACTGAAATTAGTATATTTTACACCACAATAAATTGGATTTTAGTGCTTCATAAGCAATCCAATCAAAACGATTGTTCAATTTTATTCATAACAGTGTTCATGCTTTTAAAACCAACATTAGTTGAGGTTTCCAGCGGTTGATGGAAGTATTAAAAAAATTAATCCAACTACCGAAAGTGTTACGCTTGTTATTTTAAGGTTGCACAAAACGTCTCCTAATTAGCACTTCTCATAAACAGGAACCACCTTGCAAATTAATCTATCAATTTAAGTACTAAAATATCTTCATTTAATCAACAATAACTATCTTGAGCAACTATCTGCCACAAGTTAGCATGTGAACTAATAGCAGTATGGAGCCTGCAACAGAGGCTGCCTATTTCTAGAAAGATCTTTTCTGATGCAAATCCCATATTAAACTTATATTTTTCACTCAATGTTGTTAAGCAAGCACTACTGTCATCACAGGGAATGAAAAAACACTTATATAGCCTGGAAATTATGATGTATAATGACGAAAATCCATTTTGCAGATTATTTTACAGGTAAGACAGTTAAGAATCATGTACAATTTGGTGTCCATGCCTAATACCCTTGGCCCTTTTTAAATAATTACAAATGGATTTAATATGACAATACTGGGCCTTATTGAGTACAGTAAAATGTGTACATTGTCATTAATACTCAATTGTTATAAAGGCAGATTTCATACAAGGAAGACAGTTTTGTTACATATAAAAGCTACACATACAACAGACTCAAAATCAACAAGAAAATATTATTGTAATTCAAAGGATCAGGACACAGCAATATTATAGAACTTTTGCTTCAAATTGCGATCAAAGTTAATTTCCAGTTTTGGATATCCCAGATGGTGACTTTATTGGTTTGGCTGCGTTGTCATGTATAGCACCCAGTGGAGATAAGGCATGTAGCCAATAGAAATTGGCATGAGTTCTATTATGGGTTGCACTTCAGCACCCCTGCTGGTTGACCATAGAGCAGCTTGTGAGTACAGCTGCTCTCAGCTCCTATCAGCACGGGCCAAGGCTTGTAACCTGAGTGAATACAAAGGAACAAGATCATCTAACTTTTTAAACCCGACATTATGCTGTCTTAATCATTGTTTTCTGACCCAGAATTGTCATTTTGTGCATTGGGTAAGTGGTAAACTTTAGTCTTCATCTGTGGCTATGGCCTAGCTCTCCACAATCAGCAGGTTCAGTGTTTAAAGCATTGGTCTATGTGAAATCCACTTTTGATGCAGTGCATAAAAGGGAAAACAAAATATGTAAACCATATAATATGTACATCAAAAAGAGTTTCAGTTTCCAGGAGTATTTCTTACAAGAGAATGTCTGAATTAGTGTGGTGTCATTAGTAATATTGTAGTCTTCTTTTCGCTCATATGATCATTGAGTTTTTTTCTCTGGACCACTCATTAATGTTAATTCAAAACTTGTCTCAGAATACCGTTGACACCGAGCCCATTGAAAAATTATGGATCAATATGAGGAATCCCATTGGGTAAATCTAATGATACCTTTAATATGAAACATAATCTATTCAGTTGATTAAGTATTTTTCATTTAAACATTTCAGACTTGAAAAATACTTTTTTTTAAAGATACTATTAGTTTAGCATCAATTGAATACATTCAGCATAACCAAATATGACAATTACTTTGAGGTTATCTGTAAGTGACATACTAAAGTTTTTTTAAAAAAATGTTATGTAGAGCCCATCCCCACAACTTTTAAAATGTTTTTCTCATGAATTTCATAATTTCATAAATATTGTTTTATTTACTAATTCACATTGTAAATGATTCCTTCTTGTCAGGGACTGTCCCTCTCTCTTTCAGAGCTATTGTCATCATCTATCCCTTCATAAATTCAACCAAATCTCTCCTTTGCAAGCTATCTCCCTAGTTTTAATTATCTTTCTACTTAAAAATTTTGAATGTGATGTTGTCACCCAAATCCTTACCATTTTCTACTGGAAATCCCTGTCCTCCCCTTCCACAGTAACAGAATTATTTCAGTCAGAATCACCAAATACAACTGCATTATCTGCATTATCTATTGTGGACCTCGAGTGGCATTTTTCATTGTTGAGTGTATTACCTCACCTCAAAGTCTCTCTTCTATTACCCAGCTCTATGGGATTGTCTCTGCTTGGTTCCACTGTGCCCCATCTGATAGTAACAAAATAATCTGATTACTGGCTTCTCTTCCTCACATCATTACCTTTGAAGCCCCTCAAGGATTTATCTCTGTTGGCTATACCTCACCAACATGCTGCTTTTTGTGACATTATCTGCAGTCATGAGATTGGGTTCCACATATGGGTTGATGCCATCCATCAGTATTTTCATCAGAGTTCTTGATGATTAAACCATTTTGTATGTCGAATTTGTCATTTGATATCTAGTCCTAGATAAATTACAGTTTTCCTCCAGCTAAAAATTGCTAGATCAAAATGATTGCTTTTGGTCCTACCACAAACTGTAAATGTTTGTCATTGACAATTCTCCCTAGACATTGTCTGACCTTAAACTATGCTTCTAATCTCATATCCTTACTGATGCAAAGAAAGCTATTCCTTAACTTCAGCCACTTTTTCTGTTATATAAGTACTTTCCTACTTAAGCACTATGCCTTTGTAACCAACGCTCTACTATCCATATTCTACTCCATTCACCCACTACCTTTGCATTTACTGCATTAGCTCCCAGTTACTGAAAAGCTTAACTTGGATTTTTATCCACCAATTTAAATCCCTTCTTGGCATGCTATTTCTAATTTATGTAACCTCCCTCAATCATGCAGAAACTTCTGCTGCACATCATTCTTTGATTCTAGCTTCTTGTGCATCCTCCATTTCTGCTCTATGATTGACTATTGCTCATTCAGGTACCTAGACCCTACACAATTCTTATCAACAACTCCTTATCTTTCATTTAAGATTTTCACTAAAATCCACATTTTAAGCAAACATTTTACACATTAGTTTCAATAGCTTCTTCTTTGTCTCTGTATCTGACTACTGTATTTTGATTACACCTCCATACTTTGTGACTTTTTTTTACATTAAAGTTGTGATGTAAATAGGAGTTCTTATTCTTTCTAAGCATATGACAGCAATTATATTAAACTGCATCAGCACATTACTAGTGCTTAAAAAAATCATTTCAATCTTTCTTCTCTCTCACCAAAGACATTTATTGTGGTAATTTTAAATGAAGGTGACCATCTTAATTTTAAATAAAGCATTTAAAGTAAATGTCAATAAAGATGTGTCTTTTTTAAACATAAGCATTTCTGTAAATTAGAAAATAAAAGCAATAAATATATTTCATTTTATCACTATTGAAATCAAATCAGATTTTCTCATGAATTATATAAATATATTTACTTTCAAATGTTGGATCATTGAAAATAACCACAGAAAATATATTTTTCTAATCAGCATTTGGAGCCTCGAGCCAAGAGCTGTTTTGTTACCCAAGCCGCTCCAATGTTGAACAGCAATTTTAACAAGTATTCTTGATTACAGTGTAAAAGTTTCAAGGTCTTTTGTAAAATGAGTTTTTTGATTGCAATATGGTATTCCTGAGACATAAACTTAATTTTACAAAAACAAGTCATGTCTGTTATAAATGAACTAGATTTTACCTCTAGCTAATGCAGACCAATGTTTTCAAAAATATAGTTGAAAGACAATCTTCAGCCAGACAGGACTCAGTGTAGACAGTTTCTAATTCACAGATGCAAGTGCCTGTGATGCCAGCCTAATTCTCAAGTGAAAAGCAACATCACTATTAATGCAGGGACACGGAAAAGGGTTCAGACCTCAGCTCCTGGTAATAGTCTGTCGATAACTCAAAGCCATATTGGCTTCAGGAAACAGGACAGTATTGAGGGCAGACATGCCAACACTTCTCAGAGAGAATGATTAATTAGTCAGACTAACATATGCGGTGATTAACCTGAGGGTGGAAGTAAATGCAATGAAAAATGCAAATTTCTGATGTTAATGAGCTTGAAAGTGACTGGCTGGTGATCAGTGTTTAAAAGGTGAATTGAAAGGTCATGGCTGATATTTGACGGTGAGGCAGTTGGAATGTAAAAAGGTTTAATCATTTAAATAGACTGAATGTAAAGATAGATGACACAACCAGTTTCCCTAAAGATGCAATGTTAGGAATTCCTATGTTCATGAACGAGTCACTGTAATGTTTTTTATTTGGCATCACATCTTAATATACATTACATTCAACACCACTCATTCACTCTGAAGGAGATATTGGAAGAGATTTTATTCAAAATTATGTTAGAAATCATACAATGATGAACAGGAATTAGTAAAGCCAAAGCAGGATAGAAATTCAATCTCTATGGGAAGAATGTTCCTCACAGACTTTGGGACCCCGGCAGCAGGGCATAATGGTGATTTCAAAACTGCATTTGCCCTCAGCCTATCAAGCCTGGCAATCTTCCTGGAGCTGAAAATGTGTTGCTGGAAAAGCGCAGCAGGTCAGGCAGCATCCAAGGAGTAGGAGAATCGACGTTTCGGGCTTGAGCCCTTCTTCAGGAATCTTCCTGGAGGTGACCTCCTAAGTGGTCGCTTGTAAACTCACCATCTTATTATTATGTGGGATTTCAATAGGATAGGGTGGTTGGGGTAGAAGACCTGGGGGGGAGCTCAAAATGGAGATGCCCTCAGAAGGGTAAAGTAAACACAATATGCAGAGGGTGAAAGATTGAAAGGGAATCCAGTCAGATTATTTTTTAGGCCTTGCGTCTGACTTCTTCAGCTCCTGGCCTACCTTTGGTGAATGAAACCTCAGGCTTTTATATCCCAATCCACCAACAACTCCTTCTCCCACACCCCCACCACACCACCACACTTCCAAGCTGCCACAATGGAACTATATATATGAAACTGGTGGTCATCTGCATTCTACTAGAGCATGCTCTCCTACCAGAAAATTGCCAGTGAATTGGCAATATCAGCACAATTTTGGCCTTAATGATACCAATTAGCAGCGTGTTCCCATGGTGCCTTACAGAGGAACTTCCTTGGTGACAGGACTGGCGCAGGGTGGAAAAGCTACATGTAATTTTTCTGGCTCTCTACTCCTTGTCACACCACCAGGAAAACTGTCACCTTCAGATATGGAAGCAACAAAAATTACCTAGGTGTGCTATTCAATAAACGGCAAAAGCTAGAGTTCCTAGAACAATAAAAGATGCAGTAGATTTAAATTCATGAAAATATTAAACTGTTTCCTTGGTAACCCAGATAGAAATCGTTGAAGACTTAGCATAGAAAGAAACCATTTGCTCCAATGTGCCTTTTCCATATCACTGAAAAGTTTGCCCATGGTCCCACTCACCTGCTTCTTCCAAGTAGACAGCAATTTTATTCCCTTTCAATGTATGCTCAATTGCCTAGGAAAAGTTACTGTCAAGCCTACTTCCACTACCACTTCAAGTAGTGCATTTCCAATCAAAGCTATTCACCATCTAAATAAAAATCTGTTTATTTTCTCTATGGCTAAGTAGGTAGTGGATATCAGTGGCAGAGACTATGCTGGAAGAGAAGGTGTTTTGGAAGATTAGTGAAATCTCCAGACTCCCTGCTGCCTGAATTTGTGAGGTTAGGAGTTCTGGAGAGATGGCTCAATAAATCCACACCAATTCTCTGAAGAACATCCCACCTGGACTCACACCCCCCCTCCCCCGCCCTCCACCCTATCCCTGCAACCCTGCATTTCCCATGGCTAATCCACCCAACCTGGATATTTTTGGACTGTGGGACTTTGGTGAATGAAGCCTCAGGCTTTTATATCCCAATAAACCAACAACTCCTTCTCCTGCTCCCCCACCACACCTCCAAGCTGCCGCAATGAGACATATTTGTATGAAACTGGTGGTCATCTGCATTCTACTAGAGCATGCTCTCCTGCCAGAAAACTGCCAGTGAATTGGCAATATCAGCACAATTTGGGCTATAACCTGGTGTTGTGTGAGTTTTAACCATTTACCATGAAAGATTAAGGAAAAAATAAACTCCTACAATAAGGAGCCAGTTCATGAAAGATTCTTTATTCCAAACCTTGTAAGAACTCATTTCCAGAGCTAACTCTTGTCATTACTCTATATCTTTTTCAAACTTTGTTTCCCAATCTAAAATGAGAGTGTTATAGGTCCTGTATATTCAGTGTGCCTAATTTTTTTAATGGTGACCATGAGAATAGTCCACTTTTCTGGGTCTACAGCATTGGTTCAACCAAAGGACAGCCTACCTTTAGCACGGCTAAAGGAATGTGTTTACAGTAAACATCCCATAATTTCCTGGAGTAACATTAAATGTGGTGTACCCATGACACAAGGTTGCAGGAGACTTTGGGTTGGTTACTTCTGTGTGTTCCTGCTTCCTGACTATCTGTTTAGCTACTAGTTTAAGCTGCTGTGAGAAAATTTACAGAGCTCTTCAAAGTGACAATGGAAGGTTACATTCATTTCCCACCACATATGACGCAAACAACAGTGAATAACACCCACTCAACAGAAGTAAGTTGCAGTGAGATTTTATGACAAAAAAAACCTTCTTCTTTTAATCATATTAAAACAGATAACCAAGTTGTAATACAAATGTGATGCACAAACTACAAATGTGATTAAAGGATTACCTGATATATCATGATTAATATATTCTTTTGGGTATTTATACTAATAATCCCAATTCATAAGCTTATTGCTTGTAATGGGGAAGGTAATCAAAGACATGAGCATGTGAAAGTATAATTAGATACTTGACTACTAAATGATGTTGTACAAAATCTGTCAGCTTGAGGTAGAGTTTCACTTCTTACTGTAGGGTATAGATTTTTATCTTCATTTTCTATGGGATATGGACATCACTGACAAAGCCAGCATTTGCTAATCATCCTTAATTTGAACTGATTAGATTGCTGGACCATTTCATTCTGCAGTTAAGAGTCAGCCACCTAGCTGTTGATCTGGAGTCACTTATTAGACCGATCCTGAAAAAGATAGTAGATTTATAAAAAACAAAAGACATGTCTCTACAAAAGACATCCGCAAACTCAATGATTTTTACAATAATTGTTCTTGGAGATATGGTCACTGACAAATTCCAGATTTATTGTTTGAATTTTAATTTGACCATTTGTCATGCTGGATTCAAACCCACATCACCAGAGCATTACCCTGGGCTGTCATTAGTCCAATGATATTTACATTACATCGTCATCTATTTATCATGAAAACTATATATGTGTGTTTCATGGAATTAAAGACACTTATATGTTATTTCAAGCAAATATATATTAATTTGTACAGATGTCTCATTTCAGATTAATGACTCCTTGATGTCTTGATTTAGAATTTCTACTCTAGTGAGACAATACTTTAAAAACAGCTTCAGGTTCACAATTAGTTCAACAGAGTAAGGTCAGAGCAAAGACAAAGGAAAGGGAGGAATTTCTGAAATGTGTTTAGGAACCTTCATTGACTGATATTGACTGATAGTCCAATTCAGAAGAAATCATCTCTTAATTTGGTGCTGGAGAATGAGGTTGGCCAAATGGACTAAGTGCTTGTGAGGGTCATGGCTAAGAGCAATCAGATAATAACGTTCAGGCCATTAATGGAGAAGAACAGGAACAATTGAAAGTGGTATGTCTATGTTAGAAAAGGGTTAACATTACATAGGGGATTCAGCCAAGGTAAATTCAAACCAAAGACTAACAATAAAAACAACAATGGAATAAAGGGTGATTGTTAAGAGAGTGAGAGAGAAATTTCAGGTACATGTTAGATATATTCCTACATGAGCAAAATGTAGGGGAACCAAAGTCAGGAGATGGACAATAAGATGAAACAAAGTGGGTGTGTGATGCACATCTCCACATAAGTGCAAACTATGCTAATTTCAATAATTTGAGAAGGGAAGAAAGGGAATAATAAGTTTGACAAAGACAATATATGATCAGAATGGAAGTCAACATTAAAGATAATTCAAATATTTTCTATAGCATTGCAAATAATAAGCAGGTAGTAAGAGGTGGAATGAATCCTATTAGGGACAAAGGTAGGATGCTGACAAAATATATTTGGGCAGATGTGATCGAGGTAATGGATGGAGTGAAAATTGAGCTTTAGGATGTACTGGGAAGGCAGATTTTATTTAAAATGGATAAGTCATCTGATTCAAATGGCTTGAATCCCAGAGTGCTAAATGAAATGAAGGTGGGGATCATGAAAGAACCTATCATAATCTTCCTATAATTTCTATGCCGGAGAATGCACTAGTGACAATGTGACAAACTGAATCAAGAAAGAGCAAATGTAAAGGAAATTCCTATTAACTACAGGATGTTCAATTTAACATCAGAAGTAGGCAAGCCTCAGTTAAAATGTATCATAGGCTGTTAAAAGAAGGAAGGAAAACCGAGCTGTCGCTCTGGCCATCATTATCTAATCATCTCTGAGTATAGGGTGATGGCAGATGATTGGATGACAGCTGCCACTATACCTTTATTTTATCAAGGAACAACAGGATAGACTGAGCATTTATAACACCATTCAGCCTAATCTTGGCACTGGACAAAATATTGGAAACAAGGCTGAAGGATAGTATAACTTGTTACCTTGTCAGCTCAGAAACAGACCCTTCAGTTCAATTCATCCATGCTGACCAGGTCTCCCAAACTAAACTAGTTCCATTTGCCTTCATTTGGCCCATATCCTTCTAAACCTTTCTTATTCATGTACTGTTCCAAATGTCTTTCAAATGTTGTAATTGCATTTGCATCTACCATTTCCTCTGGCAGTTCCTTCTATATACATCTTCTTTGTGAAATGGGTGTCTCTCAGGCCCCTCTTAAATCTTTCCCCTCTCAACTTAAAATGCTGTCTAGTACGGAACTCCCCCATCTGAGGGAAGAGACATTGCTATGCACCTTATGGTGGGCGGCACGGTGGCACAGTGGTTAGCACTGCTGCCTCACAGCGCCAGAGACCCGGGTTCAATTCCCGCCTCAGGCGACTGACTGTGTGGAGTTTGCACGTTCTCCCCGTGTCTGCGTGGGTTTCCTCCGGGTGCTCCGGTTTCCTCCCATCATCACAAAGATGTGCAGGGTCAGGTGAATTGGCCATACTAAATTGCCTGTAGTGTTAGGTAAGGGGTAAATGTAGGGGTATGGGTGGGTTTCGCTTCGGCGGGTCGGTGTGGACTTGTTGGGCCGAAGGGCCTGTTTCCACACTGTAATCTAATCTAAATCTTATCTATACCCCTCATGATTTTATAAACCTCTATAAGGTCACTCCTCAACATCATGTGCTCCAGGGAAAAAATAAAGTCCCAGCCTATCCAGCCTCTCCTGATTTGTTCACAGAATAAGAATCCCAGCTAACTTCTCAACCAGGACACTGAGGAAAGGATGCTCACTAGACTGCCCCATTTTAAATGTCAGTCAGAGTACAGGATGGAGCTCAGACATTCACAGAAATTCTTAGATGCAACAACAGATTCAAAGAAAGCAAACATATCATTTACGTGTTGAATATATATGAGGGATAAGAGGCTGGATGTCATTCCAAAAAAGATACTGTGGAATTCTTTATCACAGAGAGCTGTTAAGACTGGTTCATTAAGAATATTCAAGATTGAGACAGATTTTTAATCAGTAACAGGATCTTATAAAATGGAGAAAAATCAGTAAAATTGGATTGAGGATTATCAGATCGGCTGTGATCTCATTGAATGGAGCAACAGACTCAAAGATCTAGATTGTCTACCTCTGCTTTTATGTCTTATGGCGTTATAACATGTTTCTCATGAAATCAGTAAAGATGTTTCCAAAACCTGGGTATTGCAGGGATGACATGGCAAACACCACATGTATGTGCATAAATGGTGCCATTAAAACTGAACTCAACTGCATGTGGTGCTGAGTTCATAATTTAAATGAATACTGGGATTCGTGGTGATTATAATGAGAGACATAGATTGCCATAACAGAGTGCTACAGTGCAGATGTCTGTGGTCTCCTTGTGTGATTCATTTCTCTTCACTCTACTACAGCTTTCATTCATTTCTCTAACTTCAAGTTCCTCAATGTTTGAAATCTAATCTGCTCTTGCCATGGCAGATATATTAAATTCTTAATGTGTCTCATTTGTTTTGTTCTAGTAAAGTAGAATTGCCATCATCCCAGGGGATCATAGGGCTGTTCTCTCTCATTAGAGTCAGATGACTGGTCATGGTTTAACCTGAGGGTCACCACGCCTCAGGTGAAGGGCACAGTGTTGGAACTCTGATATTCAACCAACTATATGCAACTTCAAGTGAAAATGTTAAATTTGAACTTTACAATCACTCAGATAGAAATCCACAAGCTGTGATTTAATGGATAGAAAGGGCACCTCCAGTAGACAGAGAGAAAGGTTACAGAATTCAAGATTCTACAATCATATCAGCCAGATGCAGGCAGGTTTCTGTGTATGTCACAAACTTCTGTGAGATCAAGAGAAGTATGATTTAAGCTTATTGACCCAAACACAGTTTCCAGCGAGGAAGGTGAATTTACCCAGGAGCAGAGGATTCAGGAAGGATATATGACATTTCCACCAATGGAGGTTCATCACCCTGGGATTGACAGGGCTAACACCATCAGTCTTGAGGAAGATAAAGCAATCAGTTCATCCATGCTGGCTTAAAAGGACATCGCATGAATTATGAATCCTAAAAACATTGTTAATTACAAGCATTCTTTACACTGTTCAATAGACTGACTTTCTAATTGTCTTAAGTTGTCAGCCTTCTAAGTAAATCTCACTGATATATTTCAAAGTCAGTTATATACTTAATTTGCACTCAGCAAGCAATTATTCCCAATTTTCAATGTTATGTCTGAACTGCTTATGAAATCTTGGTTATTTATTTCATGAATTAGTCCAAACAATTAAATGTTTACAATCTTGGGATTACTTGTGCCAATTTTATTTTGCTGACATGGATTACTTCTATCTTTAAAATAGCATCACTCATGTATATTTATTGGATGAATCAGACAGCATGCTAAACTGGTGAGGACATTAGCACACTGCAATGACCAACTGTGACAGTATGCAGAGGAGATTGCTGGCATTGTAAAATACTGTGTGGTTGCTGATCTTGGAGCTGCAGTACAGGTGTGGCAGGTGCTCAAGAAGTTTGTAATTTATGAGTTTTACACCAAAAACAGTTGCTCCCAGACAGGTGTACTAGTGGCTAATCCTCTATAGCATTACAAGGGGTCAGTAGCTTCAATTTGATGATTGGCTGGTTTGCAATGTAAAATGATACCAACACCATGGGTTCGATTCCTGTTCTTGTTGAGGTGACCACAAAGGTTTCACCTTCTCAAACTCAGCCTTGCCCCTTGCCTGAGTTGTTGTGACGCTCAGGTTAAATCACCACCAGTCATCTCTCTCCAATGAGAGAGCAGTCCTGTGCTCCTCTGGGAGTATGGGAACTTTACAGGGAGAATAAACAGAGATCACAGAGAGAAAGGTAAGCTACTAGAAGAGGAAGTACAAAAACGGGGTGAAAAGAGCAGGAAGTTCCATCCACTCAGGGTTTTGAGGGAAAAATTCTCCTTCCTGAACCTGTGGAGAACCATACGTATGATTTGTTATGGACAGAAATGTGGCTCAAGCCAGAACAGGGCTGAATACTTAACATCTTGGATTATAAAGCTTTTAGTAGAAACAGCGTGGGTATAAAGGGATGAGTTGTAGCAGTCTTGGTTAAAGATTTTCATTGCCCTTGAACAAGATGTAGTTGCTGAATTAGGATTTATATTGTTGGAAGTGAAAATTAGTGATCATAATGTAAAATTAGATTAGATTCCCTACAGTGTGGAAACAGGCCCTTCAGCCCAATAAGTCCACACCAACCCTCCAAAGAGTAACCCACCCAGACCCATTCCCTTACCCTATATTTACCCATGACTAATGCACCTAACACTATGGGCAATTTAGCATGGCCAATTCACCTGACCTGCACATCTTTGGTTAGTGGGTGGAAACCGAAGCACCTGAAGGAAACCTAGCAGACACAGGGAGAATGTGCAAACTCCATACAGACAGTCGCCTGAGGTGGGAATTGAACACAGGTCCTTGGTGTTGTGAGGCAGCAGTGCTAACTACTGAGCCACTATGCCACACAAATGTTCCATATTAAGTTGGAAAAGAATTAAAAACAGTCAAAATTTAAAATCACAGACTGCAAAACAGCAAATTTTAGCAGTTTAAAGGTTGAACTGGAGCAAGTTGATTGGAAGCTCATTTTGGTGGATGAAAAATGGAAAAATTTCAAAGACATATCAATAGGGAGCAAGCTAGGGACATACACATGAGAAATAAATATTGGGTATCAAAAGCTAGAGTACTCTGGATGACTAAAGATATTGATGACAAAGTAAGTTAATAAAAAGGAGGCATATCATGCATAACAGAGTAATAACAGAATAATATCAGGAAGAATATCTCAAATGCAGGAGAGAGGCTACATCTGGAATAAGAAGAATCATGAGAGAAGGATGGCAGGCTGCATGAAAACAAATAGTAAAATGTTCTTCATAGATATTAGCTGTAAAAGATTAGTGAACAATAGAGCGGGTTGCATAAGGAACAGATAGGGTAAGTGCTCACTGAAGGAGAGGAAATGGCAAAAGTACTAAATTAATATCTTGCTTCTGTCTTTCTCAATTTGGAAAATGGTGACAATGGCCAAGTGCAGAATGAAGGTGTTAAGCAGCTGAGCAGCATTGTGAGAGTTAAGGAAGTGGTGCTAAAGAGGGCTGGCAGCACATCAGGTAGAGAAGTTACCAGGCCCAGGTGGGATGCATCTTAGATAACAAAAATAGTAAGGGAGCAAATTGTGGGGCCATTTATAATAGTTTTCCAGGCCTCTCTAACACCGAATTAGTCCCGGGAAGGATTGTAAATGTTATGCCATGGTTTAAGAAATGGGCAAAGGATAATCCAGGAAAGTACCGTCCAGACTACTCTGGAGTGCTTAACATCAATTGTGAGAAAATTGATGGAAGTGTTAATACAAGACAAGGTAAACATATACTCACAGAAATATCAGTTAATATTAAAGAGTCCACATGGCTTTGTTAAGGACAGATCATGTCAGACATATCAATTCAGTTCTTTGATGAGGTCCTTGGGCAGTGGATGAGGGTAGTACTGTGGATGTTGTATACTTACACTTTCAGGAAGTATTTATAACTGTTGCCACATAGCAGGTCGGTAGCAAATTAGAAATATGTGGGATTGATAGCTCCTTGGCAGCATGAATTAGATGTTGGTTGAAAGGTAGGAAACAGAGGTTGGCATAAATGGACATTTTTCAGATTGGAGATGCATTGAAAGTGGTGTTCCCAGGGATTGATTTTGGGACCCTTGCTTTTTCTCCTTTATATAAATGATTTGAAGCTAGGTGTTAAGGGCAAAATCTCTAAGTTTGCAGATAATATTAAGCTGGGGGAACCGTGACTTGTGAGGATGATGCTGAGCAATTTCAGAGGGACATTGACTGGCAGATGAATTTCAATACATAGTAATATGAGGTAATGTGATTTGGTAAATGAAACATGGGGAAACAATACAAGCTCAATGATACAACTTTGAGGGGAGTATAGGTACAGAGGAACCTCAGGGTTCATGTGCATAATTCTCTAAAAGTGAGCAAGCAAGTTAAAATCATTATTAAGAAAGCTTACAACATCCTTAGGTTTGTAAATAGAAGTATAGAGAAGAAAAGCAAGGAAGTGATGCTACACCCCAACAAATGATTGGTTACACCACATTTAGAGTATCATGTTTGGTTCTGAGCCCCCTAATTTAAGGAACGATGAGCAAGTTTTAAGAAGATTTGTAGCTCAGGTTGAGGTTCTGGATGTAGGTTTGCTTGCTGAGCTGGAAGATTCATTTTCAGACCTTTTGTCACCATACTAGGTAACATCTTCAGAGAGCCTCCGGAAGAAACACTGTTGGTGTTTCCTCTTTCTATTTATATGTTTGGGTTTCCTTGGAGTGGTGATGTCATTTCATGTCCTTTTTCTCAAGGGGTGGTAAATGCAAACCAAGTCAATGTATTTGTTGATAGAGTTCTGGTTGGAATGCCATGCTTCTAGGAATTCTCATGTGTGTCTCTGTTTAGCTTGTCCGAGGATGGATGTGTTGTCTCAGTCGAAGTGGTGTCCTTCCTTATCTGAATGTCAGGATAATAGTGAGAGAGGGTCATGTTGTTTTGTGTTCGTTGATGTTCATATATCCTGGTGGCTAGTTTTCTGTCTGTTTGTCTACTGTAGTATTTGTTACAGTTCTTGCACGGTATTTTGTAAATGACATTAATTTTGCTTGTCTACTTAGACCCCTTGAATGACTTTGAAAGTATAAAGATAGATATTCTGTTTCTACTTATTGGTATATCAGTAACTAGGGGTTACAACTGCAAATAAAAACTGAAAAAAAAACTATGGATGCTGTATATTAGAAACAAAAACAGAAATAGCTGGAAAAGCTCAGCAGGTTTGGCGGCATCTGTGAGTGTAATCAGAGTTAATGTTTTAGGTCAAGTGACCCTTCCTCAGAACTCAGCCATATGAAAGACGTGGCTGACATATTTTAGTAGTGTAAAAGGTTAATTATATCTTTATTTCAGGAATAGTTCCTGAGCATATGCAGAAGGAACTATCTCATAATGATACTGAATCATTGGAACTGAAGTCTAGGTCAGAAGGCATCTTATCATGCCTGGTAAATGGTTATACTTAATAAAGCTTGCTGGTGGCCATTCTGATGAGTGTAGACCTTACTTTTTATTGCATGGTTTCAGCAGTGATCAGACCCACAGAACCAAAGGCAAATAGCAAGAAAAACCCAGTGAAGCCCAGAGATAGTGCTGTTTTAACTGTACTACAGATGAGAAACAAGACCACCTCAACAAACTGACCTTAGAAATAAGGCAAACCTGGAGAAAAACTCAGCAGCAATAGGAACCAGTGGGCCACAGATTTCAAGGCCTACCTTGGCACCAAACTATGAAGCAGGGAAGCCCATGTAAAAGCTGAAGAGGTGCAGACGAAAGTCCAAACCAGGAAATGCTGCAGGCAACAAGAAAACAATAATAGATGCAACAGTGTATGGAATAGTACTTCAGGGTCAGAGGTCTTAAAGGGTAGGAGAGTGCATTCAGAAACTCATATAAAGAGCACACACACAAAGAGACAGAGTATCACCTCAGCTAGTTTTATCGACAGTCAAAAGTATCAAGACAAAGACAATGTCAGAGCTGCAATAGTGGCACAGAAAATTAAATATTCAAATATATTTAATATTGAATATTAAATTAAAGTAGACTGAAGCTGTCCCAGCGGTGGAGAGCCCGAATGGGCAGAATTAGTTCTTGCTTAGTGATGTAGCAGGCCTGAGGAAGGAGTAATTCGACCTGAAAAGTTAACTCTGATTTCTCTCCACAGATGCTGCCAGTGCTGCTGAGCTTTTCCAGCAGTTTCTGTTTTCATGTCACAATTTCAAGGTTGTCAGCAAGAGAGCTAGGTGAGATGAGGAGAAGCTTCTTTACTGAGAGAGTTGTAGGACTTGGAATGTGCTGCCTGGGAGAGTGGTGGAAGTGGATTCCATAAGACATTTCCAAAGAGAGCTGGAGATATTTACTTGAAAGTGATGAATTTAGAGGGCTACAGATATATGGGGAAAAGATGGGTCCAGTTAGGTAGTTTTTTCCGGAGCCAGTAAAGACATGATAGATTGAATTGCCTCTTCCAATGCTGTAAATTCCTATTATTCGGTATTTGCAAAATGAGTTTCCAAACAACTTGCTCCAGTTCAACTTTTAAACATTAAAATCTGTCCCACTCTCTGTTCCACCCACAACTCTCTCCCTCTTCAACTATCATGCCAACTCACCTAGTGACCACTTGTACTCTTGCACACAAAAGAAAAAAAAAGAAAAATTCCATTACTTTAAGTCCTATTTTACATTCTGTTGAGAAAATATTACAAAGCTGGTCCCTTTTTTCTAAAATCTGTTCCTTTTCTCAAGGATATTGTGTCCTTGATTTTTTCATAGGGGTCATAAAGCTCTCTCGGCTCTGAGGTGACTAGTTTGATACAGAGATGAGAAAGGATTTTGAGAGGCCTTTTGTGTATATGTAAACAGATGAGAGCTCAGGCCAAGTGGTCATGTTTTAGAAGTGACCTGCATAATGAAAGGACAGTGGCCAGCTCTCTAGATGAGCAGTTCAGTCCAGAACTAGTTAGAAGTTCAACAGTGAGCTGTGTGGAAACAAACTTTCTCTCTCCTTCTGCCTTTCTAACATCAACGTGTAACATCTGTTCCATTTTTACTGTTTTTAAAGGGGTTTGCTTATTGGGACTGTGGTATATATGTGATTTGTGCATGACACGGTAGCACAGTGGTTAGCACTGCTGTTTCACAGCACCAAAGACCTGGGTTCAATTCCTGCCTCAGGCGACTGACTGTGTGGAGTTTGTACATTCTCCCCGTGTGAACATGGGTTTCCTCTGGATGCTCCGGTTTCCTCCCACAGTCCAAGAATGTGCAGGTTAGGTGAATTGGCCATGCTAAATTGCCTGTAGTGTTGGGGGGGTGGGCCGGTGTGGACTTGTTGGGCCGAAGGGCCTGTTTCAACACTGTAAGTAATCTAAGTATGTCCAGAACAGCAGAAGTAAGTCTAATTTAGATAGACTGAGTTTTGTAGCAGTTCTTTATTCTGTTCATTGTGTAATTTTCTGAATAAATTTTGTCTGTTTTCAAACCTGGTAGTCAACCTAGCTAACTTACTCTGGATAATTTTCACTGTACACTTACCAAAATAAATTGCAATGTTATGGTCTGGGCTGCCTGCTAAAGAATGTTTTGAGTGGTCTGGCCTAGTCCATAACAAAAAACACTTGCACTCATAAAAAACATGCTGTGACAGTTCTTGATAAATTAGATACTTCTTTGACAGTTCTAAGTTATCCATCTTTTAAGTCTTCTCTAGTATTAGCAATTGCAAAAAATACTTGGACCCTCTATCTGAATACATCCCCAGAGGTCACCCACTCCCTTAAAAACAACTGAAAACCACCATGGACACTCTCCAAACTTGCCCCATGAATGCATACGTAGGGATATTTTATCTCTTGAAAGGGATATCCTGGCTATTCAAATGAATCTGCAAACTTTAGCAGGTCTAATGTGCACACTCCATGTTCCAAACTATAAGGATGCTGATACCCCACTTCAGTGGAGGCTGTAATTGATATGAATGACCAGTTGCCTCAGTAAAATGCATTGGTGCAAAGAGACTGTCTGCTGACAGCCCTAGATCATGTTTGTGCAGTACCTTTGCCAGTAACTACCAGTGAAGCCACTTTGTCCTAATTACTCATATTTATTGTGCTTTCTTGGGTGCTACCATGGGTTTTACTGATCAAGTGTTTCACAAAGTGTGCGTGCGCAGAGCTGTTCCCAAGCTTATTGTGAAACTTTTGAGGATGCCAGGAAATACAGCCAGGCACAAAACCCAGCCTGACTCTACGCCGCTCCTGCAAAAATGGGAGATGCTGTCTTCAGGGACAGGACTTGTGATTTGAGGCCATTTCTGCCATTTAAAAAAAAAAATTCTGACTGTGATCAACATTCCAGCACCACTGTGGCCCTTGTCTAAACAGATCTTTCAACTATTGGTTTGTTAATTGTTGATAGATTCGATGTGAATTTCCCTACTTGGTTAACCATCCCTGAAAACTTTGGAGTGCCATTGTTTTCCTGCATTTTGAAAATTTCCTTTCTTTTCTGAGGATCAATCTTTGTTTGCCTCGCATTATGTGATCATAGGCTTTGCAAATTCATTTTTATCCTTAAGTATAAGGCTTGCATCTGGCAGTACTTTCAGAACTTCCCTATCTATACATGTTGATACTTTATTTGACCATGTATTCGAATATCATTCATGTGGCATGTTATTCTATCCTCCCTTTATGTAAGATGGACAACGTTCTTTGTAATACATAGGCACGGGTACATCCTAAATGATAACCCATTGAAGGAATAATGACTAAACAGTTTTACTAAACTGTTAATACCATGGTTCTTGATCCAAAATTATTTGCCAGAAATTACTATTAATATTTAATTTTTTGAGTGAGTCAATCTTCACCAGTTGAGCAAGACTATTACCAACAGATGATATTAGACAGATTTCCCATTGTATTGTTTTGCTAATTTTTGTCATATTGATGCAGAATCTGATAGTCTCTTTGTCAGTGACCATGCCTGAGTGCCATTTTGTGGGCACTGTGATGGATGACATTCTCTCCTATTGTTGTTCAGCTTCTGCCTTTACTTTATTCCTCAGTGAATGCATTACTTTTCTTGGAGTAAAAAGACAAATTCACATTCCATTTACCTCATTTATTGCTTCATCAAATCCTCAGAAAAGTGTAGAAAATCTTTCTCCATATTCTGTTTTGGAATCTTCCTTTGATTTTTTTTTTACTTTGTAAATCAGTTTAGAAGTGAAGATATTTGATTTTGTACAATGTGGCTGGCTCAATTATTTCTTTATATTTTATTCCTTCCATAATCTGAGCTTTTACTTTCAAACTTTTTCCTCTTGGGCTTTGCAGCTCAAATGAAGAAAGTTTGACCTCATTTTATCAGTTTTGATTTGCCAGACATTATATTAACACCTGCACTAATATCTAGTCCAACCTAAGTAGAATGTCCCTCTACATTGATTTGGAAATGCTGGTGTTGGACTAGGGTGTACAAAGTTAAAAATCACACCACACCAGGTACAACAGCTTTAAATGGAAGCACTAGCATTTGGAGCTAGTGATGAAGGAGCACCTGATGAAGGAGCGGTGCTCCGAAAGCTAGTGCTTCCAATTAAACCTGTTGAACCATAACTTGGTGTTGCGAGATTTTTAACTCTCTGCATTGAGACCTACTGACCATTTCTTACTGTTTGCATCATTGATCTTTCCTAGGATGTCTAGCTTCTTCAACTCTGATTCCACTATTTGCTGGGTCTGGTTATGTTTAAAACTATTGTCATTTACTTCTTTTGACTGTAATTCTTGAACATCACCATTTTTTTGGAATGATCATGTTTCCCAGAATTTACCACATTTCCCAGCTGGGTAGTCAAGAAGATCATGTGGCCCATTCCTACTGCCGGAAAAAACATTTCAAAATGGCAGTTGGCGTGCTTTAACTGCTTCTGGTGAGCTTATGTTTTGGTGTGCTTTCCATTTACAGGTCTACAAATTGTACAGAATTACTCCTTCCATACAGCTTTAGACTCCCTCTGAACTATCCACTGATTTTGTTTCCGAATTTTAGATTGCTACAAGAGCTGTACTGTCTTCAAGACTGTGAAATTACTTTTTAGTTGTAAGAATTTAGACAATGCCTGTTCTGTCACCCTGATGCCTTCACTGTTCCATACTCATTCACCCCGAAATCATCTT
Source organism: Chiloscyllium plagiosum (assembly GCF_037043375.1). NCBI lineage: Eukaryota > Metazoa > Chordata > Chondrichthyes > Orectolobiformes > Hemiscylliidae > Chiloscyllium > Chiloscyllium plagiosum. Next base: position 23,877,087 of record NW_028270164.1, read on the forward strand.
ACGCACACTTGCCAGCTAATTCATAAAGATCATTGTTAAAGAAATTGATAGATTCCCCTAGTTATTGCCACTGTTAAATTTAGCCCATTCAATGATCAAGTTATTTTGAATGCCAAGACATGCATCAGAGTCTTTCAGACCTTCATCATAAGATGAATTCTTATCCAGCCCTTGTCTGGTGAACACTTCATCAGTGATGGTTCCCATTCATACAGTAGAATGCTGACCTGACCTTGATGCTCTTTGTTCAATGTTGAAGCTGCATAATACATTGTAAAATATTTTCTACAAAAGTCAGGTCACATCTGAGTCTTCAGCATTCAGGAACAATTCTGGAAGTGATCACAACAACTCCCCATTTCTATTGTGCCCTGGAATGATATCTGTTCGAAACTCTATTACTCTGAACCCTTTTTCCATTTGGGAGTCTGGCTCAGCCAGGCCAGCTAGAGTTGAGTTTAAGATTCTTTCCTTTCTTTAATTTGACATCAATTGTTTTTTGGTTTGCTACCTTTATATCCTGTTCATCAACAGTCTCTGCTTTTGCAATCTTTTTTGCTACCCCTAACTTCCATTTGTTTCCACCATATTTCATCTTTTGCTTGGGATGTTAGAGACCTTGGTAATCACTTCCATGAGTTGGTAGACTGTGCACATTTAACGTTAACCCTTTATTTATAGACTCTGTTTATACTGCCTCAGATGTCCCTCAATGTCAGCTCTCTCCAGGCTCTAGTTCATATCATCGTTACATTATGATCTCTGAGACTCATGTTGTGAACTAATTTTATCCACACATTGACCTTTTACATTTATGCTGCTTCTGAGTAGTTGTCCCTTTAGAGCCAAAGCCCTAGGTGACCCCAAATCTCAACTCACCATTTTGGATGTTTTATTGTGATTATTTTTGATATCTTTGTTTTTCTCTCAAGACTGAACCTTTGTGCTTTCCATATGCAAATCTTGTCCATAACATTAAAATCTGTTATGCTGGGAGGACTGATACTCCCTCTATAGAATTTTTCTTAAACATGCTGTGTATGATCACTGAACTAGACAATTGCAGAAGTACGAAAATCATTCAATTCACCCCAATTTTCTTGTAGTTTTAAATGGTTAAGTATTTAAACGTCTGCACTGTTTGAAATAATACCACAGCCGACACAGAATCGAAGATTTCTCACTCATTCTTGCCTGTCTCACTTGCCTAGGCTTTTACTCTTGTCTGCTGTCAGCCAGTCATATCTACAACTCTCGTATACATATTCCTAATTGAGTCCTGTAGTCATTAAACATCCAGATAGTTACTTGCTATGCTTATAGCTTTATCTTGTGTTTATAATCACTGCTAGGAGAATTAATAACGTTTCCATTACTTATCACAGAAAATTAAGAAGTCAAAGTAAACATCCATGAGTGGCTGACAATTTTTTACAAATTAATTAATGGGATCTGAGCCTTGCTGACTGGGATAGCATTTATTACCCATCCCTAATTGCCCTTGAAAAGGTGGTGGTGAACAGCAGTTCATTTGCTGGAAGTACATTTACAATGCCTTTAAGGAGATCGTTTCAGAACTTTGACCCAGTGAAACCGAAGGAACAGCAACATATTTCCAAGTCTGGATGGTGAGTGGCTCAGAGAACTTGCTGACTGTTGTGTTTCTACGGGTCTGTTGTCCTTATCTTTCTAGATGGTAGTGATCATGAGTTTTGAATGTACTGTCTAAGAGACTCTAAGAAGCCTTGGTGGAGTTATGTAGTGTAACTTGTATATAGTACACATTGCTGCTTCTCAGTATTGATAGTGGAAATGTGTGTTTGAAGATGTGGTGCCAATCAATCACTTTTCTTTGTCCTGGATGCTATCAAGCTTCTTGAGTGTTGTTGGACCTGCACTCATCCATGCAAGTAGAGAGTATTCCATCACACTCCTGACTTGTGTTTTATAGATGGTGGGCAGGCACCGAATACCTCATGTGGCTTTCAATGAGAAATAATACTTTCAACCTCTGCTTATTTGAGGTTACCTTTGGACATGAATCCTTCATGAAATTCTGCAGGATTCAGAGCCTCTGGCTTGCTTTTGTAACAATAGTACTTACATACCCAATCCACTTCAGTTTCTCGTCAATGGTAACCCACACAATGTTGATAGTGGAGAATTCAGTAATGGTAATATTGCTGAATATCAATTCTATGCCAAGTTAAAGCTCACTCAACACCAGGTTATAGTCCAGCAGGTTTATTTGAAAGCACTTGCTTTCGGAGCGCTGCTCCTTCATCAGGTGGTTGGTGAAGGAGCCTGATGAAGGAGCAACGCTTTGAAAGCTAGGCTTCCACATAAACCTGTTGGACTATAACCTGATGTTGTGTGATTTTTAACTTTGTACACTTTAGTCCAACATCGGCACCTCCAAATCATGAATTCTATACCAATGTTTGCTGTTGCAAAATCTCACAGACTATATTTACTTTTAAAACTTAGGACGGTTTCATATTCCAAAATGCTATTGCAAGACCATGGTACTCAAAAGTACAATGAACTACATTTGTTTTAATAATTAATTCACCTGGCAAGGAACATTATAATTGCACTGAATACCTCATGTGGCTTTCAATGAGAAATAATACTTTTAACCTCTGTTTATTTGAGGTTACCTTTGGACATGAATAAAATGGATTCAAACAAAGAAAGCTCAATAGTATTGAACTCACTTAAACCATCCTTGTTCTCTGTTGCTGTTGAAACTGGGTATTCAATGCCTAGCTTTCATTCAGGCTGTGAAGCAATGAAGTGTTATTGGTGAATCTGAGCACATACTACTGGAACTCAGCCTTATAATTGAAGCAGTGGGGAGTAAAGGTCACAATAACTGCACCTCTACGCTTTGCTTTTCAAGGTTTTTAAAACTTGTTCAAAATAAAACATTCAGTGGAACAAAAACATGGATATTGGAAGCGCTGCCCTTTGGTTACAGTCCTATTAGGCTCTATTAAAAACAAGGAAGGAGAGACTCCAGTGTAGAGAGAAATTACTTTTTGGAAGATTTCCTATGAATGACCTATGCTCTATGTATTATTCACCCCATTAACAGAATCATATCAGCTTTTCAACTTGATTCAGTTCTTAACAGGTTGTTTTCCCTAAAGATATAGAATTTGGAGCTTTGTACACACTTAAGTATTAATTAATTCTCTCAGTCTAACAGTACCTTGTAAATGTGAATTAGGAAAAACATTGGCACACTTAGGTATTTGGGGAATAGTCCCTTGAAGGTCTATAATACCATTCTTCTATCATTGCTGTAAGTGTGACACATTTCTGTAAATATCCTCAGGTTGTGTTTCTGCATATAGATTGCTAGAATGAAGGACTAACTTATGGATATTTACAGACTCTCAACGCCTGGATTATAATTTGACCTTGAGGATATTGACAAACCTAGATAACATTGAACAGAGCCAACATAAGTGGATATTCAGAGAATTGGTTGCTGGGGAACAGTAACCTCTAATTGCTGAAATGAAGGTACAGCTTTGTTGATGCTGTATTCATGATTTGCAGTTTGTCAAAATGATGAAGAAATGCACACATGTTTAAGGTGGTTAATATTTGAAATGAAGATGTGTGTGTTCTCACTGACCTTCAGAAGCAGGAAAATGGAGCCAGGAATTATGAATATTCACTCACCCAATTCAATTCAATTCAATTTAAATTGATTTCAAACTATTAAGGAATCAGCATTAAGATGGACGAGGGATCCTTGGGCCCAGGACTCCAAGAGAACTTGTGACCCCCTTTGTAGTCCTGTATGGTTCCACACCCCTCAACACAGATCCATTAGCACATATTTAATTTTATGATTCGATAATAATTTACATACTATGTTAGTAATAAGACAGCATTTTTAAATACTACCTCAGATTAGAGGTTCCAAGCTGTAGGAGTGACCAAGATGGGACATAAATTTCAGCAGACAACAGAGTCCAGACACATAGCAGTTTATTCAAGCAGGGAGAGGCACTCGAGACACTCCGAGTAGGACTGTATTGAATGCACCCTATCTGAATACAAGCAGATTCTCATTTTATACATTTTCCTTGCATCTTCCTGACACTGCAGTGTACATCCCCTCCCTCTGTACACTATTAGTCAACAGCATTGGGTTATCCAATTGTGATTCAATCCTTGGTACATCATTCTATGATCAGCAATTTGCTTGCTGCCATGTTCTGATTGGGATTAGATTAGATTCCCTATAGTGTGGGAACAGGCCCTTCAGGCCAACAAGCCCACTCCGACCCACCGAAGAGTAACCCATTTCCCTCTGACTAATGCACCTAACACTATGGGCAATTTAGTATGACCAATTCACCTGCCCTGTACAGCTTTGGACTGTGGGAGGAAACCAGAGCACACAGAGGAAACCCATGCAGACACGGGGAGAATGTGCAAACTCCACACAGACAGTCACCTGAGGCTGGAATCGAACCTGGGACCCTGGTGCTGTGAGGCAGCAGTGCTAACCACTGAGCCACCATGCCACCACGCAAGATGTTTAACTTTTGCAATGATATTCTGCTGCTCTCAGAAACACCAAGCGACCTTTGTCTTTAGCTGTGGCAGGCTGTGGCAGCTCAGTCTGTGATCTCGTACCAGGATGTAGCACAGACAGTCAGGGCTGCACTCAAGCAATGTTTGCCAGCTGCACTGTATTTAGCTGCCAATTAATTAGATTAGGAACTTTTAAATTTCTCATTTCAGGGAATACAAAAGAATATTGATTTTTGATCAGATCCAACAAGGCCATGTGGTTGTGCATAATGCCAAAATTCTCTGGCTAACAAGTTGTGTCCCAATGTGTTCCTTCAACCTACATTCAAATGTCTGATAATCTCTATCCTCCCTGTAATGGTAATGTACCTCCTGAAACTAGTTTGAATCTTTTCTTCTAATGCTTTTGGTGATTTTCTATATATAAGTGAATCTATAACTTCTTATATCTATGCTTATCTGAGGGATATTAACTAAAGCCTACTCTTAATATTGTAACAGACTGATTGATTAATTCAAGACCAGCATCTAATTAGTATGAAAGGTTCTTATCTATGGAAGCCACTGCCGCTACACATTCCATCCCAGCCAAGAGGCTTGATTATCCAGTTCTGCTATTGTTTCACTTGTGGAGACTACATTAAAAAAAAATTCCCAAGCTCTCTAATTACTGTCAGCCATGTTCTGCAGAGCTAGAGGGGCAGCTGTCAGCTATTTTGTGCCATTCAGTCATGGGCACCCTTTACACAAGCAATTGGTTTGCCATTATTATGAGTTTTCAGAAACCCCATTTGTGCACAGGGTCCTTGCTGAAAGGACTCATGTACTAATCCGCCACAGAAACTTTATTAAGGAGAGCAGGCATTCAGAAGCATCAACTACCAGAAATGACATGCAAGTGGGTATGAATTATGTGGTGAAGAGTTAAAGCTAAAGGATTAGTTCTTCTGGTGTCATCACAAATATTGAGCAACCTGCTAAGCATTTCCATCTTTTTTGTTTGTGGTTCAGGATTCCAACATTTAATTTCTTCATCTTTTCTTTGGTTTTGTGATGAGTATGGATATTTTTTCCTAACTTTAAGCAAGTAACTTCAAATTCACAGTGCTATAGCTTTGTAACAAACATAACAATAACACACATGAATAGACAAAAACTTTACATCGTTTAATGTTCATTTTTGGGGGATGTCTAGGACAGGTATTGATGTTTACCTTCAGGAAGTGATGATAAACCTTTTTCTTAAACTATTCTGTGAGGTTCTTGAGCAGTGCAGTACATCTGGATGACTTACTAAACCATTTTGAAGTGCATTTTAAAGTAAGCCACACTATTGTCAGACTGAAGTCACATATGGCCAGACCTTCACTAAAGGACATTAGTGAATCAGTGGAGTTCTTAGAAATTCATTGTCATTTTTATTGATGCCAGCTCATTATATCTAATATATTTTCAATAAATTCAAATTCTCAAATGGAATTTGAACTCATACTTACTGGATTACTGGTCTACACACAGTATTCTTATGCTATAGTATCACACAAATGAATAAAAAACCATGAGGAAACAGCAATGTGGATTCTGGAGGCAAACAAGCAGCTAACAGAAAAGGCCACTTGCCATTTTATTGTGTGTAATTTCCTTTAAACCCAAAGTCACCTGGTGTGGATTAGGATAGCTATATTCTGGCCTAATTGGAAGGGTTTTCTGAAACAAACAATATGAGGTTTATTGCTTTACTGCAACTTTTTACCAATACATGACTATGACCTACATTACAACAGAGATTTTTTTTCAAAACTCATTTGTGGGACGTGGGCATCACTAGCTGGCTAGCATTTATTGTCCATCCCTAGTTGCCCTTGTGATGGTGCTGTTGAGTTGAACCATTGCAGTCCACCTGCTTTGGTTGACCCACTATGCTATTAGGGAGGGAACTGTTGAGAGCACACTAGCTCCAGGTCTAATGCCTATAAGGTCCTTCTTTACTGCGGCCAAGATCCAATGATATAATCACATTGGATTTACTTACTGAACTCAAACAAATATTAATCCTTTCAGATGTTTTGCAGTGCCAAATGCAACTATTTGAACTTCCTCAGAGACAAAAAAAACTGCAGATGCTGGATTTCAAATTAGACAAACAGGAAGCTGGAAGAACACAGCAAACCAGGCAGCATCAGGAGGTGGAGAGGTCAACATTTTGGGTTGAGTGAGTCCTGATGAAGGGTCTCAACCTGAAACGTTGACTTCTCCCCCTCCTGATGCTGCGTGGCTTGCTGTGTCCTTCCAGCCTCCTGCTTGTCTACTTAATTTAAAATTTCAGTCCACATATGAGAAGCTCAAGTTAATGTGACATTAATGATAAGGAAGCAAGGAAGCAGAATGTCACATATGTCGCAAACGCCCACTCTGAAAGGACTATAGTGTGGGAGGGCTGAATGCAACCATTGTTGCAGAAAGCAGGAATCCTGCAAAGGAGCCAGGGACTAGGGTTCTCTATGTTTCCTTGCTGAGCCCAGTGGAGAAGTCCCACTAAACTATTTTGACCTTTAATTTTAGGCTATTACTAATGGCAAACCTTACAGTATGTTCAAACTGACTTGAAGAACAGTTTAATTAGGGTGAGAGTCAATGTAACAGACCCAGACTTCACATTTAAGGTCATCGATCTGGGGGTGAGGGCTTGAAAAACTGCTTCACACGGACTTGCCAGATTGGCGACTGGCACAATCTTGTCGTAGAAGTGAAATGATTATGTTGACATGATTTTATGAGCCTTCCACTACTCACAGCATTATCTGTTATTGTCAGAAAGGGAATGGGAGGATGATGTATAGCACTTAAGATCATGCACTGACTTCTTTAAAATTGGACTCAAGCTTGAACAAATGTTATTCTTTCAATTTTCTAAGTAACAAATTCATAATAGCACATGGATCATAAAAAACTCTGCCAATATGGTGAAAATTAGACAGGAGAATAAATCTAGGAATGAAATCCAAATTGACATAGCTAAATAACTGAACAGCATTGTAACGACTACAGGTCATTAGGGATTTCTCTCAAAGGCTTCCAGAGTAGTTGCATGTATGTAAAATGTCAATACGTCATCCAGAATGAACAGCCCTTTGTCTCAGGTAACAAGTCTCATTCAATCAACAAAAGTAGCTTTCAAATTGCAAGAAACTTTTAGTGAAGGATGGGGTACATGAAGCAGCTCGCTTTGAAGATTGCTTTATTTGACGACTTTCTGAGAAGCTGTTGTATCCAATGAGAATCAGGGTTTGCTAACAGGGATGGGAATCAAATCTGAAGTGTTAATTTGAAGATGTACAAGCTGTGACAGCTTGGCCTTCAATGGAAGCTTTTGAAAGTTTACTTTGGATTTTTTTTAAAGATGCTGTGCATTGTACTTTCGTTGAGTCAAAGATTTTATACTTCATTTCAATAAGAGTCTGTAACTGTGTGTGCACTTGCTTAAACCATATTTTTAGAGCATTTTGTCTAATTTAATTTGCCAATCCTCATTTAGGAAGGATTCTATGTGTTTTGTTGTCCCAGCTTGAAAGTTAATGAGGTTTCTCTGTTCCCAGCCATGGAATGAAACTAAATTTTAGATTTGAAAGATTTGCATTGAATCCCAAACAGTAATTCTGTGGACTAGTGTCAGGGTCAGACTTGATCTTGCTTGTAATAGTGCAACAGATAAATTGTACTGCAGTGGACAGTCCTGATAATTTATTCAAGCATGGAACAAAATTGCTCCAGTTTTATTTCTCTGCAGCTATTCTTGAAACAAGTTTGGTGTGAAGAGGTTGGAACATTTTAATCAGGTGTAATCACTGCTGAAGTTAATAAAAAAAAAACAATTTGAATGCTTCAGTCCAATTGCACTGATCAGATCTTTGAGATTGCAGCAGAGATAGAGTACCCTTATTCATTATCCTGTAGAGGGGGGTGAATAAAAATAACTACCTTTTGCATTGTACAAACATTGACAGAATTACACAGATTTGGGAAGGACCTAGGTTTATTACAGCTCAGTCCTTTTATTGCGTCCCCACTTTAGAATGTCCTTGTCAGTGTCCTATTCTATGAAAAATTTATTTTCATATTCCCACAAAACTTGCATTTTTGCACAGTCTCATAGTGATCCGCAGTAAATATAAGTATTAATGCTGATGTTGAATATTGATTACCGAATTTATCAACCTTGGATCAGCCTGCATATAGCTTGTCTACGTGATCCACCTGCTGAGATTTGCAGGATATTGAGACACAGGGAGAATCCATGTGCTGGCTTTTACCAAGTTTCATGAAGCATTTCTCTCTGTGAGGCCTAATGGGAATTCTCATTCTATCATGAGCTATGTACCACACCCTCTGACTCTCCACTCATTGTACCCTCTCTTGTTACTGGTGGAAATGCTCAGCATTGCCAGGTTTCCAGTGCCAGTGCCACACTTCAAGCTCAGCCATTTACCTAGCCATGTTCTGTTTGTTCAGAATTGCTCCTTACTGTGTGTGCATAAGAGGAAAGGAACCAAAAGAAATGCTTCTCAGGTTACATCGGCTCGATGTCTGACACTTCATTGTAAATAAAAGTACATATTTGTACATTTATTGCCGCTTAAGAAACAAGCTATATAGCTTACCCATTCTTAATCTGTTACCATCTTGGAAACGTGTCTCAGGGAGCACTGCTCTTTCCCCAATGTCCAGTGTAGCCCAGCATCTTCTCATTGTTCAATATGTGACAGTATATGTTGGAAAACCTTCATATGGTTCCAAACATTCACTTCTCGAAGGAACAGCAACAGTAAATAATAAACAAACTAACAGAAGGTGGGTTTGCCTTTGGGAACAGACAGGGACGAGTTGGCTTTCGAGCAGCATCAAATTTACAGTCAGTGAGTGATCTCGAAATCCAGCTCACATTTAGTGTAATGGAGCAGTAATTAAGTCCCATTTGGCTTGTGAAACAGTGCTTTAACATGCAGAAGGTGATGTTACTCCTGCTCAATGTCCTCATCTTCCTTCTCAGGAGCCTGCTACCAGTCAGCCACTTCTTCAGAGTTCATCACATACCCTTGTTGCCTACTGTAGTTGTGTAGAGCACAGCATACTCTGTTGGGAGACACGTCTCCACCTCCTCCTCCATCCCATCCCACCCCGCTGCCAACTCCCTGATCGATCTATGCACTGGCTGTTCTATGATGGCCCTGCTAGAAGAACAGACATTGTATCTATGCTCAGACCCTGATATCAATTTGCATAACAGAGTCATCAGCCATGGTTGCAGAGGGTAGCCCTGTCTTCTGATAAATGTTTTAAGGCATTTGACTTTGAAACGAATAAAAGAGTGCTCAAGCATATAGGCATCATCACAGCTTGACTGGCACCCGATACAGATTTCTAAGATGTTATTACCGAATGTCATCAATGACTTTTACCATGATGGAATGGAACCTTTTTCTGTTGTCGAAATCTCCTGTGCTAAGCTGTGATATGTTCGATGCAATGTCTGTAAAATTGCCCTGTACCCACCTGTGCTGGCATAACCTAAAGACCAGGCTGTATTACTGACCTCATCTTGAGTGGTATCATTTGTCACAAAATACATCAGTAACATCCTTGATACATTATGGGTTTGACATTCAGAGATTCCAGTCTGGTTCCTAGTGATTACTTGGATACAGCATGTTGCATAAAGATTTAGCACAGCTATCACTGGATAGTCATTGGGATAGGATGGCACCTCACCACTTTACTCCAGCAGATGATGCAAGTTCTGTTACAGTGTCCCAGGAAAACCTCAGTATATGGCCGCAATATAGAACCTTGTTCAATCATAGGAAATGGCAGCGAGGACAATAGCATCTGAGCCTCCTGTACCTCCTCGACATTCTGACCTTTAGCTATAACCTCTTGATGGGGATGCTGTTTGGCAGCCACTAGGGGTTGGTGTTGATCTTGGAATTGGAGACATGTTCTTTCTTCCTCAATTTTGCTGCAGCTTTATTGCACTATGGCTACATTGACAATGACACTTCATGCCGCTGCTGGATTACTTGGTCACTGTTCCAATGAACTTCAGTGGTGGATATCAGAAACAGAACGGGTCCTCAGTAATGTGAACAGTCAACATTATGCACAGATGTCAGTATACCTTAGTCTTCCATACAGTGGAACATGGAGAACTCCAATGATGAAGTATACATCAACATCTGATCTTTGATAGAGTGATCTCATGAATGCAGCAACAGCCAGGTTTTATGAATACAGTAGGAGACTTTCAGTGAGCGAGGATCCCTGAAATACTGTCCCCCTACCTCCACATCATCCATGAAAGGCAGCATTGCATATAAACACATGTTGGCAAATTCTTACTGTATAAGATGAGAGGAAATCAGCTCCCTGTTCTTGTGCAGCCTATGACACCTTAGATGTTATTTGTGAATTGTGGTCCACAGGTGACTCCTTAAGGTCACACACAATTTCTTCTGTATGATAAGACTGACTAATCTGTACTGACCAATAACATGATCAAGATTGCTGGTGGCCAGGATTTGTATTTGACACAGGTGGTCATTGCATGCTTCACAGAGTGAGTTGTAGGCTCACATTAATTTAGGCAAAGCTCTAACTTTAAAGTTCCTTTTCTCGTCCAACTCTGTGTCAATCCTGTCAGCTGTGAACTTCCATACATTTCAACCAACTGTTTAGTTGTAGTCTTCATCTCTCAATGTTACTGCTGAGCCTTGCACCTACAGCTTAGTCAGGACAGCCATTGTGATGCACAGTTCCACCATTTAAGAATGCTGGTCATTGTTGGAGACATCCTCTCCTGCAATAACCCATGAGATTATACAACTTTTAGATTTGACTGAAGATTACTCCTGTTTGATTTTAAGACATGGCAATTTAATTGAAACAATGTGTTTGCTACACACACTGCTAGCTCATGGTGTAAGTGGAACATTGGTGTAGCACAGTGCTATTCAGCGATATGTCTGCTGCTTTGACCAATCATTTCTGGCAAACATGGCAGCTAAAATGTAAGGAAAGATAGACGTACTATGAGCCTGTACTATCTGAATAAGGCAACAAAAGCAAAAAGGAAAAGTGAGGCACAGATGCTCTGAACACCATGCAAAGTGAGTGAGTGCTAGAACAGCAAGGAGCTGAAAGTTATACCCTGGTCCAATGCCTGAGGTGGATGCTTGTCCCTGTGTGAAATGGCGTAGCAGCAGCATTACAATGAAAGGTGCTGGTGCATTCCAAAGTGCAGCTTTAAAGTAGTGAACTGTATTGAAGCCGAGTCAGAGATGTGCCATGGTGATGCACCAACCTCTGTGTACAGGATTACAGCTGATTACTACTTTTGAGTGTGTCCAAGGATGTTGACTAATGATGGAGCCCAGAGGAACGAGTAGCATGCTGGAGCTGCCAGGCAACTGCTTTCAACATTGTGTCAGGAATGGTCGCCATCTAGTTTCTCTCTGCTGTGTGGGAAAGTAGCAAGTTGCATATAATTGAGTTGAGAATTGGTAATTTTAAGATGTAAATACATGCTGCTTATTACCAAGTTTCTCATCTCACCGTTAAAACCTTGAGTTGAAAATCATACTTTGTGTGTGGATGTTGAGAAGTACATTTTTTCAAATGCCTTGCCAGTGCCTAAGTCATTGAGAGCTGGGAGGGTTCAGCCCAAGGTAACCTGAACAACAATTGTGCAAGATTAACAAAGTACAAGTTTAAAAAAGTGTACTACCTTTTCTTTGATATTTGTGTATTGTAAGTCCCACTTTTTAAAGAAAAAAACGAGTCAATTAGCTTCCTTGAATTGAACTAATTATTTAAATTTAATATTTGTCTTAGAAAATGGTGTCTGCATTGAATTCCAGTCACCCAGTTACTAACTAGAAGCCAGAAAATGTTGGAAGAAGAATAATGCTGTTTCCGTAGATTAGATCAATTAGCCAAGAATAACTATTCAAATTGTCAGCTTCTGAATATTCAAATTGACTAATTTGAATATGCATGTTCTTTCCTTCAATTAAAAGGAACCAGCTTAATTTCAAACATTAGGTTATTCAATATTATCAGACTAAACGGAGATGGTCTGTGCATCAGAATATATAATTTATTTTTTTTTTTAAATTCCATGACTCTGTTTAGATGCATCATGCAGGAATAAGACCAACTAATTGGAAATTTATTGAGCTGATAATTCTGTTTGCTTTCAAATGGACTCAGTGGTGCTGCCTGATTTTCCATTCAGCCGCAGGCTGTTTACTTGTGGTTACTGAAGTCTGAAGAGACTTGCCCTCATTTTAATCCTCGCCCATGGTATTCTCGCTGAAACTCTTTATATTTGGACCACAGCGAGTGAAGTCTGTTTCGAGGGAAATGTTTCACTGGAAAAATCATAACGTGTTATCTATTGGATTCACTCCAGAATTTAACAACAGCAGTAGTAATTGATTATTATATAAATTTGTTCCATTCCTGATGCATCTGATTTATAGATTTGTTTTAAAAAAAACGAATGATTCTCCTGGTAACACTTTTTTTCGAAATTGGTGCCCATTTTGTGCTTTGAAAAGGTGATGCATGTTATCAAATTGCAGAACTTTGTTTTAAGACTATTTGTACAAAATAGATAGAGTTGCAGAAAATTACCATTCAAAATAATCTGCTGTGATGTCCTGAACTGACCTAAGAATTTGTTTGCTTGAGGCCCAGTGACAAGTTTTGAAGAAAATAGGAAAGAAAATACGCTTTAAATATTTAATCAGTGGTGCAAATGAAAGCTATTGTGTATGAGCTCATGGCACAAATGTTTACATGGTGTAGTAGGGTTGACCTTGTTAATAAGCCAGACATTGCAGATTTGAATCGGATGATTCTTTGATATGCAACTTTGACAGATTTATAAGTGTTTAACTTATAGCTACATGTCTTGGTGGCTGGATGGACAGTCATGCATTTTCTCTTTGGTACAGAGTGAACCTTGAACTGCCAACCTTGTGCTGTTAGAAGCAGACATCTTCTTACTGAATACTGTAGTGCCATTAATGACAATTTGCAAATCTTAACCACTACGTTCAGCTATACTGATAGAAAGGTCAGGTAATTGGAAAATATATGGAGAAAATTCGAAATCATTCTAGGACATTCTCAGTTTGGTGGCCCATCTTTTTCAATGTTCCTTCCCTGACAGAAAATTGGTACCTTTCACACACACTGCTGCAGGCTAGGTGTGCATACAGAATTCAAAGGTTGCATAGTGTAGATATTAGCTCATTCAATTTGTTCCAACTGCATACTAAAGAAGGAAATTTGTTTACATGCTACCTTTCATTACTGGTGCACAGTGCTGCAGGGATACAGCAGTATATGTTGATAATATATAACTCGTTATGTCATACGACAAAAATCTTATTGAGAAATAAGCTCTCAAGAATATTATATAAGGACATTGCAATGTGCACAGACAGTGTTTTTAATAATATCTGAGCCCCAGATTTGATAAAGGAGAGCTGGAAACCAATCTGGTGCAAGCAAGTGAACATTTATTAACTATTGACATTATTTACAGAGACATGTTTCTTTAGGATTTGTTATGACAATAGCAAAAATTGACTAACCCTATCGAATATTCAACTTTAAGCTTTTAACTTTAATATCTGAGACATTTATGGATTAAACCTGGTTTTCAAAAAGAACACTGCTAACCTGAAAAGTCTAATGTGATCAACCACTAAGCCAAGGTAACCCATATGGAATATACAAAAACTGGCTGCTTCAGAATTAATGTTTTAATCAAAAAGCACTTAAACTTGAAAAAAAAGTCAAGAAATTTGTACCTCTTGTTTTCCTTGAACTTTCATCATAATTTTATGTATTGAATTTCATACATTGCCTGCAGAGTGTTCAGTTTTGAAAAGGCAATGGAGCTAGACTGGGAATAAAGGAATAAATTAGATGTTATTGGTTTTCTGTTAGCAACAAAGAGAGATAAAGCACATGGACTGAATACAGCAAGGATACAAAAAGCCCTCTTTCTCTCTTTCTCTCCTTCTCTCTCTCTCTCACATCCCACTCAATTTCAAGCTTCGTCATTAGCAGATGAAAACCAACTTGGTAAAAAGCAATGATGTACTGAAATCCCCAGGACATCAGCAGCTTCACCATTCTAGACTAAACAGGGCAGAAGCCAAATAACAGGGACTCAGTTTTCATTCTTGTAAAATAGTTTCTGAAGAAAAAAGCAAACTGTAATTGCATTTAACTTCCTGTTTGACTTGCAGACAACAATTCAGATAATCTTTAGGTTATATGAGGTGCTATCGCAATGCTAGTTTTGTATAGACATCACATTTTCTGGATCACAGGCAGCCAGTTGCATTTAGGGGAGTTCAATTTTGAAAGGAGCGTTTCAGATAATTATTCAGTCCTTTATTTCAGAGGTGAGGGGAGCTGGTCGGTAGATTAGTGTGGGGAACTGGATACTTTTTTGTTCTCATCTTTACCGGTGCAGGCTCACCAAATAAAGAGTTAAATTAATATTTGATATTTGATGTTGAAGCGCTCTTATGGTGTTTGAAACTCTTCCGTGTGTCATCAAATTTCTAAGCCTTGATATTGACCTGGAGGTGTTAGTGGATAGGGTGGTGAAGAGGAGGACAGATCTTTTACCCAGCTAGTTGCACAGGAGACATGAGCACCAGACCAAGCCAGTCATGACACACATTTCAGCCTGGGTCAATGCCATGTTCTGCATAAAATGGGACATTGAGTTGCGCAGGAAGTAGGTCAATCATCTTTTACACCCGTTCCAGGTAAGCTACCCATACTGATAGGACCATCGCTTACTCTAACTCTACAGCTGCATACCTCTCTCACTAAGACTGAGGGACTGATGTTCTCACTATTGTGTGCATCATGTCCACTCAATGGTTCTGATCCACCTCACCCTCTGTACATTCGTACGCATAAAGTGGGGAAACCACACCACCTTTCCTGTTTATGTACTACCACTGAACAGTCTTCCATTCATTTCCAACATGCTCAATCTCTTTCTTTGTCTCATTGCAGGAAAATTTGATACACCCCAGAACTGAGATTTCCACGGCACCACAACCTGTAATCCCCAAATTATTTGCAGTTGGCTCTTGGGACTGATCATGTTTAAAGTTCTTGTAAGAAGAGAGAAAAAATAGTGTAACATATAAATAAGATGATTTTGGGCTGTAACAAATTGCAATCATACAATCCCTATAGTGTGGAGCAGGCCTTTCATCCCAAAACTCCACACCAACCCTCCGATGACTAATCCACCCAGACCCAATCCCTGATACTCTACATTTATCCCTGACTAATGCATCTGATCTACAGATTATTAGACTCTATAGGCAAATTAGCATGGCCAATTCACCTACCCTGCACATCTTTGGACTGTGGGAGGAAACACAGGCAGACATAGGGAGAATGTGCAAACTCCACACAGACAGTCACCCGAGGCTGGAATCAAACCCGGGTCCCTGGTGCTGTGAGGCAGCAGTGCTCTCTGGATAGTCACTTTATCTCCAATAAAAGCAAAAGATGTTTTGGGTAATTGTTGTCACCGTGTCTCTCTTCTTCCAGAGTGCAAACTTTCTTGGCAGAAGACATTTATTTTTGGATTAAAAGTAGTGCAGCTTTTCTTATAATACTGTTTGTGCTCTATAACATTTAATAAATATCCTCAAAAATTCAAATCTAAAAATGTTAAGTACTTTCCTCAGTCTGTAAGAGAAAGATGCTGGATCATTCAGTAACCATAGCAACGTGGGGCAGGGAACTAAGAATTATCATGTGTTAATAAAGTAAATACAATGGAACACCTAGGATTGAATGACACAATTTACTGAAAACTGGTTAAACTCCTATGTAAACATAGATGGAATAGAGTTTGGAATATTAGAGTGAAGAAGGTAAATATTTAATTTGTTCTCAATCACCAAAACTGAACTCACTACACAAAATGCAGGGTCAAATTTTCTGAGGAATGACAATCTCATGCAGATTGCAACTCTGGCCGTTCTGTTTTAGGAAAGAAGGAAGCTCCAAATTTCCACTCAGGTCTCCCTCAGAAATGTGGAGCCATACCCCCATTCTGACAGTTCTTTTGCAACAGAAGAGATAATTGCTTCGTGGTATTATCATTGCACTGTTAATCTAAAGACCCATATAATGCTCTAAGGACCAGGTTCCAATCCTACTAGAGCAAGTGGTGAAATTTGAATTCAATAAAAATCTGAACTTGGGATTCTAAAAATGATTATTGGGAAAATCCCATCTGGTTCATTATTGCCCTTCAGGGAAGGAAACTGCCACCTTTACTTGGTCTGGCCAACATGTGACTCCAGACCCACAGCAATGTCTGGCAATTAGGGATGGACAATTAATGCTGACTTAGTGAGCCTCATCCTGTGAATGAATGAATCAAAAAAGTGGAATGATCAGAAGAAAATGAACCACGCCCTCTTTGTAAAGGTTTTGATAGCTGCTGTCACAGGGTAAGTACAGAAGAAAAGTGTGATATTAGGGTGCTAGGAGGATAAGGTGCCTGTCTGTCTTCAATACTGAATTCTCCAACACTGCATCCGTGAGCATGAAAGACCTTTCTTATCCCTGATGTTCCATTTTCCCATTTAAAATTGCAGCAATACTATTCAATACTCTGGCAATTCATTGCAGTTTACCATTAAGAGATCGAGACTGTCTTTAAGAAGTTATAGGTTTATTTGGAAGCACTAGCCTTTGAGGTGCTGCCTCTTCATCAGGTGGTTGTGGAAAAGAGCATACGTCACAGAAGGGTTACAGTGTCATGGAGCTGTAATGATATATTAAACAAATTTAGATTAAGTCTTTCATCTTTTAGAAAGGGATATACTAGTTTCAGTTCTTTCAGCTATTCCACAACCACCTGATGAAGAGTAGTGCCTTGAAAGCTAGTGCTTCCAAATAAACTTATTGTACTGTAACCTGGTGTTGTGTGATTTTTAACTTTGTCAGTCCAACACCGGTACCTTCAAATCATCACATCTAAGAAGAACTTTCTGGCTGAAACATGAGCTATCCATGCACAATGCTCTGCCCCTGTGCTATGTGCTCAGGCAGATGGCAGCATAAGTCCAGCTTGGCCCAACACTGCAATGTATAAAAGAGGAGGTAGGACCAGGTTTCATTGGCAAACCAGGATTGCATTGCCAATTCCATGCCCAAATATAAGCCATGACCATATTTTTCACTCTGCAAGCTAAATCTCAGATCTATGCATTTAACCAACTAAAAGAGAGATTTTAATCAATATACCCATATATTAACCTGATGCCTTTTATACTTGAAGTAGTTTCTTGCTTCAGAGCACAAAGTATGGTTTTTATTTCTTTTTGTTAATGATATCTTAATGGAAGATTGGAAAAGATGCCAAGCACTGAACACTGAGGCATGGCAGCAGGGAATTCAGAAAAGAGTGGTTTTTAAATAAACAATGTTCAAAATTTAAATTCCATTGACCGGATGAAACAAACTATTGTTTATCTAGAAATAGTTTCTATTTGTGCTTCATTGAATATTACTTTAACTTAGAATATGTGAAGAGGCGTTCTTTTCTGACACAGTTCAGGTCATGTTGAATTATATTGATCTCTTGCTAGACCAATAACTGTCTGGGAATTAGTTATTGCAGGATATTTTCTCCACGTATTTGCTGGCACTCTGAAGGTAAGTAATTTAGTTGTGTATACCTGAATCCTATTAATTGGGACAGATTGCTGAAATGAAAATGATCCATTTTAGATAAATAGGTAATCTGCTGCAGCCTGAAAGAATACACTGTTCTCGCAAAATGTATTCACTCTGTTGAAGACTTGGAAGACTCAGAATCACACAGGCACCACTTGGTCTCCAATACCTGTCTTTGACATTATTCATTTCTGAACCTTACCAGTGAGTGTCAACAGGCTGGTCAACACTCTCTTTCAGCAGGAGTTATTGGAATATGTCCAGCACGGAAGTCTGAATTAACTTTCTTCTCTGCAACCCAGGCACATTGAGATCAATTGTAGCAATCTAGCCATGACCTCAGCTGAGATCAGTTTACTGAGGCCAAAGCAAAGATCAAGTCAAGGATTTTCTTTATCCTCGTGGTTCTTTTGTTCACTCTATGAAACTTCCTAAGCTCACAGGAGGCCTTAAAAAAAATTCCCTTTCAAATATTTTTGACCACACCTCAGTCAAAGAAACACAGGCCCTGATATTGTCATACACTCTGTTTCTTAATTGTCAAGGCTATCTCTCCCCTTGTTCCAACCTCAGACTGCATTGGATTATATGAACCCTCTTTGATTTACTTGACTCAGAGCTGAGCTTGCAATTCTAAACCATCTCCCTTATGAAAGCTGTCTGTGTCCACCTCATTAATATGCTGCACTGTATCTCCATTCGTCCTCCAGCCTCTTTCCTTTGGCAAACCTCATTCAAGCTTCAATAACCTGACATCTTGACTAGTGCAAACTCTTCCTTGTGGCCTCCCAGTCTCACCAGCTCCATTAACTCTTTCTTACCAATCAAGCATGTCAAGAGCAGTATCTTGTTGAGGCATAGAGAGCTGGAGAGAGACCCATGCTGACTCTTCCAGAGGTTGCCCACTGAACCACCCGCTAATCAGGTCCTGGTGTGACCATTGATGTGATTGCCTGTGGATCAAAGACCCCGGGGGCAGCCATTCATCAGAGGCCAGCAGCTTTTGCACTCAGCAGAGCCACAGAGAATGCCAGGGCTGCTGCTGGAAGAGGACTCCAAATTTGCAGAATTGTGAGCATCCCAGGTCTAAGGGAAGTAATTTGTTGGGAGATGTTGTAGGGGTGGGGGCGGGGGGGGTGGTTCTTAGGTTGGCTGAGAATCTTTGAACAAAGAATCACTGAGGTGACAAACTACCCGTTCAGATTGAGCTGTTGGGCACGTTGGCAGGTTGGTAGATCTGCCTGCAGCTGGCTTAATCCTTCAATGGACCTTATCTGGCCACCAAGGGCAGATGAATTGGCAGCAAGTTCACCATTGGTCTTTCTTCCCAGAACATAATTCTGATGGAGGTGAGGAAGCAAAAGGCTTTGGTACATTATCGTGTCACCTAAATATTGTGCTTATCCCAGCCACAAGCTCACCAGCTCTGGGAACAAGAGATTGCACTTTGCTTGTTCACTAACATTGTTTCCCATTCTAGCAATATCTCAAGCAGTATCCCACGATGCGCATCTCTCAGTTGCCTCAGTTCTCACTATTGCTGTCACTTTCTTCAGTCTGACAACTCGCTGAGGACCCCTGCCAATTTTTGCATTACGAGTTTCCCACATCTCTTTCACCCTACAACTGGAAAGCTTGCCCTTAGCCATTTGCCTCTAAACTCTGTAATGCCCTTAGAAACCCTTTCACTTCCCCACCTTTCTTTCCTCCATTAAAATTGCTTAATACCTATCACTTCCGCCAAGCTTTTAGCTATATATTGTCATCGTACTTTCAAATCTCTCAAGTTCTTCTGATTGTTGAGATGGAGTGGGAGAAAGTGAGGACTATAGATGCTGGAGATCAGAGTCAAAAAGTGTGGCACTGGAAAAACACAGCCAATCAGGCAGGGGCTGAGAGATAAATGGGACAGTGGTGATGATGGGGGGAGGGTACCTAGGAATGCTTTAGGCAGATGAAGGTGAGGTGTGAAGGTGATAGGTCAGAGTGGAGGGTGGACCGCATAGGTGGAATGGAAAATGGACAGTTAGGAGGTCAGTGCCAAGTTGGAGGGTTGGATCTGGGATAAGGTGGGAGGAGGGAATGGAGTGGTTCAGTATCTATATTTGTCTGACTCTGTAACTTTTCAAATGTGAAAGGTGATATATGAATGCACATTTTTATTGTCCTCCCTATGCTTGGTAATTGCTAATTTTCAATGTCCTATGGAAGGGGAAAAGTTATAAATCTGTAATCTTGGGACCATTTCCAGCTCACATTGCTCCAGAATTCCCTTGGCTTCTATGCATGGTGTGTCTTTGAATTGTTTTGAGAGCAAGCACAGAGTTCAGGAAATTGGTTGCAAATCATGGTCATGTATTGGGAAAGGAATATCTGTTGTTTTTACCTTAAGGTCCATTAGTTCTGTCTTGAACAGGACCGACAGCCGTTCCAAAAGAAATAGCTGATGGCTTTGCAGGTCGTACCCATGCAGAGCAAGAAGACAAGGTAATTGGGATGGGGGCTGGCTGGTTTAAAGCTGCCTCTTAACAAATCTCTCAAGAACTTCTAACTGTACTTGTCAAAGCAGAGGCTGCTATGAGAACATTGAATGGATCTGCAGCTGAAAGCATCTCACAGCAGCACAAAGCCACAGCAGCAGTTTTATTGCTGCCCCAATTTCCCAACTCCCCAGCACTATCCAGTCCACAAAATTTGAATATGACAGGCTCGTACTTCGGTGGCCTCCCCCAATCAGCATGAGGGCAAGGAGGTGGTGAGTTGGTCTTTGGGGTTATCCTATTCCAATTCCTCACATCTAATTACTTTTCAACATATCCTAAGGAATCGTGATTCAAATGGTATATTTCTTACTATTTTTCTGCACTGGGCCACAATTGCAAATTCACCACCCCAACAGATTCACTCTTTTTTCAACAATTCAAACAGGATATGGCATTTTTGGATAATTTTGTGGCAGTTTTGAAAGCTGCATTTAGATGAAGTAAAGCTATTGTCATCCCATTTTTCTCCATCTGTACTGGCTACAGACTGGACACATCCTTTTTTTCATATATGTTAAGTTGGTCATTCCAGATGTAATGAGCATGTATCTCATAAAGTCGTTCAGATGTACAGCACAGAAATAGACCTTTTGGTCCAACACGTCCATGCCGACCAGATATGCCAACCCAATCTAGTTCCACTTGTCAGCACCTGGCCCATATCTGTCAAAACCCTTCCTATTCATATATCCATCCAGATGCCTTTTAAATATTGCAATCGTACTAGGCTCCACCACTTCCTCTGGCAGCACATTCCATACACGTACCACCCTCTGTGTGAAACAATTGTCCCTTAGGTCTCTTTTATATTTATCCCCTCTCACCCTAAACCTATGCCCTTTAGTTTGGACTCTCCCACCCAGGGGAAATACTTTGTCTGTTTATCGTATCCATGCCCCTCATGATTTTATAAACCTCTATAAGGTCGCCCCTCCGCCTCCGCTACAGGGAAAACAGCCCCAGCCTGTTCATCTCTCCCTATAACTCAACGGAATTCAATTATGGTTTGCCTATTATTTGAGTGCAAAATGAGCATCTAAGCCTCCTGAAAATTCCCCAGTAACCTTGGAGCTAAACCCCTTTCAAGCTAAATAGATCAACTCAATGGCATAACCTTTGTAATCAGTGATAGAAACCCCATTCCATCTATATCCAACAGTTAACAGGAATAATAATGAATTACTCTTGTGCAGGCCCTTAGTGTCAGTCATGTGCACACACTTTCTGATCTTCATGATCCTACAAAGTATCTCCTATGGTTAGAGTTTGACTGACAGAAGAAGTCTGCCTTGTACCATAGTCACAGATTGTCGTAGTGGGCAACATCAAGCAGCTACCAGTCATGATAGTTCAGTTATAGACTGCAGCATGTCATTCTGGGCCAGGGCAGATTGGGTCAGCTGATTGGACGGCTTTAGGTCTTGCAGTGCTTTCTTCATTCAGATGATGTGGATGGTGCTGGGTCGACCAGCACTAATTGCCTGCCCAGAGTTGCTATTGGCGAGGTAGTGTTGAGCTGCCCACTCTCACTGCTATAGTTCAATGTGGGCAGCCACACTCAGTGTAATTGGGAAGGGAGTCCCAGGATTTTGACCCAGTTTCAATCAAGGAACACCAATATAATTTCAAGTCAGGATGGTCTGTAGAATGGGGGGAAGCTTGCACATGGTAGTGTTCCTGGTAAATCTGGTGTGTTTGACCTTCTAGGTGGTAGAGGTCATGGGTTTGGAAAGTGTAGTTGAAGAAGCTTTGGTGAGTTGCTGCAGTGCATCTTGTAAATGGTACACACTGTTACCATTGTGCTAGGAGTTGAATGAGTGAATGTTGAAGGTGCTGGATAGGATGCCAATGAAGCGGCTGCTGTGTCCTGCATACTGTTGAGTATCTTGGGTGTTTTTGGACTTACACTCTTCAAAAGAATGGAATACATTTTGTCATACTCCTAACTTGTATTGTGTAGATGTTGGACAGGCTGAACAGAATTAGCACATAAGTTACTCAATGCAGAGTTCTCAGTTTTTGGCCTCAGCCACTGCATTTATACTGGCCGATCCAGTTTAATTTCTGTTCAATAGCAACCCACAGGATGATGTTAGTGGGGGATTAAATATGGTAGCTCCATTGAATATTAGGGAATCACAATTCAATAGTATTTTGTTCGAGGTGGTCATTGCCCAGCTCTTGAATGACATCAGTGTTACTTCCCACTAATCATCCCGTGCCTGGATGTTGTCTACATTTTTGCTCAGCCTCCTTAATGCCATGCTTGGCGAAATGCTATCTTCATCTCAGGGACTGTCACTCTCTCCTCATCTCTGAAATTCAGCTCTTTTGTCCATGTTTACATCATGTGGAAGCGGTCAGGAACTTAGTGGCCCTGATGGAACCTGTGGTGGAACCATAGTGTCAGTGACTGTCAGTGAGCAGAATACTGCTCAACAAGTGGACTTTAATGGCAATGTTGAAAGACCTTTTCACCAGTTTGCTAATTATCGAGAGTAGACTTGCAAGGTGGTTATTAGCCAAGTTGGATTATCATCCTATGGTTTGTCAATAGCAAATACTTTGGCAATTTTCCACATTGCTCTTTAGATTCTGGAATTGTAGCTGTCCTGGAACAACTTGGCTAGGGGAATAGGTATTGTGGAGCATGATTTACCAGTATTATTATCAAGATGTAACTGATAGCCTTTGCAGCTTTCAGTACCTTCAGCCATAGGCATAAGAGCAAAATTAGGCCATTCAGCCCATTGAGTTTGCTCCCCCATTCAATTTAGTAGGTTTGGACTTTTGATCTTGATTCTGGTCTTGACATTGCATGGTCCATAAAGCCTCTCTCTGTTGCAGGATAATTCATCTCTTGGATTTCCTTCTAGAAATATGCCATTCCTGAGAACCAAAAGACCTAGTTGCAGGAGTAGCCCATGCACCACATGAGTTTGCTCTGCCATTTCGGGAAATCCCAGCTGATCCTGGCAATCTTCAACTCCGCTGAAAATGTGTTGCTGGAAAAGTGCAGCAGGTCAGGCAGCATCCAAGGAGCAGGAGAATCGACGTTTCGGGCATGAGCCCTTCTTCAGGAATGAGGAAAGTGTGTCCAGCAGGCTAAGATAAAAGGTAGGGAGGAGGGACTTGGGGGAGGGGTGTTGAAAATGCGATAGGTGGAAGGAGGTCAAGGTGAGGGCGATAGGCTGGAGTGGGGGTGGGGGCGGAGAGATCAGGAAGAAGATTGCACGTTAGGAAGGCGGTGCTGAGTTCGAGGGATTTGACTGAGACAAGGTGAGGGAGGGGAAATGAGGAAACTGGAGAAATCTGAGTTCATCCCTCGTGGTTGGAGGGTTCCTAGGCGGAAGACGGCTCTTCCTCGAACCGTCGTGTTGCTATGGTCTGGCGATGGAATCTTCAACTTCAATCTTCAACTCCACTTTCCTGACTTTTCCCCAAATCTGAAATGAGAGAATGAAAAAGACAGGGGTGAAATAGAAGTGGGAAGTGGAACAAGAGATGCTTGTGTTGGAGCCATGAGTGATATCTCCTCCCTCATAGCCAGTGACTGTGGCTATGATTCAGCACATACTCGTGATATCTGGGACCTTTTTTGAAGAAGAAGAAAAGGGAATGTGCAGGTGGGTTCAGCCTCCTCCGGTGATATATCCTGCCCAGAATTATGCACAAGCCTCTGTAAGAAAGAAGGCAGTCCTGGGGGAAATACAAATGTATTAACCCTAACCTGTCGTTGGGCATATCTGGTATACTAGATATAAGCTGTAGGATATGGGGATGAGATTGTGGTGGGTGGTGAAGAGAAGATAGGACAATGAAGTGTGGAGCAATGGTTGAGAAGTTGGGAGGACAGTATTTTCATCATCAGTAGTGATACTGGATGTATGAGCACAGAGATAAACAGTAATATTCTTACCTTGACCAGTGAGGTGAGGCCATTGAACTTTATCTGACATTGCAGCCATGTCCTTAAGCACTAAGCTCTTGGTATTTACTTCCTCGGTCACCTCTTCCCACTAGCAGAGCCCTTTATACTCATTGACAGGAAGATGATGCTCTTGCTCTTATCTTCCGTTTGTACCTGGGGTTTCAACTGAAAATGTATTAAAGCTATTTCTCTCCTTCCAACATTTATTTGCAGCCATTTAAGAGGTACACTTTAAAAATGTGCTGCCCTGCACAACTCTAGCAGACACATGCAGAGTCTGCAACACCTATAGTGGAATAATTTTTGAATGTGATTGAATTGCACCGTCAATCTAGTTCCAGCTCCTGAAACTGACTTTTAAATCCACAAACTTGTTACTGAATTCAGTTAATGTTTCACCTGGAACAAAGCTGCCTTCGAATTAGTTGAGCTCTTCCAAAGTTTCTGTATACCGTTTAGCATGAAATCTTGGATGGTCCTATTGCCTTAAATCCCTTGTGTGGTTGTTGGATGACAGCCTCTTAGTCAGCTCCCTTTAGCTTTGGTTGTGCTGTCAGTCTTGACATGATGCTATGTTAGTTAAAGCAGCTGTGGAAGTCCTCGATGGTGCTGAAGGTTGTTCTGGTATGACAAGTTTTGGGAAGGGAATATAAAAACCAACATTTCGATTTGTTCTAAAGCAAGCACAGGGAATTGTTTGTTTCTCTTTTGGAGGAAGCTTGATGGATGAATGCTAGCCTCTTCCAGTTTGTGCCAATTTATGCCTAATGTAAGCCAATTTATTCTTGTGTCTGCTTTAGGCCATTGTACTGCTTCCATATGTCACCATCAATCTGTTTTGTATGTGAGCTGGCATTAAATTGGTTCTGAATACTTTTCCATATTTTGGAAGGCGTCTGTGAGTGGGCCACTCCCTTCGCGAAAAAAAAACCCACCAGTGTCTTGAAAGTTTCAGCAAGAACCAAATCCAGCTCCTGAAAGATTGTATTCCTCTAACCCTGAATCCAGAGCTTTTCATGCTGACTTGCATATCATTTGCTTATTTAAAACATGCATTTTTCATGCTATCAACTGTTCTTAACATGCACTGAAAAATTATCAGATCAAAAAAAAATCTATATGCTCTGTCAGACCGAAAGACACCAGCATACAAAACTATCCAACACATCCATCAATTAATTAAATTGGAATTCATCTCAATAATTGGATGTTTCGTATCTTCAGTCAGAGAATTGTATATCTTCAGGGTAATTTTCTGACTTTGTTCAGCTTATGGAGAGTCTGTCATTGGAAGCTCATAATGGAAAATCATGTGTTAACTTTGTTTCATAAATCTCTTATTTTTTGTGTGGCAAAATTACATCAGAATAGGACAATATTTTCAGTCTGATATGTAAAACACTTGACATTATCTGACTCCCTTTGGGAATAACAATGGCAAAAGGTACCTGCAGGCACAAGCCTCATCTGTGATACTGGAAAGCTCATTATAACTTGCTGATCATTTTCGTTGGAATATGTCTAGTATACTGAGTTTATTTTTCTTACCGTGACACCTACACACAAGAAATGTCACCAACTGTTTAGAAATTAAAGGGCTGACAATGAAAGCTGAAACAAAAGTATTTTTGATTTTGTTCAGATCTTGAAATGACTCACTCTGGTACACAGTACTGTTTTGAGCTTGATCTATTCCTGCAAGTTTCTGTTTACATTTCACAATAGGATTTAGATTCCATCAAATGACTCAACTGCTGAAGAAAAAGTCAAAGAAATTCTATTTTGGTTGCATTTCAATGTTGACATTTATTAAAGACATGAACTGTGTATCCATCTGACCTCCATATAACAAGAAAACAACTTATTTTCCTCTCTGACTTGAGCTGCCAAGTTTTATGAGTTGTATTAAGTTCCATGTGAAACAAGCTTAAAGTCATCCACAATTGTTTTCAACATGCCGACAAAGAAAGACATCAGATGGAATCTGATGCCCATTGGCTCTCCTCCCTCACCTCCAGCCAAACCCATCTCTTTGTCATTTGGAGCCTTTAGTAGGTAAGTCATGGCCAGTAAACGGAGCAAATTTAAAAATCACACAACATCGGGTTATAGTCCAACAGGTTTATTTGGAAGCACGAGCTTTTGGAATGCTGCTCCTTCATCAGGCTCTCGCATCAACCACCTGATGAAGGAGCAGCGTGTTGAAAGCTAGTGCTTCCAAATAAACCTGGTGGACTATAACCTGGTGTTGTGTGATTTTTAACTTTGTACACCTCAATCCAACACAGACACCTCCAAATCAGTAAAAGGAGCAGCTGCCTGACCGGCTGTGCCTCTGCAGCTTCATGTTTTATTGACACTGATTTCCAGCATTTGCAGTCCTTACCATCTCCAGGAATATATCCCACCCAGCTTGTATTAACTCAACAATGTTTTGGGGAAGTCATCATAGGAAATGCTCGGTATACTTGCTTGTTTGGTCTCGGGCAGACGGGGGTGGGGTTGCTTATTCATTGGCAGGGGCCTGTCTCAAACTTTTGAGGTGCCTTTTGTTTAATATCACAGATTCTGAACTAGATAGGCCTCTAAGAGAAGGGTCACTGGGCTCAAACTATGTTTTCTCTCTACAAATGGTGAGTTTCTCAAACATTTTCTGTTTTTGTTGGTTTCAGATTCCCACCATTTGCAATTATTCGTTTTTTTTTAAAGGCTGAAGGAATTAGTTACCTACTCTCAACCCAGAAAGTCATTCTAAAAGGCACTTCTGGGCAAATCTAATTAAAATAACCTTGATATTTTACTAAGCAAAGGACACGGGTTCGAATTTTTGCAGCAGCATTTGCAATGCTTGACTCTGAAACAACCTTAGCAGCTGCAGATTTTTTTAAAATCCACCTGTTTAGGCATGTTATGAGCAGGTGAAACTCACATCCCAGCCTTTTGGCCCAGCGGTATAAAAAGTTTGCCTTTGCACCAATAAACTGGTTAATAGAACATCAAACTCTTGCATATGATGTGATTTGTTTCATCGACTAAATTCTGGAATTTCAAGACATCTACGCTTGACAAGAGGAGATTAGCCTGCATGTGTAAAAATTCCAATTACACAGAGAAATCTTAAAGTCTGGCACATTGTTCCAC
Organism: Chiloscyllium plagiosum; assembly: GCF_037043375.1. NCBI lineage: Eukaryota > Metazoa > Chordata > Chondrichthyes > Orectolobiformes > Hemiscylliidae > Chiloscyllium > Chiloscyllium plagiosum. The sequence continues at coordinate 23,905,059 of NW_028270164.1, forward strand.
AGTAGTATGTGAAGAAGAGCTCATCAAGGAGCAATGCTAAAGCCACATTCAAACTTCTGTCCACAGCACACAAGCATACCAGTGAGTTCCAAAAGGTAACTGCAACACTAGAGCTTGTAGGCCCCAATTTAGACATCACTTATGGTGAACATAATGCACCACATGGACATCATCAGAAGAACTAAAGCCTTTATCTCCATCTACCCCAAAAGGAATGAATAACATGTGCTGTATATCAAGAATGGCATTAGTACATGTGCAAATATCATCCTTTAACACAAAATGTATCCAGATAACTAGCACAGAATGGTGTAGTCCGCCAAAATAAAAGTTAACAATAGATCTCACATCTGATCCAGTAGCATTATCCATCCTAAATATTAGCACAGCCCCTCAGGATGTATATTTTATTTAAATTGAAACAGCTTCCTTCTATCGTCAGTCTATCAGCATTCGGGGATCTATATACTATTATAATCCAGAAAGTGACAAATGCATCAGTTGGCAACACCAAAAATGACAGTCCGCAGCAGCAGGTTCATACATTTTGATCACAGTCAAGATGAGCAGAGGCAGCAAAATACTTCAGATGATGACTAGCTGCAGAAGCTCAAAATGATCATCATCTATGTGAGGCTTGAACACATCCAACAGGACCCAAGCTAATACAGTTATTATTATCATTTAGAGCTGAACTAAGACTCTCACACAATGTAATCTTCAAAAGGTAAACAAGAAGTAATTCTGTAAGCTGTAATTGAGACACACTAGACCATATACATTAATGCTGCATGGGCAGAGAAACAGATTAACATGAATCCATGTATTGGTCTGGCATTAATAAGGACATCAATTGACCTCTCAAGTTGTGTGAAACATGGCAACTCCATCAACCTTAACAATCGTAGGAACCTTTCCTTCCACTCCAGATTCTTTCTGAGACATAGTGCAGGAGTGCAAAGAATATTTTCCATTTTTAAGGACACAACTTCATTCACCAAATTCCCTTTTCTCCAACAATTCAAAAATAAACTCATGCTAATGTTGTTAACACGCTCATTGTCATGTTCAGAATATTCATGACCTCAGCCAGTTTTGTCTAATAATGATCCATAGTACACAAATGCATCTTTCCAAGACAAGTACAGGAATGAGATGTTCAACATATTAGCTCCTCTCCTCAATTGAATGGTCTCACAATATGCACTTTTTGTACCATAAAATCCACAATCATTGAATATAAAATGTCTGGCTACGATTTTCTGATGGCAAAGTTACATCTAAATGCTATTTCTAGATACGAGATGGCAACCAAAATTTTTTTAGGAACTGCTTTTAACAAAACTACTTTATGCTTTTCGGAACAAAATGGGGTTAACTTTTGTCTTTAAAGGGCCACATGCCAGAAATACAAACACTCCATCATCAACAATGGCGTCCAGAGAATGAAAAGCCACACTGATATAATTAGATTCCCATTTTGAGTTTATCTTATAAAAGTACTGCACTCCATTAAATGTGGTCAACAATTGGCTAACACTGACACTGTCAGTAACATGCAAATGGTTTGTCACATTTGATTTTAGTTGAGAAATACATTTGCATTACATAGAGTAAGCATCTAATTGATAAAATCAGAATTAGAATTAGCTTTATTGTCATATTTACTCAAGTTACGGAAGAACAGGTGTACAATGAAAACTGTAGAATGTTGCCAACACACAGTGCCATCTTAGGTACAAAGTAGTTAAGTATCTAGTTACCAAGATAATATAAAGTGTCACGTTTTCTAAATAATTGATGTCTAATTTTCAGGAGGCTGAGATCGGAAACTAAGTGATGACAGTGTGCAGTGTAACCTACTGTATGGCAAATGATATCAGCTACATCAAATATCGATGTTTAACTGAGACTGAGGTATTGTCTTGAGCTCAAACATTGGATCCTCTGATGTTTGTACCAGTAACCAACTTGTTATTAAGAAGGCTGGTGTGCATAGAAATTGCTTGGGGCGAGAATAGAGCTGTTATGTGCGAGTTAATTTACTGGAAACTTTTCTGTCTTGGAACTTTAAATTGCTGTAACTTGCTGTTGAACAAATCATGTCCCTTACTTTTTTTGTCTTTCATCAAAATACTTTCAGCTACATTGATTTTCTTGCTTTTTTCATTGGTTTCATTTTTCTTTTACCTGCACCAATTCCATTGGGAAAGCGAAAGCCTTTGCATGTGAAATATCTAAATATCTGCATTATTGAAGTAAGGTTAAGATGAGGATCAGAAATACAGAAAGGGTATGTCCATTAGATAGCTGCACTCTTGCCAACTTCTGTGGGTGCACCATCAAGAATATTCTGAGCTGAAAATGTGTTGCTGGAAAAGTGCAGCAGGTCAGGCAGCATCCAAGGAACAGGAGAATCGACGTTTCGGGCATAAGCCCTTCTTCAGGAATGTTTCTGTTCCTTGGATGCTGCCTGACCTGCTGCGCTTTTCCAGCAACACATTTTCAGCTCTGATCTCCAGCATCTGCAGTCCTCACTTTCTCCATCAAGAGTATTCTGTCTGGTTGTATCACTACCTTGTATGGCAACTGTACCATTCAAGGTCAGAGATGGTTACAGAGAGTGGTGAACTTGGCCCAGACAATCACAAAGGTCAACTTCCCATCTGTAGAATCCATCTACCAGGCCCGCTATCAAGGAAAGGCCGCCAGCATTCTCAAAGATCCATCCCACCCTGGCAATGCTTTTCTACAACCTCTGCCATCAGGGAGAAGGTACAGAAGCCTGAACACACGCACAAGCCGGTTTCGTAACAGTTTCTACCCTACTGTTGTTAAAATTCTGAATGGACTCACAAACTCTTAACATTCGCCTGTACTTGTGATTTTGTTTTTGCCGCTGTTTACCTATTATTTACTTAACTATGCTACTTAACTCTGTGTTCTGCCTGTATTGCTTGCAAGACAAAGCTTTTCACTGTGCCTCGGTACACGTGACAATAAATTCAATTCAATTCAATTCAGAAGATTCCAGAGCTTATCCACACACATACACACACACACACACACCTTTACATTTGCATGTGAAATATAAAGTGGTCCTGCCCTTGCTAAGTTATGCCTTGCTCATGAAGGGTTAAATAAATTATGCTACATGTTGTTTCTGGGGCTAGATCTCATCTCTAGCACAAGTTTGGCATTGTCAGTGCCTTTAAAAATTAATACTGACCTTAATTTATTTGCAGGGTCATCGCAGGAATCTGCCTCTGGGGACATTTCAACATTAGCTAATCAGCTATGCACTGATGCATCAAGCAAGCAACAGATGCATTGCTTGCTGGCACTGGCTAGGATATGTGCTTCATTATGAATGTGACAAATCACTGCATTTTTACGATGTGGCAGGATTCCCTGAAGCACAAGATCTGTTAGATGGCACCCACATGGCCAAATGTGCCCTTTTCCATAAGTAATCAACTGCTGAATTGTGAAGGTTTCCCCTTATTGACTTATGACTAGGTACATATCATGACTGATAATTCATAACTGATCATGTTTGCTTTTCTATGCAAGGTCAGAATAGAATTGTTTCAAGATAACTACCATTCTTTGCTGCAGAAAGACAAGGGTTGCATCTGAATTTGCAGGTGTGCTGGGTCGAGGATTAGGATTGAGACAGGGTGGGTGAAAGTTGTGGGGTTGCCACAAGAGCGGGAAATCTGGCAATGCAGCTGCAAATTTCTTTTTAACTCAAGCATCTCAACTTGATTTAATGTTCAAGTTTCCTATGCGATTAGTGTATGGGTTGGTATGGGACATGTTATAGCCACTTGCATACTATGACACAAACATAGATTTTAAATAGGCCCACCAAACACCTAAGTGGAAGCTATTGAAGTTTCATGACGAGACAAAGCAGTGTAACAACTGCATCAAGATAAGAAAAGGTTACACACCGCATTAGCAATGTGTTCAGTTCAGACAAGTTGGACCGAAGGGTCTGTTTCCGTGCTATATAGTTTTATGACTCTATGTGCTGCTGGGAACTTGAAAGCTCTGCAAAGAGATCATGCTTTTTAGAGGTGGGAGGAAGAAGGCTACACATAACAAATAAGGAGATGTTGGAGGTTGCTCAAATGTCCAGCAATATGCATATGGTGCCACATACCTTGAACCTAATCCTCTCAGCAAGACAGAACAGTGTCTTGGCATCCTGATCTAACATCATAACCTTTGCCTTTTCAGACAAATGCCACCACATCATCCCTCACATCAAATGTACTCATCCCTCTATGAATTTCCTAAAATACCCATCAGTTCATGAATCACTAAACACCCTCATCCTCATGTAATATTTTTTTCTTTCCCACATGTCACTGTCAACAAATACTTTCCCTCCAACTATTCAACACAAAGGACTTTGAACTGAATTCTTTCACCACTAAAAGATATGAATGTTACACGATCACGAATGTTATGCATTTATTGGCACATTATTCCTTGATTATGGCTTTAGGTCCCCTCAGTTGTTACTGTGTTCTATTCTTTCCTTCGTAATTGAGGTTGAGAGAACTCATTGACCCAAATTAACACAGAACACCCATGATTATGTTGCTGTAATTGAGTGATTAACATATCATAAATGGCAACATATCTCGCCCAAGGGGGCAGCTCAGTTGCAGGACAATGTAGTGAAATACAAATTTCCACATCGTTGGAAGGGCTTACTGAGATACAGTCAATTATACAGTCTTTAACGTTTTGACCTGCTCCCAAATGCACATGCTCCTGAAGATTAAAAGTCCAGCCCTCATCACCTGGCTGAATCTTTTGTGTTGAGGACCATTTTACCAAAAGCTGAAAGAAAGTAACCAAGTTATATGTAACATCCTTCTGAAAAGATGGCAGCAGCCCACTTGCGCTGTATATCAACACAGAATGGATGTTCAAATCCTTCTAAAGAGGCTTGAACTCACAAACTTATAGCTGAGAGATAAGAATGCTAGCACTGAATTGCAGCTACCATCATTTTAGTCACTTAGGTAATCAACTGAGCATCATTAAAATTAAGCATACTGCGCAACTTTTAGTTTCTTTTCCTAATCACCTCCTATAAGTTTATACCTACAAAGATCAATAAAGTGGAGTAGCAAGATATCAATTAAACTTTCCATTCCTGAGCGTTGGCTACTTTGACCACCTTTGACTAGTTACCCACTTTGGAATATTACTTGTATATCATTAGTCGGAACCATCATGCTGTACAAAAAAATCAGGCCCACTTACGAGATTACTATCAAACTCCCATCTCCTTCTCTATTTTCCACACATAATTACATTTCAAATTTTAATGCCCTAATTTTCATCAAAGCAAACCACACATTGTTATGATGATGGATCGGAACTCAAAATAATCATAGATATTTTTTACTTTCGATTCCAAAATATGTTGTTTTTAAAAGGAAGATTGTAGCAGAAAAGAACCTACACTCATCTTAATTCAGTAAAAGTCTGGAAAAAAGTCATATGTGAAGCCAATGGAATGAATCCCATGTAAATTATCAGACAAACTTCAAACATGGAGAGACAACTATGAGGGATAGTGAGGCTGTTGACTATTTGTCCCTTATTGGAAGAAAGCTATCTCTTGCAGACAAGTCTGCTTATACTCCAGGGATCAACAAGGACAGGGGTTAAAGTTACAGTTTCAACTGTACTGGAGTGAACTAGTGGGGCTGAATGCTCTCATGTGTCCCAGCCTGGTTCAAGCAGTAGCACTTGTAAAGGTCACAGATGAAGAACTATTCCCTGGTTGCCCTGCAAAGCTGGTAAAAAATATTCTCTCACTCCAGATGCTGCAAACCGGTTAAAAAGGAAACTGTACAACAAAGGATTCTTTCTCACTGTAAATGCTGGAATGCAATCATTTTTGAAAGGAATCAAAACTATAGAATCTCAGCCAATCTGAAAACTGTAGGTTTGTGAAACCTAATGCCCAGCTACTTACATCAATGTTACTGGTAATTTCTACTGCAACGGACCCAAAGACCAACAATCTGCTCTTTACAACCAATCCATAGGCTAGTCTGTGTACCTATGATTGTAATCTCTATCCTTATGGAAACACTGCTGTTGCTAAGTGGTGTACATGCATTTTGTGTTACTAATTCTTAAGTTTAGTAATTAATCAACTCTGTTTTTGTTAATTCAAGAAAACCTGGCTAAATTGATTCATTTTAACAAATATGTTCATTTTGGATTGGGATAAAGGTTAACCTTATTGCAACCAACATAGTGGTGGGTAAATGAAGGAAGTGAGCCAGTTCCTGCTCCCTCACCTCAGAAGTTAACAATTTGGAATGTCTCATCTGAAACTAATAAATTGGAGAGCCTCATTTGGGGGCTGAATGCAACAACATATCCTATCCTTTCCATTGTTTCAGTGCAACTCCCTTCTTATTCTACATAAATCAGTGTGAATCTATTTGAGTGTGCCTAACACCTACTATTCTAGTCATTTTTGACTGGATTAAGCAATCATATTCTACTGCTATACCAGGATAATACAGAGGGAAAGAAATGGTGTAAGTTCCTTTATTCCATGCAAACCTATCTCCTCAAGTGCATTCTACCAATCTCCTCAATTTCCAACTCCAATGTAGAGAGCAAAGGTTTCAAGAAATACCTGATATTGAATGTGTACAACTGCCAATAACAACAGCTTCAGCTTTCTCATCACAGAGCTTTATTCTTAAAAGCAGGAACACATGATTAGCACGGACTGTTACCGCAGGAACACGCTGGTCCAATCCTGCTTCACTCCCAACACCTTCCTTCAAACCTCTCCATCCCATAGCTGCACAGCATCCTCTCATGCAACTCTAGAAGGTGTAACACCTGCCCATTTATTTCCTCCCTCCTCAGTATCCAAGGGCCCAGATACACCTTCCAGGTGAAACAGCATTTGCCTGCACTTCCCTCAATCAAATCTACTGTTTTCACTGCTCACAATATGGTCTCCTCTACACTGAGGGAAAGAAGCATAGAATAGGTGACTGCTTCACAGAATACTTACATTCTGTCTGCAAAAAAAGACTGAGCTTGCATTTGCCTGGCCAACATCTCTGACTCAGGCTTGCTGCAGTGGTCCAATGAAGCTTAGGGCAAGCTGGAAGAATAGCACCTCATTTTCTGCCTCGGAACTCTCCAACCTTCTTGACTAAATATCGAATTCAACAATTTTAGTGCCTGAGGCACCTTACCCCAACCCCCACACACCACACCTTGTTATCACATTGTCTACTATTTCACACTACTCATTGTTGGCCACTAATTGTCTCCATTAGCAGCCATTCATTCTCCTAGCCTGACCAGTATCCATCCTTTGTCTGTCCAACTATTCTTCTCTCTCTTTGGGCTCTATCTTTACCTATCGTTTATTGCTTACTCTGTCCCACCCATTCTATATTCTGTGTAAAAAAACGTTTTCTATGCTACTGTCAGTTCTGAAGAAGGGCCACTAGCCCCAAATTACTAACTCTGATTTCACTCCCCAGGTGCTGCCAGACTTGCTGAGTTTTCTAGCAATTTCTGTTTTTGTTTGTGACACGAGTAGCCGTTTTTATGCCGCATATTCAATTGGGAAATTCTGACTAAAGTGAAATGACGGCACAGTGGCTCAGTGATCAGCACTGTTGCCTCACAGCACCAGAATCCCAGGTTCAATTCCAGCCTTGAGTGACTGTCTGTGTGGAGTTTACTCATTCTCCCCATGTCTGCATGGGTTTCCTCCCACAGTCCAAACATGTGCAGATCAGGTGAATTGGCCATGCTAAATTGCCCATAGTGTTAGGTGCATTAGTCAGAGGGAAATGGGTCTGGGTGGGTTACTCTTCAGAGGGTCGGTGTGGACTTGTTGGGCCAAAGAGCCTGTTTCCACACAGTAGGGAATCTAATCTAATCTTTAACATTAGAAGGAAATAGTTGAAAATCCAAGCCTGAAAACATGATTGTGACAATGTGGAATGCACTGCTCCAGATGGTCATAACAGCAGAACCAAATGAGGTGTGAAAATAGATATTGGTCACTACTATAATAAAGTCCATTAGTATTCCCATTTTTAATATGGCTAAACTGATTTACAATGGATGTCAGACCTGAGTAGGGTTGGGGGACATGTTGTTAGAACAGGATTTTAAAAGTAGACAGATGTGTGTCTATTTGTAAAAGTGGGTGCGTTCTGGAGGGACCCTGAGGTAGAAGCAAAATGATTGAAAACTGATTATAAGCAGAGGAATAGAAGGATGTGAAAATGAATGAGTACACAATATAATGCTGGGCAACAGGAATTTGTAACAATAGGAAGAAGAGAAACCATGGACAATTTGATGAAGAGTTTGGAATTAGTGAACTGAATTTTGGAAGTCAAAGGCTGCTGAGTGATAATTGGTGAGTAAGACATAAGTTTTGAATAGAATGTGGGCAAGTAATTTCTGAATGAGTTCGAGATGATGAAGGTTTTGGAAAAGACAAAAGCCCAGTGAAAGATTTTGCTAACAGCAGCTGAAGTAAAGGCAAAGATTAAATTAGATTCCCTACAGTATGAAAACAAATCCTTCGGCCTAATAAGTCCACACTGACCCTCCAAAGAGTAACCCACCCAGACCCATTCCCTATATTTACCTCATACTATGGGCAATTTAGCATGGCCAATTCACCTGACCTGCACATCTTTGGATTGTGGGAGGAAACTGGAGCACCTGGAGGAAACTCACGCAGACACAGAGAGAATGTGCAAACTCCACACAGACAGTCATCTGAGGGGGGGATTAAACCTGGGTCCCTGGCACTGTGAGGCAGCACTGAAGGGCTCATGCCCGAAAAGTCGATTCTCCTGCTCCTTGGATGCTGCCTGACCTGCTGCGCTTTTCCAGCAACACATTTTCAGCTAGCCACTGTGCCACCCAAGATAAATGATATTGCTGAAGAGGAATCAATCTATAAGATAGGCTGAATGTGGAATTGGAAGCTTACTTAGAATTGAGTAAGGCTGTGACCAAACAGAAATGTTGAACAAGATGCTGGTGAAATTGAATAGTTTCAGTCTTGCTAATGTTGCTGAGGAATTTTTTTTAAGATTAAATTATTTACAGTGTGGAAACAGGCCCTTTGGCCCAAAAAGTCCACACCAACCACTACAGGCAATTTGGCGTGGCCAATTCACCTGACCTACACATTTTTGGACTGTGGGACCAAACCAGAGCACCTGAAGGAAACCCACGCAGACACAGGGAGAATGTGCAAACTCCACTCATTCACCTGTGGTGGGAATTGAACCCAGGTCTCTGGTGCTGTGAGACAGCAGTGCTAACCACTGTGCCACCCACTAATTCTGGCTCATTTACTTGGAAAGTAAATGTATTAATGGATGTAGAGAAAGATTGGGTAAGTGGTAGAGAGAAGATAAGAAGAAAATTGGTTGAGCAGGTTTAATGGGAATAATTGCAAATTCCTTTCCTTGATTCTTCTTGTCATCTTTGGATTTGCATTAAATAAAATGCTTGTCATGCATCTATGGTGTCGAGTAATTATACTTCCCATTTGTTCATTATTATCTGTTGTTTTGTGGGGTAACTTAGCCAATAGAAGTCATTTTTGTTCAAATCCAAGCATGAATTTTCCAACTACTGCAACTTCAGAGTGCAGTGGAAGAACTACAATGTGCTTCAGGCAGTATGCTAAAATATCTGATCAAAGGGCAAGTCATTTGAAGTTGTCAAAGAACAGCATACAAATTTTAACATGATCATAAATGTGATGAGAATTACAATTAAATGTCATTTATACGCATGGGGCAATCTGGGTGACAGATCTTTCAAATTTCCAAAACATAATATTTCATTCAGTAATTTTTCTTTAAAAAGTAATCCTAAACTAACATTAAAATACATGTTCATTTAGTTGCTGAACACATCACATTAACTTTTTCGGTAAGTCATCTCAGCTTCCAGATTTGGCATTGTTAAAAGTTGGCTCGAGGCTGAAGTTTATACAAAAAGCTTGCTATTCAATGAATGTCACATGGAATGAACAAAAAAGCATATCTACGGCAGTAGCTTTGGTCTTTGTTTTAAAAAAAGCTTTTTTCTAGTGTTCATGCAGCGTGCTGTTTATGCGTGATGATGAAAAAGTCATCCAATCACACTTAAGCTGTAATAGTGGACCGTTAACTGTAAGGAATTAGCAAGTTACTTAATTCTCAATAATGAAGAGATCCAGGAATCTAACTGCAGATTTTACTGTTTCAGCAACTATGCCAATAACCCTAATGAACTGTGTCGAAGGGAAATGTGAAGTAGCAAAACCTGGCAAAGGCCTCCTTAACAAGGTGAACATGTAAATGAATGGACACATGCAACTGTGCAAGTAAACTTAGAACTCATCATTTGAACAATCAGACTGAATAAGATAAGTTGTAAAGATTTGACAACAGCCAAAATAATAATATTGTATGTATCAATGTAAATGTGTATTAACATTAAGAAAAGTCATTGTTGTTACAGAATCATAGAATCAGAGATATACAGCACAGAAACAGAACCTTCAGACCAACTTGTCCATGCCGACCACATATTCTAAATTAATCCAATCCCATTTGCCGGCATTTGGTCCATATCCTTCTAAACCCTTCCTATTTGTCGAATTACAGAACTCCTACAGTGTGGAAGCAGGCTATTCCTCCCATTTAATCCTCTGAAGAGCGAACCCCTCAATCCACCTTATCCCTGTATTTCCAATGACTAATCTACCTAGCTTGCACATCTCTGAACACTATGGGCAATTTAGCTTGGCTAATCCAGTTAACCTGTACACCTTTGGACCATAAGAAGAAACCCATGCAGACACAGGCGAATGTACAATCTCATACATACAGTCACCAGATGGTGGAATTGAACCCAGGGTGCTGGTGCTGTGAGACAGCAGGACTAACCACTGAGCCACCATGCCACGTCATATATCCATCTAGGTGTCTTTTAAATGTTGTAATTGTACCAGTGTTTACCACCTCCTCTGGCAGCTCATTCCATATGTGCACAACCTTTGGTGTGAAAACATTGCCCTTGAGGTTGCTTTGAAATCTTTCCCTTCTCACCATAAACCTATGCCCCCTAGTTTTGGATTCCCTTATGTTAGATAAAAGACCTTGGCTATTTACCCTATCCATGCCCCTCATGATTTTTATAAACTTCCATAATGTCACTCCTCAACCTCCGACACTACAGGGAAAATACCCCCACCCTATTTAACGTCTTCCTATAACTCAAACCCTCCAACCCTGGCAACATCCTTGTAAACCCTTTCTGAACCCTTTCAAGTTTCACAACATCTTTCCTATACCAGGAAGACCAGAACTGAAAGCAGTATTCCAAAAGTGGCCTTACCAACATCCTATATAGTGGCAACATGACCTCCCAACTCCTCTACTCAATGCACTGACTGATAAAGGCAAATGTAGCAAATGCCTCCTTGACTACTTTGTCTTGTTAAACAGATACATCAAAATGATGACTTAAGTATATAAAGTAGCCCTTCAGTAACACAAGACATTAAACAATTTCATGAAGGGGGAGGGTTTAATAACAAACCGAATCCAGGAAAGAATAAAAAATTGTCAAAAGCTTTATTACAGGAAGAGTGGTAGCAAGATCCAGATAAATTTTTAAGATCAGAGAAATACTGGCAGACAAATTTTGGACTGGGGTTGAGAGGTTGGAGGGCAGTAGGGAAGGTTTGGGTTGGAGTATGTAGCTGTAGACCAGATGGAGGGATATATTTGACAAATTTGAAATGAGGGCCTTGAATTTAACACACTAGCAATGAAGGAGCCAGTGGAGCTTGACAAAGAAGCAGTGGTTGAATAGTGTGAAGGACATTGTGTGAGATTGGACTTGAATCCCATAGTTTTGGAGTAAGTGAGCGGAAAGAGAGGGACAGCTGCTAAAAAAAGACATTATTGAAGAAATCCTTCAGCTGAAGGCAAGGGTTGGATTTTCAATCATGGAACAACAGGAGTTAGAATGTTCATGCATTTTGTTCCAGAAAAAGTAAAATGTTGACTTGGCAGCTAACCAGATTTGGATAAAAAGGCCAATTCAGGATCAGGTAGAATGATTTAATGCAGCCTGTGTTGTAGACAAGGACACTGAGTTGGTGCCACAGTAATAGAGACATGAAATACATAAATGAGGATTTGAATTTGCTTTCCATTGAGCAGAAATTTTGAAAAAAATCATCAGCCAAGATAATTCAGACAGGTAGTCAGATAATACAGCAACATTCTTGGTGTTGAGGAGGCAGAGATGATTATCACTGGAAGACTGGAAAAGCTGACAACTTGCTTACAGATGCTGTTGTTACGGAACCACGTGTATTAGAAAATAAGTAGACATTCAGGATTAAGCAAAAGTAACCCTCAAATCGGAGGAAGATCGTTTAAACAGATATAGTGGCCAAAATAGAAAAGCACCAGGAGTATGCATTACCAACTGAGGAGGAATGTGGAGAAAAATAAAATCGTGAACAGTAACAAAAACATTGCAATGGTTGAGAATGGCAAGGGTAGACAATGCACCATGATTAGAGTTGCATGAGATACCATTGGTAATGTTGTGAAGACAGTCTCTGTGTTGCGGACAGATCACAAACTAGTCTGAAAATTCTCCAGAAGAGAAATGTGATGAGGACAAGACATTTGCACACGATGGAAAATTCAAGGATTTTAGGGTGGCTGACTCTCTGATTTGTGCCTCAGGTTGAGAGTTTTGCACTTTATAGTCAGGTCGCTTACTGATGCTTTTTTTTGTTATTTTTTCTATAGTTTCTATTAGAATGGCATGCAATGGCTTGTGCCCTGAACTGTGGCACAGAGCATAGGTGCATACACACAGGGCCTGTTCCCATGGAAACGAGTTTGCTTGGTTCACTGTGCATAGTGTACGTAAAGCACTTACCACCTGCTTCTGTCTGAGATGGCGCAGACCTTTTTCTTCAAGAATATAATAAAAATAAGAGTTTTTTTTGTCAAAGTGTATGATCTCCATGTTGGTTTATGACTTATATTTGTGTTGTGAATGTGGCACTAATGGAAATACTGGCCATAAGCCAACCCAACACATTACTTCTTGCACTTATATCTGGCTTCATAATTCTACAGAATGGAGACAAATTGGTACATAGTAGGTTCAGAGTTGTATCAATATCATATTTTGATCAGATATCCAATAACAGATGTCTAATAACTAGAATGATTGTGTTTAACTCACAAGAACCAAAACTCCCATACAAAATAAATGATGAATTGATGTTTGGCTACAGGAGTCCCTCTCCACCATAAGATTTGCTTTCTGCAGAATAATATTACAGTTAGCTTCCTAAGATGTATGGTGTCCTCTAATGGACAAAATTGCCTTTGACAGCATAGAACCTGAGATACAGATTCTATGAAGTGCTATTCTAAAGCAGCTGTCTTTTTCATGATTAATTGTTCTTATAAAAAATCATTTGAAAAAAAAAATCTTGTAAGGGGTGACAATGCTTATTATCCATTCAGGCTGTTGCAATTATGTTCAGAGATCTGAACATCCTGACATTTCAACAATAGCTGTCTTTGTTGTTTTTGAAGGGGCTGGCATTTAAAACTGCACACCTTGCTCTTCAGATTTTAGCCCTTTATTACTCATCAACCTAGAATCTTTCCTCACCTTATGATTAATGATGTGGGGCCTTTGTCACCTCTGTCAACTTTTCTTCATATCATCATGAAGCAGACTTTCCTTGCCAATCTAAGACTGTAGTTAACCTGTCATAAACTGTCACTCATTTTTTCTCTGAATTGCATGTCAAAAACTGAACCCAAAATCCTGATTAATTTACTGACAGCTCAAAGCTGCTACCACTCAATTGATTAACTTGTGGTCACCAACACTTCTCCACTAAACCGATTAGTAAAAGTAAAAGGGATAAACTTTATTTATAAAAGAAAGAAGCAAAAAGTTAAATCAGCACTGAGTAGCTTTTCTTAATGAGGATTATTATGGTAAATGTGACAATTAAGTTTCACTATGCATTCTAATTTCAAACTTAAACTGAACTCTGACGAGCTCGAAAAAATGTAACTCAATGTCTGTGTTGCTAAACCAGCGGGACCAATTATCAGTGGAAACGGTAACACACTATCAACTTCAACATTGGCTTTTCTTCACTGGTTTGCCCTGGTCCTATGTTAGCCAGGAGTTACACCTAAAAGAGTAGGCAGGATTGGACACAGCCTACCCTATTCTAAAAGTAAACTAAAGAACCGAGAATGCTGGAGATCTGAAACAAACAAATAGCAACAGGAATTTTTGCAGAAATTCAACAGGTCTAGCACCATCTGTGGAGAGAAAACAGAGTTAACATTCAAATTGAGCAACTTTTCTTAGTACTGTAGTGAAATTGGTACATTTAAAATAGAAAATCAGAGTGGAGTTTTATTTACCATAGGAGGAGAAAGTGAGGTCTGCTGATGCTGGAGATCAGAGCTGAAAATGTGTTGCTGGAAAAGTGCAGCAGGTCAGGCAGCATCCAGGGAACAGGAGAATCGACGTTTCGGGCATAAGCCCTTCTTCACCATACTCCTTATTTACCATACTCCTTATTCACTATGTTCTAGAATGATGTTGTCTAACATATTGCAGTTTTTCCTAATGACAGCTTCCTATAATAATTTATAAGATGACATTAATTCACATCTTATCCCTCCAAAACATACATGAATCATGGAAAGTGAATAGCACTATTTAAAATAAGCCAAAAAGCACAATTTAAATTAAAACTTCTCCAATAAATATTACATATATATATATATATAATTTAAAACATTGTCCACATTTTTTCAACATAGACCCCTGTAAATGGCAGGAATGCAGTCAAGGTATCCAAATATTTGTGTGAAAGATATGGACTATCGCCTCTAAAGAAGATTGTTAATTCAGTGCCAGTTGCTCATTTTGAAGCCAATTCTGTTTTGTTGACTAATATCTACGAAGGGTTAGGCTAAAGCTGGCTGGTTTGAAGGTGAATTGATTCAAGCAGTCATGACAGAGTGAGACGGACAAAGACAACATCCCATCTGACCGAGTTGAGTGCAAATGCCTAAAGCAATGTTTTCTTTTTGAAGAAAAGCAAAAGTGTGTTTAAGACAGGCTTTTCTATCACAGAGAGAAAAAAAATCTTCCATGGAAATCCCCACTGACCGCTACTGTAATTGGATATAATGTGCTGGATTATGTCTAGGTATTATATATATTGGTGCAGCTCAGAAACGTCAAGTTTGAATGCTTTCCCTGTTGGTTTTTGGTCGAATTTTGCCCAGGATAGATCCTTTCTCATTCCATTTGATGTAAAACTGACAAGTGAGTAGCTGTCTAATTTTAGTCCCCTCTCCTTTTTAAATAATAGGATATTTGTAATTTTCCAATTCAAAGGGTACAAACCCAGAATCTAAATAGCTTTGTTAAAAGATGAGTAATGTATTTCATTGTCATTTTATATAAATACCTTGAAGGGCAAACCATCAAGCCCAGAAGACTTGACTATTGCCAGTATCATTTTTTATTCATTAGTGTTTCTTTTCACTTACACACAGACATAAGCATCCTTTGGGTTGCCCGACCAAACCTCCAGGTTCAGAAGGTACCAGTGCCAAGCAGACACATTACTGTAGCTGTGGAAAAACAGAGTAGACACAGTGTAAGGGAGAGGAGGAAGATCACGTAATGAGGGCACTTTGTATTTTAACCATACATGTGGTTGCTGGTCTCTCTGTATCGGCCTGAAATGCATTGTTACACCATTCAGCATCACTATGTGGCCATAGATAAGGCACAATCAATGGAGGTCTGCATTGAGAGCTGACTGCACCATCTGGATTGAGGGGAGCAATATGTAAACATGGCATTGGTTCATACCGAGTCCTTTGGTTCTCCATATCCAACATCCCAACTGTTCAGCACCAACTGTACACGAAGGTGTAACTGCCCCGCAGTGGCCGTGCCAGGGAGTTACAATGCACAGAGGATGGTCAATGCTGCAGGAGGCCAGGGAGTAGGCAGCCTGCAGATGGGCTGTATATTGTATGGGTCTGTGACGGATGTCCGTTCCCTTTAAAAGCCCTGTGATCAGTGGTTGCTGCAGCTCCCTCCCTCCTCGGTTCAGGCATTCCCTCCACCCACTCTGAATGGCCATTTTCTTCTCCATTGCATATTGTCAATTCACACCATGACAGAAGGCAACATTGAGCACCCCTTTTCCAGTGGCTTCCTGACTCAGCCTCAACATACCAGTGACCCCTAGCAAATAGCCATATCCCCTTCCTATTATCCCATCCCATAAACCCCATGGGCTTCATACTTCCCCACTTCTCCCCCCCTCCAAATCATCTCCATGTGCCTGAACCTGCCTACTACTACACCACTCACTCCCGCCCAGACCTTGCATATGTAGTCACCATGAATGCATGGTATGGCATACTTCCCTCTCTCTTCCTGCATTATACATGTCCCAATCATTCCTTAATGTATCTCCCCTCCCACTACAGATAATGTTACCCTCCCTCTTCTCAGTTGAAATCCACCCTTCCCCAGGGTATGAAGGCTCCAGTTCCAAAGATTAACCAACAGAACTGACCGCAGCTCAATCTCTCAAATAACCTGATTCAGAATGGACCCTAACTGAGACCACCTGACCAATTATAGAATCATACAGCGTGGAACCAGATACTTCGGCCCAACCAGTCAATGCCAAACATCATCTTAAATTAACATTGTCCCACTTGCCTGCTCTTGGCCAAAATCCCTCCAAACCTTTTCTATTCATGTACTTATTCAAATATTTTTTAAACATTGTAATTGTACCTAGATCCACCACTTCCTCCGGAAGTAGATCACACACGCGAACCATCCTCTATGTCAAAAATTTGCCCCTCTTGTATTTTTTAAATCTCTCTCCTCTCACCGTAAAAATATGTTCCCTGGTCTTGAAATCCCTCATCCTAAGGAAAGGACAACTATGTTAACTCTATCTAAACCCCTCATTATTTTTTTCTTAATATATTTTTATTAAGAAAAGGAAGTTTTTTGAATATTACAACAAATATAAATACAATTCAAACTAATATTAGAAAACAAACCTGCTAATTACATAAATAAATAATTACTAATAGCGAAGCTAAAAAAGAAAAATCTTTGCAATTATAATAATGATAATAACAGTTCAGCAAAATAAAGCAATAGCCCTTGATCATCAAGTGCATAGGCTTATACATATTAATATGTTTGTAGTTCCTCCCCTCTGAATACCAGATTCATTACATCGAATTGCCCTGGCTATATAAAGACTTTTGTTAGTAGGTTGGACAAATCTGCACCCAGGTAATCCAAACAGGGCTGCCATGTCTTATAGCAATTCTCAGTTTTATGGTGAACCATACTAGTAAAAAGGTCCAAGGGGATTTACTCCATGACTAGCTTATGCCAGCTCGCCAGCCCCGGGGGATTTCTGAAACCTCGCCGCCCCAATAGAATGTTCTTTCTCGCACAAAAAGTGAGGATACTGAAAAGCCTTTTTTTGTGTGCGTCTAATGAAAGTGAATTAACAAAGCCAAGAAGAAGAGATACCGAGTCTATCTCCACTTCCGTCCCCAAGGCGTTCTCTATTTCACCTACCATAGCACTCCAGTATGCTCGCAGTCTGTGGAAGGGCCAAAGATAATGAGTAAGCATGCCCACGCTCACTTTACGTTTAGGATACATTGGAGATGCTCCCGTTTTAAATTTAGCCAGGCGATCTGGGGCCAGACAGACCCTGTGGAGAATCTTCAATTGCAAGGCGTGAGTTCTGTTGCAAGTCCAAATCCTTCTTGCATTTTCCCAGATAGCTTCCAGTATTTCACAAGAGATCCCAATGCTCAGCTCCCTCTCCCATACCTTACAGAGCCGTTCATCTGAGGGACCCGAGGTCTCGTTCGAGGGACCCCGTCCCAATAGATGATATGTGTTGCTAATAGATAATGTATCCTCAGCACTCAACACCCTCTTCTCCATGTCGGACCTATAAGGATCAGTTAGAAGTGTGGCCTCCTTTTGTATGAAGTTTCTAATTTGAAAGAAACGAAAGAGGTCTCCACTGGGCAAGTTATATTTCCCAGCCAACCGGTCAAACAATATCAATATGTCCCCTTCGAATAAATCACCCAGGCAAGACACGCTCCCAGCTGCCCATTGTTTAAACCCAGAGTCCATCATGTCTGGCCGAACTATCTGTGTCACAAACAATGTTTTGGCAATATTACCCTCACCCTGACCCATTGCCCTCCATGGTTTGACAGTATTGATGACTATTGGGCTATGGCAATATTTCTTAACTGTTCTCATTTTGTCTAAGAACAGGTTAATAAGGGGGGGCATCTTGCCTGAGATGCTTCAATGTCCAACCAAAGTGAGTGAGGCTCTCCTTGGGCCCAGTCATTCATATAAGATAGCAACAAGCTTAACTGATAGTTTTTGATATCTGGGAGGCCCATTCTTCCCAATCTGTAAGATAACTGCAATTTAGACAATTTAATTAGGGGCCGCTTGCGATTCCAGATTAAAAAAAACAAAACCAGCTATTCAGTTTTCAAAATATTTGCTTAGTAAAAATACAGAGGAAGCGTTCACATAGGATACAGCAGATGGGGCAGAATGTTCATCTTAATGAAGGCTATCTGACCTAACTAAGAGATTAGAAGTGCCTCCTCTCTACGAAGGTTTTGCTTAATTCTGTCAAATAAATGGGCAAATTTGGCTTTAAATAGCCAATCAAAAATGGGAGTAATAAATAGACCTAAGTAGAGAAAGCTGTCCTGTGACCATCTAAAAGGGAACCGAGATCTGCCCTCAGGATCAGGCACTCTCAGGAGACCACCCATGGGCATAGCCTCTGACTTTGCAAAATTACTCTTATAACCCTCTTATGAGTAGCACAGTGGCTCAGTGGTTAGCACTGCTGCCTCACAGCACCAAGGACCTAGGTTCGATTCCAGCCTTGGAAGACTGTCTGGGTAGAGTTTGCACACTCTATGTTGGTTTCCTCCGGGTGCTCCGGTTTCCTCCCACAGTCCAAATATGTGCAGGTTAGGTGAATTGGCCATGCTAAATTGCCCATAGTGTCCAGGGATGTGCATTAGTCAAGAGTAAATATAGGGTAAGGGAATGGGTCCGGGTGGGTTACTCTTCGGAGGGTTGGTGTGGACTGTTGGGTTGAAGGGCCTGTTTCCACACCGTAGGGATTCTAATTCTAACCCGAGAAGCCACCAAATAGATTGATGTACGGTATCAAGTGTGGCATTAAGACTGTTGGGTTTGATAAGAAAATGAGAACATCATCCGCATACAGTGCGGTTTATGTGACTACATCCTCACTTCTGGAGCAGTTATATTTGGATCCCTGCGTATTGCCTCCATCAGTGGTTCAATCACCAATGTGAAAAGCAATGGTGACAAGGACAGCCCTACAAATATTAAAATTGCTAGATCGTACACCATTGGTGAGGACCGCGGCAGGAAGATCACTATACAAAACCTTCACCCACCTGATGAAGGTCTCTCCCAGGCCAAACCGCTTCAAAGTATGAAAAAGATAAGGCCACTCGACCCTGTCAAATGTCTTTTCTGCATCTGAGGAGATCACCAATCCCTGTATCGATTGTTGTTGACAAACTTAGATCATGTTAAGTAATCTGATGATATTATCCATCGATATGTGACCTTTTATGAACCGTTTCTGGTCCTCCTTAATGATGGAGGGCAGTACAGTTTCTAGCCTTAATGCCAGAGTCTTGGATAGGATTTTGAAGTTGAAATTCAGTAGTAAAATGGGTCGATAGGAAGCATAGTCCTCTGGGGTCTTCCCTTTTTTAAGTATCAGAGAGATGTTCGCCTCTCTTAGAGATGGTGGGAGAAGGCCACGATTATGTGAGTCATTAAACATACTAAGCATAGGCTCTGACAATATACTTATAAATTCCTTACTGAACTCACTGGGGAGCCCACCAGAACTGGGTGTCCTTCCATTCTGGACTGCCCCACAGCCTCCTGCCCCTCTTGCTCTGACAATGGAGCATTGAGGAGAGACTCTTGTTCAGGGGTCACTCCTGGAAGGTCCAAATTCTTAAAAAAGACTCTATCCTGACCTGCCCATTCTCACAGATTTCAGATCAGTATATTTCAATGAAACATTTCTGGAATGCAGCATTAATCCTTTTAGAATCGTAGGTCAAATTCCCAGTGTCCTCTCTGATTGAGGTAATGGCCTGGGGGGCACTCTTTTTCCTCGCAAGACATGCTAGGTACTTGCTCAACTTATCCCCATACTCAAACAGCCTTTGACTTGAAAATGTAAGCTCCTTCTTGGCAGTCTGTGTGTGCATGGAGTTCAACGTAGACTGAAGCACCGTGATTCTCTGCAGTTTAACCAGCGAGGGCCTGTCAAAATATGCCTTTTCGGCTACTTTCAGATGTGTCTCCAGCAAGCATAGCTGCTCACCCGTCTATCGCTTCTTACTGGCTGAATAGGAAATAACCAACCCCCCCAGCATAGAACTTAGCTGTTTCCCAAAGAATGGATGGGCTACTGGCCGAGCCTCAATTAATATCTAAAAAAGCCCTGATCTCAGTAGAAAAGAATTCAATAAACTTGCTATCCTTGAGGATGAAGAGGTCCAGTCGCCATTGCCTTGAGCCCACCACTGTATCATTACTCTTAACCATTAAATACGCTGGGGTGTGATCAGAAATAGTGATATTGCCAATTGTACATGACGCCACTGAGGCCAGATGTGCTGCGGGGGTTAGAAAAAGCTCAGTCCTGGAATGGCATTTATGTGGGTTCGAAAGAATGTGAAGTCCCTGCCAGTAGGATGACAGTGCCTCCAAACATCTACCAACCCCAATTCAGCACACAGATCCCTTAATTGTTTAGATTGCAAAGAAGATGTCAGTGGGCCTTTGGGCAATCTGTCCTCCGTAAGGTCTATGAGACAATTGAAATCCCCTCCGACGATGATATGTTGAGATGCAAGGTTAACCAGTGTAGAAAGTGCATCTGTCAAGAATTTAATGGGGTGGGCCAGGGGACAGTAAACATTCTTCCCCATGTATCAAAGCTTTAAGGATTACAAATCTCCTGTGTGTGTTTTTAATACACTCTAAAAACTTCAATGGGAGATTCTTTCTAACTAAAATGGCAACCCCCATACTCCTTATATTGATAGATGAAAAATAAACCTGGTCTTACCCATTCTGTTGTAGCTTCAAATGCTTTGCATCATCCAGGTGTGTTTCTTGTAATAAGACAACATCCAGCCTCTTCCATTTAAGGCTGGAAAGTACTTTCTTCCTCTTGACAGGTGAGTGATTCCCCTTAATATTCCAGGTGCACCACTTAAACACATCCTTAGCCATAACCTTGTATAGCACCATTTTGACTCCAGAGAGGAAGAACACAAACTACATATCTCTGAGCTTTAATGCAAAATAATCCACAAAACCCAAAAACTACACAGACTAAAGTAACTACAGCCAACAAATCTGCAAAACTTACAAAAACTATGTCCAGCAAAACAAAAAATAGCTGAAGGCACTGATCGGAGGAATTTACTCTCCATTCAAAGGGGGTACCTACACATCCTACAACCCTACAAACCATCCCATCTGCCCTCTCAACTCCTACCAGCTAGGGTTGCGCCACATACACCAACCACCTGGAAGAGAAAGAAAACTCCCAAATGCAAGGTTAGTACTATAAACAAGGAGAAAAGTGAGGACTGCAGATGCTGGAGACTAGAGTTGAAAAATGTGGTGCTGGAAAAACACAGCAGGCCAGGCAGCATCCGAGGAGCAGGAGAATCAATGTTTCGGGCATAAACCCTTCTTCAGGAATGATTCCTGAAGAAGGGTTTATGCCCGAAACATTGATTCTCCTGCTCCTCGGATGCTGCCTGGCCTGCTGTGTTTTTCCAGCACCACACCTTTCAATTCTAGTAATATAAACACGTAAACTAAAAATAAATATGTAACCCACCCCTTAACATAACATAAAGATTAAAGATAAATACTCTATCCAAACCAGATACCATTTCACGCAACTTATTACCAGAAAGGAGACTCCACCTTTTTAAAGAAGAATAAATAAAGAATTTTCTCTTGATGTCATCGTAGGACTTCCTTTTCCGGACCACTGCCGCTGAGAAGTCTTGAAAAAACATGACCCAGGAGCTGCCACATACCAATGCCTTCGGATCCTCGCCTGGACTCTAGAGCCTTCCATGAACTCTCTGCTTGTCTTCATAATGGTTGAACCTCACCAGGACAGGGCATGAATGTTGATCCGTACCTGGCTTTCATGCCGTGATCCAGTGTGCTCTTTCAATTGTTATCCTTCCCTTCTCAACCTCCAAACTAAGGAACTCCAGGGACCACTTCTTGAAGAACTCCACCGGCCGCTCACCTTCCATTCCCTCCGATATGACAACAGCGCGCAGATTCTTTCTTCTGCACCTGTTTTCGAGATCACCTACCAGATCCAACAGGCCATGGATCTGTGTTTCCAGGGCTTCAATCAAACTCTTGGAGGAGTCAGTCTCTGTCTTTAC
Source organism: Chiloscyllium plagiosum (assembly GCF_037043375.1). Classification (NCBI taxonomy): domain Eukaryota; kingdom Metazoa; phylum Chordata; class Chondrichthyes; order Orectolobiformes; family Hemiscylliidae; genus Chiloscyllium; species Chiloscyllium plagiosum. The sequence continues at coordinate 23,927,789 of NW_028270164.1, forward strand.
TCCTGCAGCCCGGCGCTTGAGCTCATAAGTCATTTTTCTCAGGCTTTGCAGCATAGCAGATGCAGGAGCCAACTTCTCCTTGATGTTTTCCTGGATCTGCCTTCCCAGGACCTCACAAAACTTAGCCAGCTCCTCAACCAGGGTCTGGTGAGTAAGCAAGCCCGCTGCTTCAGAGGGCTGGGCCATCGTCCCGATCTCAGCCAAGCTTCCTCCTTTCTTCGGCATTCTCCAGCTGCAAGGACAAAAGTAAGTCAATTTGTTTTCAGGTTTCTAACTCCTTTACTGTGTTTTTATTCACAGTAAAGTGTTTGGGATAGCTCCTGGCTCTGTCGGGTCAGTGTTGCAGCACGGAGCCCAGTAAATGCGATCTTAACAGGACTCCACCATCTTGAAGGAATTCCTCCTCACTAAGCTGTGAGGAGGATGCTAAGAGCCTGCAGGGTAAGTTGGACATGCTGGCTGAGTGGGCAAATACTTGGAAAATACAATATAATGTGGATAAATGTGCAGTTATCCAGTTTTAGTGGCAAAAATAGGAAGGCAGATTATTATCTGAATGGTGGCAGTTTAGGAAAAGATGAGGTGCAATGAGACCTGGGTGTCATGGCGGAACTGTCATTGAAGGTTGGCATGCAGGTGCAGCAGGCAGTGAGGAAAGCTAAGGGCATGCCGGCCTTCATAGCAAGAGGATTTGAGTATCAGAGTAAGGATGCCTTGCTGCAGTTAAACAGGGCTTTGGTGAGACCACACCTTGAGTATTGTGTGCAGTTTTGGTCTCCTGGTCTGAGGAAAGACATGTTTGCTCCTGGGGGAATCCAGCAAAAGTTTACCTGATTGATTTCTAGGACAGTAGGATTGACTAGGCTTATATTTGCTGGAATTTAGAAGAGTTGGGGGGAGGGGGGGGATGTCTTGAAATATATAAAATCCTGATGGGACTGGACAGATATGAGAATGAGATTCCTGATGTTGGATAAGTCCAGAACTAAGGCTTGCAATCTCAGAATAAGGGGTAAACCATTCAGGACTGCGATGAGGAAGAATTTCTTCATCAGATCTCGAACATCCACAACATTTTGTTTTTGTTTATATATTTTATATGAGCTTAGCCGGTATTTATCACATCCTATTTGACATTTTGAGAGCTTTCACAGGTTTTCCTGCCTTAGTTAAAACATTTTTGTACATGTATATTTGAGTCGTTGTTCCTACCTCGTTTAACAATTGTAACATTTAGTATATATTTCACCTCAATGTTTCTATTAACTTGAGTGAAATTGCTTCTTTCCTAATAGCACAATTCTAGCAACTAGAAAAACCACTATCATTAGAGACAGCTTCCTCACTGAGGGCTGATGTGTTGGATATAGTGTTAAATTTCATCTGACACATACTGTCAATGTCCTTCTAAAATCTATTACTATTGTCTTCACTTGTTCATTACATTTCCAAGCTTTGATCTATTTAAAAGCTGGCAAATTATGCCCTGTACACTCCAACTGAGAGCATCAATATATATTAAAAGGAACTCTCGTCCTGATACAAATCCCTAAGGAATATCAATGTGTGCTTCCTTCTCATCTGAAAAGCACCTAAGACTATGCTTGCTCTGCCTTTGTGATCCAACTGCCTTTTGATACCTAGCCTTCCTAATCTTTCCTAGTTCTGCACTCTGATATTCCTGACTCCATCCACTCCTGGCCTCCCCTATATTTCATGACTCTGAACTCCAACCTTACCCTGTTCAGCCTTCCTAACCTTCCCCAGCTCCAGAATTAATATTCCTCTCCCATCACATTGCCTCTGTTCGTGCCACCTCATTTTGCCAAAATTCCTGGCTCCTCTTCACTCCCCACCCATAGCCTGACTGGTGTCAAAGGCCTCTCTTGGCTGTAACCAAAAACTGGAGACATAAAGTGATTATTAAGGTGCTGTTAAATTTCTTAGGACCTTCAGAATGCCCCTTATTCAGAGTTTTCCAACTTCAAACCAACACCGGTACCAAGAAATAAGTGGAAATGAGCTGACAAGCTGAATCCAACAATCCTTATCTCCCTTTCGCTCACAAAAGCCCAGGACCCAGCCTGAGAGAAAATTAAGAGACATGTATGGCTATGATGGCCTGAATGGTCTCTTCCTGTGCTGTACCCATTCTATAATTCCATGTAATTTCATAATACAATTTTATTTGCTAATCTACTACCTGCGAGCACACTGGGGCTGTCTGCTTCCCCATCCATTTCCATTAGAACTGGAAGTGAGCAGGTTGAAGATACTGGGACAATGATTCAGAATTTTAAACAGTTACATTTCCAACCCAACCCAAACGTATCCATTTAATGGGTTTAAAACGCTCCCTCTGTCCCACCATTATATGACAATTCAACAGTGTCACATATTAATCTGATACAATAAACCACCTAGATGAATTTATCTTTAATGAGCATCCCCAGATTGATCTTTTTCTAGACTTGATTTTTCTTTTTTAGAGGTGTTGGCACTAGCTTTAGTAATATAAATGATCTAAATGTTGGATCACAAAACATCCGGATTCATGCATGTCAACTGCTGTACGGATTTTTGTAATTCCTTAAACTTTGTTTCAGATTTCAATCACATTGTGTTCACAGACCCTGCTTATATTGGTATAAGTGCTTGCACCAATTACAGAGATATTTCCAGTCACGTAAACAGTGGTATCTATCTCAAATAATATTTATATTATATGAATAATACATATTGCACATTGCATTTTCTTGTACTCAGTTGCAGGTTTTGTGTTGATAAACCAGCAACGATAAAGTCTCAGTTAATCCTCTTGTGTGCTCATCATGCATCAAGGACATGGAGATCACTGACTCTTTCTGTTCATACTGACAGCTGCTGCTGGCATAAGGAGTGACCAAGAGCTGAATGAACTCCTCACTTAAACTGAAACTCTATGTATTATAAATAATAAATATCAAGAAGTATTGCCAACTCAGCTTGGATTTCACACAATGGTTTTAAGTCACTGTCATGGTTTATGACATCTTTTTAAACTATCATTTAGATGACTTTGATGGATCAACTGTTCCCTGTTTATTTTTATTCAGGCACAGTTTCTGTCTCACCGACTTCGTCAGTGAATTAATTATTCCAGGTCACTCCTTTAGGATTCATTGCTCAATTATATGTTATTTCTTCTAAGCACTAAAGATTACGAAAAGATGGCATGAATCTCAATGTGAACAGAAAGTGCTGGAGAAAATCACAGCATCTGTGAAGAGAGAAATGGAGAGAAATGATTTAACCCTATCATATAAGGAAGTGATGCTAACAACAGCCAACATGTGTTTGGGTAGATTGCTTCCACCATCCTTATATTCTGACTTATCTATTAAAAAAATGTAGTTTATTGCATGACAGTGATCAGGTACAAGTTACATTAATAAGATAGACATTGTTACTAAGGCTATTGGGAGACCTAGGATAACAGGTCTGACCCTTTGAGAGCCTAAAGTATTGTTCATGTCCCTATCCTTTTGCCATCAGTAGATGGCGTTTAATGCAATCTTTAACAGAGACCCTTTAAGAACTGTTATTGTGTGCATCACAATTCAATATGGCTCTTCTTTGGAACTGGAGAATGATGTAAAAGTGCTGTCAGAAAAGGTGTAGAGGAGCAAATGGAACAGAAGGGAAGGCCAAGGAAGATTCAAGATCAAAGGTGTCACAGACTAAAAGACAAAAGGACTGGGAATGATAATCTAAGCATATTCAGAAAATGAAACAACGTTAAACTTAGAGGGAGAAAAATATACTAAGGTCCAGTGGCAGGTACAAGGGTCTTAACGCAAAATTAATCCACAGTTGTTTATTGTGATGTATGATATCAAATTCATACTGCCTGCCCACTAATATAACAGTAGTGTGCAGGCCAGTGTTAAATGTGTTGCCAAACATGCAAATTAGGATTTGAGTCAGATTTTGGGATCTTTGAGCTTGTTCTGCCACTCAATAAGATCATGGGATGATCTGATTGTGATATCAACTCCACATTCTTGCTTATCTACAAAAACTTTTGACTTCCTTGTTGGTCAAGAGTCTATCAATGTCTGCCTTACAAACATTTAATGATACTGCCTCCACCACTCTCTGGGAGAGGAGTTCCAAGATTCATGGTTGCATAGTTTGAGTCTTTCCACACAGCGAGGAATGTCCTTTCAGTATTTACCCTTCCTTCAAGGTGTTATAATATCTCAATAAGATCCCTTCTCATTCTTCTCAACTCCAATGGGAATAGGCCCAGCCTCATAAGAAAATTTCCCATCCAGGGTAATAGTTAAATGAACTTTCTCTGAACTTTCTCTGAACTTTTCTTAAATAAAGAGACCAAAACTGTACATAATATTTCAGATGTGTTCTCACCAACACCCTGTGAAATGTCCCTAATTTTTTGTTCTATTCCCCTTCGATATGCAACAAGTCCATTTATCTTCCTAACGACCTTCTGGACCTACATATCAATTGAATGACTGCACAAGAGGCCTCAAGTTCATGGAAGGCTAACACCACTTAAAGCTGATCTGCATAAATTCAATGCAGTTGATGCTCTTAAGTAATTCAGGAGGAGTTCTTGAGCAGAATAAAAACTGAAAAATGGTGCACCCAAATGGAAACATACTCTGTGTTCCTCTGACCATCACTTCATCTAAAACTCACAACAAGCACTGTTTGAGCTTTAGACATCATGTGGAAGTGGGACATGTTGCTTGTAGTCAAGGCAGAGGGAAGAGGGGAAAGGTCAAAGACAAGTTCAGCCTACAAGACGTGTCTGATTTTCTTGCTGCATGGAAGTTGTCATCCTTTTCTGTGTTGTTTTTTATCGAATCTGGCTATTGAGGGAGTGAAGCGTAGGTTCACAAGGTCAATTCCTGGAATGGCGGGATTACCTTACACTGAAAGACTGGAGTGACTGGGCTTGTATACCCTTGAGTTTAGAAGACTGAGAGGGGATCTGATTGAGACATATAAGATTATTAAAGGATTGGACACTCTGGAGGCAGGAAACATGTTTCCGCTGATGGGTGAATGCTGAACCAGAGGACACAGCTTAAAAATACGGGGTAGACCATTTAGGACTGAGATGAGGAGAAACGTCTTCACCCAGAGAGTGGTGGCTGTGTGGAATGCTCTGCCCCAGAGGGCAGTGGAGGCCCAGTCTCTGGATTCATTTAAGAAAGAGTTGGATAGAGCTCTCAAGGATAGTGGAATCAAGGGTTATGGAGATAAGGCAGGAATAGGATACTGATTAAGGATGATCAGCCATGATCATATTGAATAATGGTGCTGGTTCGAAGGGCAGAATGACCTACTCCTGCACCTATTGTCTATTGTCTATTGTCTAATCCCTCTCATTCTGCAGACCAAAGGCAATGGTACCCACAGTATGTTGACTAGGAGCAAGTGTACTGACAAGAACTCTAGATACTGGAACCATTCGGGGAAAGAAACAATAGGTGATAGGGAGCTGAATTTTGCAGCTCTTCTGAGAACTTGTAAAGATCAGCGTAGTTCTCTCAGGAGATCACAAAAATGCTATTTGTAGATTAGCTTAAGAAATGAATTTTCGTTCATGTCACCAACACTAACAAACATGTCAATGATAAATTAAGTGACTAATGATATTCTTGCAGTAATTTAGGTACAGACTCTTTCCATATTTTGCAAAATAGTTAACATGAATCATGGAACAGATTATAGGATTTCAGCCTTCATGATTTCTGTACCTTAATTTGTCTGTAAATTGAACAAGAATGTTAATAATAAAGACTGGTTTGGGTTTGTGTCATAGCTAAATAAGATTTTCTGAAGCCAGTTCAGTACATGTAAATATTAATAATTACTAGTGCACTATTTGTCACATTGATTCTGTTAGATTAAAAAACCTTTGACTGGTCTATAACCAATGAATTCACTAATTATACCCTATCACCCTTTTTATGGACTCCTTTTAAAATGGAATAAACTAGAAAAGCAGGTTATTCTTTTTAAATTTATCTGTTATATTTCATAGTAATGTACCATTGAGAAAATGATTGCTCCAATAGTATAACACATTATTGATTTCAGAATGGCATAGGTAATTGTTAAACACTAAAATGAAACAAAGAACTGTAGATGCCAGAGATCTGAAACAAAAACAGAAATTGCTGGTGAAACTCAGTAGGTCCAGCAATATTCACGGGGAGAAAGCAGACTTAACATTTTGAGTTCGGTGACTCTTGATGAAGAGTCTGATGAAGAGTCTTCTGATGATGCGCCAAACTTTCCCTCCGTTTTCTCCCCATAGATGCTGCCAAACTTACTGAATTATTGAATATTGTCTGATGCATTTTAAATGTATCAAATGTAGGTGTAGATCACAGTAAAATAGTTACTATATAGTTTAACCTGAATTCTGTTATCAATCTTTCCATAGTAAAGGTGAGTATTAAACTTTTATTTCCATTTAGAACAGATGAGGCTCAGGTTTCTTTGTTTAAATCTTTATTCATGCTCATGAAGTTGTACAAATCCAAAGAGGGCATACAACTCAAATAGTCATCACTAAAGCAAATATTTTTATATCAATTTTACAGTTAAGTTTCTAAGCAACTATTTCTAAAAACAATACTTTACACTTTATTCACTCCTATCTTTATCCAATTATGTTTGCATGGTTTAGATTCCAAAGTAATACTCATGACTATGTCATCTAATCATATCATTACATGTCCACATCTCATAATGTAATATGCACTTGTTACAGGAAAACTATTCTGTTATTTTTCTCCCCACTATCAGTTTATTAGACCCATATGGTCTATTTTCCCTTTCACCACTCATTTGCTTTTTCACTCTATAATTTTTCTACTAATTGCTTTCTAGCTATAGTGCATGTCTTGATTGCTAATTGTCCTCAAACATCTTGTCCAAGTGGTCATTATTTGTGCATGAATCTTAAGCGCTGATAGACAGTTAAATGACAAGCTTGATCCTGTCTTCCTTCAATTTCATCAAATATGATCTTCTATAGCTGGGCTTGTTAGCCAGCAATCAGGATTTGGGATGCCCATCGCATGCAGAACAAAATTCCAGTGGAATTCCCAATGGAGACACCTATCAGCAATATATCTGGCAGCATTGCTGAGGACCTCTGGTGTAATTACAGTGTTAGATGCCTGGGCTGCCAATGTGTTAAAATAATGTGACTGAAGAACCTTGGGTATGTTTCACTGTTACCAATCCTTCTCATTGGTATTAGTCTAATCTACGGATACCATGTAGGGAAGGATGCTTTGGCAGAAATTGATAAATTTTGATGAGAAATAAAGGTTTAATACATAGTATAGTATTTATTACTTAGTTACATGAATGTCTGTAACTTTTGTCAAACTGAAGTTTGGGTCAAGCTATGCCCACTGCGCTAACATATTATAATGTTGGATGCCGAAACTGCCAGCATGTTATAACGGTGTGACTGAGAAACTAACTTTACTGCCACAAACTCTTCTGGTTAATTGGTACCAAATTGAGAAGGATGCCCATATGCAGTCTTCAGCAGAAGATCATTTCAACCTTGATTTACTACGCAGTTACATTGCATCAAAGATACACGATAGTCTCTTGTGAGGCGATCAGGCTCAGTTTAGGCTAAGTACATGATACAGTTCTGGAAATGTCTTGGGACAAAACTTGAAGACAATTGAATTACAACAACTCTAGTTAACATGCCCCAGGAACAGTTTTTTATATCCTGATGGGTGGACCTTAATGTGTGATGCCAATTAACCATTTCAGATACTAACTGTTTTATACAACAGGTAGTGCAATTTTTTCTCCCACATTTTTGAGTGGTCCTTTAAGTGATAGTTGCCCTGCCAAATATCCTGCTTGGAAATCAACCAGTTCCCTAAGAATGGAAAATTGCTGTTGAGAACTCAGTTTCAATGTGCAATTAGATCTAATATCAGGATATTTGTTGGGAACAGATTTGTGTTATTGGGATTCCATTTCATAATTGGGCACAATAAGTCTACTGCAGCATAGAGTCATAGAGTCATAGAGATGTACAGCGCAGAAACAAATCCTTCGGTCCAACTCATCCATGCTGACCAGATATCCCATATTAATCATATACCTATCCAGATGCCTTTTAAATGTTGCAATTGTATCAGCCTCCACCACTTCCTCTGGCAGCTCATTCCATTCATGCGCCACCTTCTGCATGAAAATGTTGCCCCTTAGGTCCCTTTTATATCTTTCCCCTCTCACCCTACACCTATGTCCTCTTGTTCGAGACTCTCCCACCTCATGTGAAAATACTTTTCTATTTACCCTATTCATGCCTCTCATGATTATATAAACCTCTATAAAGTTACCACTCAGCCTCCAATGTTCCAGAGAAAACAGTCCAACCTATTCAGCCTTTCCCAGCAGCTCAAATCCTCCAACCCTGATAACATCCTTGTAAATCTTTTCTGAACCGTTTCAAGTTTCAAAACATCCTTCCGAAATGAAGGACACCAGAATTGTATGCAATATTCCAAAAGTGGCCTAACCAACGTCCTGTACAGCTGTAATATGACCTCCCAACTCCTATACTCAATACTCTGACTAATAAAAGAACGCATGCCAAATGCCTTCTTCACTATCCAATCTACCTGTGACTCCACTTTCAAGGAGCTATGAGCTTACACTCCAAAGTCTCTTTGTTCAGCAACACTCCCTAGGACCTTACCACTAAGTGTAAAAGTCCTCCTTAGATTTGCTTTCCCAAAATGCAGCACCTCGCATTTATCTGAATTAAACTCCATCTGCCACTTCTCAGCCCATTGGCCCATCTAGTCCAGATCCTGTTGTAATCTGAGGTAACCCTCTTCGCTTTCCACTACAACTCCAATTTTGGTGTCATCTGCAAACTTACTAGCTATAACTCCTGTGTTCACATCCAAATCATTTATGTAAATGACGAAAAGTAGTGGACCCAGCACCAATCTTTGTGGCAGTCCACTGGTCAGAGGCCTCCAGTCTGAAAAACAACCCGCCACCACCACCCTCTGTCTTCTACCTTCGAGCCAGTTCTGTATCCAAATGGCTAGTTCTCCCTGTATTCTATGAGATCTAACCTTGCTAACCAATCTCCCATGAGGAACCTTGTCGAACACCTCATTGAAGTCCATATAGATCACATCCTCATCAATCCTCTTTATTACTTTTTCAAAAAACTCAATCAAGTTTGTGAGACATGATTTCCCATACACAAAGCCATGCTGACTGTCCCTAATCAGTCCTTGCCTTTCCAAACATGTGTAATTCCTGTCCCTCAGGATTCCCTCCAACAACTTTCCCACCACCGATGTCAGACTCACCACTCTATAGTTCTCTGGCTTGTCTTTATCACCTTTCTTAAATAGTGGTACCATGTTAGTTAACCTCCAATCTTCCCGGCACCTCACCTGTGACTATCGATGATACAACTATCGCAGTAAGGGGCCCAGCAATCACTTCCTTAGCTTCCCACAGAGTTCTGGGGTACACCTGATCAGATCCAGGTGATTGATCTACCTTTTCATTTCAAGACATCCAACACCTCATCCTCCATAATATGGAGAATTTTTAAGATGTCACTATCTATTTCCCTACATTCTGTATCTTCCATATCCTTTTCCATAGTAAATAGTGATGCAAAATACTCATTTAGTATCTCCCCCATCTCCTGCGGCTCCACACAAGGGCCGCCTTGCTGATCTTTGAGGGGCTCCATTCTCTTCCTAGTTACTCTTTTGTCCTTAATGTATTTGCAAAAACCCTTTGGATTCTCCTTAACCTATTTGCCAAAGCTAAGTTATGTCCCCTTTTTGCCCTCCTAATTTCACTCTTAAGTATACTCCTATTGCCTTTATACTTTTCTAAGTATTCACCCGATCTATCCTGTCTATACCGGACATATGCTTCCTTCTTTTTCTTAACCAAACTCTCAATTTCTCTAGTCATCCAGCATTTTCTATATCTACCAGCTTTTCCTAACAGGAACGGACTGTCTCTGGGCTCTCGTTACCTCATTTCTGAAGGCTTCCCATTTTCCAGCCATCCCTTTACCTGTGAACAGCTGCCCTCAATCAGCTTTTGATAATTCTTGCCTAATACCATCAAAATTAGCCTTGCTCCAGTTTAGAACTTCAACTTTTAGATCTGGTCAATCCTTTTCCATCACTGTTTTAAAACTAATAGAATTATGGTCACTGGCCCCAAAGTGCTCCCCCACTGAAACAACAGCAACGTTTGATAATCCATTGCTTTTCCATCATTGACACAGAAACTGAAAGTTCTTATTTGTAAAGTGACATGAATATGGTGAAGTCAAAAAGGAAACAAAAAACTGCACATTTTAGAAATGTGAAATAAAGCCAGGACTTTCTGTCAGCACAGAGCTGTCAATCAGCAGAGAATTTATAATTTGTGAAATTTGAGTTCACAACTTCCAGAAGAACTACAAATGGAAAACATACAAGTATTTTCTTTTGTTGGAGAAGTAGAAAACAGGAGAGAGCAAGGAAATTAACAGATGTACCAGTCAAAAAGAGATGGCTGATGCTGCATTTAATGCTTGGGCTGAAATACTACATTCTGTAAAATGACCAAACCATCAAACATCTGCTTCGGTTCCTTCCTCTCTCCAATGGGACCCACTAGGTAATCCTCAGGAAAGAAACCTGGCTGCGTTTCTCTTCCCCCAGTCCAGGGGTGTTTGTGCAGAGTTGTTTTCCATCAGTTTTTAATTACTCTTTACATGAAATCAAGTTAGTCTCATGTGAAGGAAAAACACACTGAAGTAATCAGTGATGAGCAGAAATCAGAGCCAGAAATCCATCAGCTCAGTCATGTTCCACCAAAGCAGAGATTTTCATTTGAAAGACCAGTTCTTACCCTTGAAAATACATTCAGCAGTGAAGTCAGTTTGGCACATTTCCCGTGGAAAGTCTCTGGTCCTGGATAGACACCAGATGGTTCACCATTGCAGCTGTGCAAAGTGAATACTGTTAGCAACAAACAGTAAAAATGACAGTGTAATGAATGTGATAAGGTAAAATCACATGAGAATGCTCCTTTTTTAATTAGAAACATCAAAAGCTCATAAAGCTTTATTTTCTGAAACAATGTTACTGATGTTACATCGAGAAAACATTCATATCACGTATGGTGCATGTAATATGAAGTTATACTAATTTCCTTACTATTTCTGGTTCTGAAAATTCTGTTTTTAATCAATGTAATTTCCATATAAAACTTGGGTTTAATTGGCATAATTAATTGATGCATAATACTCAATAGTCAATTGATGTATCTCCCAAATATTGTGAAATTTGAGTTCCAGGAAAACATTTATGTAGTAATGAAATTCATTTCCAACTGTAAACACATTTTTAATAAGAATTCCTTTTAGCACAACAGGCATTCCTAGCTAATTGCAAAAACATATACAGGGCAAAGTCTATGCAATTAATTTAACTTTTTAGAAATTAGGTTTAATTCATTAATCTGGTTTCCTTTTTGCATATCAAATACAAATTAGAAGTTTCCTCTGTAAATTTACTCTCTTGGCAGTGTCAGAACATTCACTTTACTATTTATATAATTTGTCCCATCACAAGGGCAAAGATGACTATGTACATTCACCATTTTCTTCAGAATCAAAATTTCTAGCCAATAAGTAGATGTTCCTAACTATTCAAAGAGGATTTTCTCAGTCAAAAGAGTCATTACTGGTTGTTGCTGAAAATATCATCCAATGAAGTAATAATTTGTGGCTTAAATGGTCCACCTATAGAAGCTATTAAAAACAGTTATACCTTTAAGCCCACATATATTAATTTCTTTGAGCTGAGTGAATGTACAAATATCTCAAATTTCCCCAAACATATTCCAGTCTCTCAGAGACTGATCATTTACCACAACCCTATGTAATATTTCAATTTTAACGTTTTCTAATCTGTGTCTTCCACTGTTCCAAACAAGATTGCTGAATTATTGCCAAATCTAAGATTTACACCACAGATCCCATTCAACAATCACCTGGATCATGACTGTTTAGATTTATTACATCTACAGCCTCTAAAGATTATAAAGAACTAAATTCTTCATTGCTTTGGTCTGGGTTGGAATCACAGTTAAGCAAAGAAGGTGAAAGTTGAATCTCTAAGCACATTCCTCATACTGACATGCATGTTGAACAGAAACTGACAAAACATCTAACTGAAGAAACAGTCAAACCTGGCAGATTAAAGGTGATAAGATGTACTTTAACACAACACATTTTTGTTCTCTCTTTACGACTAGAGTCAGTATGTGGGTTCCCATGCTTGGAAATGTCTAATTTCATTTGGACATAGGAATGCAAACATTGTTTATGTGACTGAAGATTATATTTTCACCCAATGAGAGTAGGGGAATGTCCAAGTGCACATCTTTGATTAAAAAAAAAGCTCATTAAGGTGAGCAGCTAAGAGGCTAATTCTTCAGGGATGCGGGACAGGTGATGCAGGCACACAGGCAGACTGTGAGAAAATCAGAGCTCCAGTTGGGTCTTTAATCCTGTCAAAGTAGATGTCAGATACAAAGATGTACATTGATTGCATCATTCCATTTCACCCGCCCTGAGGGAGAGACTCTATGTGCTGTACCTTTAAGCTTCACCTTTCACTTTCTATGCTGAACTGTGATTCCAAACCAAACTGAGGCAATAAAGGTTTCACTTATTATTATGTCATAAATTAATGAAAAGAAACATACTGCATACATTGGAAACATGGAACAAAGGCACTCCAGCTTTGAGCAAAGGTGAAAGCACTCTGTTTTTTCTCCAGACACAAGACCAAGTACAATGTCTCTAATGTATTCTATTTTATTGTCATAAATGCTTCTAAACCACAGCAGTTTAGTAATTATTACTCTGTTTTAGATGTGATGCAAACTATTTTGATATGTACCAATGACTATCTAAAGAATCTTGTTACTGCTGTACTGTATGCACTATACAAAATGATCATGATAAGCATTTTGTATGTTTACATGTTTCTATTTCCCACTGCTGCATCTGGCAGGAAATCAAACTTTTTTTTAGTATCGATGTCAATGAACTCAAATTTGGACATTTTTTTAATAGACATAGATGAAAACTAGGATCTTAGGGTCAACCTTTTAAATGTCAAATTTCTTTAAAGGTAAGAAGGCATCTATGATTTTCACCACAAGGAACAGTAAGTCATTTATCAGCAACCACATAAGTTGCTAACTCTTAAAGACATAGATATCTGGAGGTTTACAGCACAGAAAATGGACCTTTAGCCCATGAATCTGTGCTGGCCAGAAACAACTTAATTATTCAAATCCCATTACCCAACACCTGGCCCATCATGTTGTGTGCCTTAGTGCCATAAATGCATTTCTTAATGCTTCTTGAATGTCATGAGCATTTTTGCCTCTATCACTTGTACAGACAGTGAGTTCCAGATTCCCACTACCATTTGAATGAATTATTTCCTCACATCCCCTCTAAATCCCCTGTCCCATAAATAAACCTATGCCCCAGCTCATTGATCCCTCCACCAAGAAGGAAAGTTCCTTTCTGTCTATGATCTCAATGTTCCTCATGTTTCTCTCTCATGTTTCCACTCAATGATCATCTGCTACAAGGAAAAAAATACCCAATCTATGCAATCTATCTTCTTAACTAATACTTTTCACACCAGAAAATGTCTTGGTAAATCTCCTCGACCCTTCTTATGTGTAATCACATCCCTGTTATAATGTGGATTCCAGAACTGCGCACAATAGTTTTGTAGTGGCCTAACCAACGTTTTATACAGCTCCAGCATCATCTTCCTGCTATTAAACTCTGTGCCTCTGCTAATAAAGGCAAGTATCCTATATGCTTCTTCACCACTTTATTTACCTGTCCGCTATCTTAGAGGGCCAGTATGCATACATGCCAAGGGCCCTTTAACCTTCACTGTTTCCCAGGGTCCTGATGATCTTTTTTTCCCTTTCCTTAATTGTCCTGCCTCAGATATATCTGGATTGAATTCCACTTGCCACTGATTAGCCCATTTGACTAGTAAGGGCATTAGTGAACTGGATAGGTTTTTACAACAATCAACAGCGACTACATTTAATTGCCCACCTTAGAGCTTCCATTGACAGCAGAATGGGAAGGTTGCCAACAATCTGAATTGCTTGGGATGGAGGCAGGAGGTTGCCAGGGTCCCCATCCTAGATTATGGGATACCCCACCACAGTCCTGGTTAAATGTTTCCATACCACTGAACCAATCAGAGGAAGGGCACAGATGGCTAGCCAATATCAATAGTGTGCTGCATAAGTAATTAGCATATATGATAAATAACTACTTGTAATACCAAAGTTAATAGGAATGGAACAATACAGAATTGTAGCAATTAGTCATTCACATTGCTCCAGCTTAATTGAAGCAGTTCATTACTGAAGCCTCATGGCAATGAGTTTTAAGAGCTTGTGGAAATTGGTGCTATTGTTATTTGCTAGAAACATGTTGGTGATTTGTTGAGCCTCACTGGATGCAATCTGAGTGAAGATTTCACCTGGACTTCCAGATTTGACTTGCTGCATGGCTTTTGTAGAGAAAAATATAAGCTTAATTGGGACATCATTAAAATGTTGTTTTCTGAATGTTGCATTACCCATGAGTAACATAAGAGTTTCTGTCCTCAGCCTCATGTGCAAGTAATGAAAACATTTTTCATGTATGCATAAATGAACATACAATTCCTTTAGTATCAGCCCATTGCCAAATTACATCTATCATAATCTTGGAAAGCCTAATCTACACTGGGTCCTGAGTAGGGCACTAAAGTGCAACCTTCAGCCAAGAATGCCCATGTCTTGTGTTATTGGTCATGCATGGATGAGTGGGTTTGATTCATTACAAAACCATCTAGAAGTTCTCAGATTTAGCAAGTAGCACTGCAATCTGGCAGACCTCCCGAGGGAACTTTGTGGATGTGTCTTTTATTTCCCTCATTTTCATAGCACGCTGAATCAAGAACCTTGCCTCAGTAGCCAAAAGCTAATGGAGTCTGAGAAGATTTGCTAATGAACGACATTTTTCAGCTCTCCATATTTCTCCACAGCTATGTAACTAAGAGCCTGCTGAACTTGTTAAATAAGGATAGTAAAGCTCAACTCTTAGGTGAGGCTAGAATTTGAACTTAAATGTGGAGCTACAGGTAACCATTCCCGATGAAGGACTGCTGCCCGAAACGTCGATTCCCCTGCTCCTCTGATACTGCCTGACCGGCGGTGCTTTTCCAACACCACATTCTTGACTCTGATCTCCAGCACTTGCAGTCCTCAATTTCTCCTAATCATCCCTTTCCAAACCAAACTAAACTAGAAACTTTAAAGGTTTAAAATCACCTTCAATAACATTCAGCTCATAAAAAAATAAGTCAGATATTTGATTCATTCCTTTGAACAGCTCAGCAGCTTTCAACAAAAGAACTGTCTGTGGTTGTTAAGAGATATCTTCTTTGGCTCATCATGGTAACCAAGTCTTCCTGATTTTGTCAATACTGTTGGCATAGTTTCAGGCAGAACAGCATCTTATTCCAACAATAGTCACATCTTCCCTCCTTTTCATTATTTATTTCCATTTGAGTGCAGATTGCCTGCCATACTGCAGATGAGCCTTGCGTTTTTAAGTGATTCTTCAAAGTGGCAGCAAAATCCATTTACTGCAGCACTGCCTCTTCCAGGTCAATGGTTTCAACTATGATTTCTCTACATTTTGGATACGACTCCAATTCAGAAGATACAGAGCCCTGGCTGAATTCAAGTAATTGAATGTACTGAACAAGCTCCAAAAATAACAAACACACCTTGCTATTAGTTCTGTCTAATAGATAAAGCAAAACAATTACTAAGGAGAGAACATAGAGTCATACTGTTAAATTTGAGAAGCTAATTCATTAGCACTGCAAGGAAGGCTTCACTGCTTCCACAGGCTTATTGTGTTTATCAAAAAAACTATCAATATCACAATATGAGCGGGTACATAATGACTGGGACATCAACAAAGACAAAGCTTAACTTTTACAATTGCACAATCAAGTTGAAGATAATATGGCACAAGGTGTGAAGACCTGGCAGCAATTCATTGTAAAGAATTGGCACCCCAGACAATGTGTCTCAAGATTGAATTCTGCAGAACTATGTTTAAACATTACTTGCTCATTTGTCTAAAATTTAAAATTAATATTGGAAAGAGATTTAGAATATAAAATGTTCATGTTCATTTACAACAAGACCTACATTCACACTTTGTCTGTTCAGTGGCTTGTAACATTCTCATAGACACACAGGTGGCAAACAGCAACTATCTTGAACAGCAGAATTGCCTAACCACTTCCTCTTAGCATGCAATGATATTCCCATTACCAAGTTCCCCACCATCAAAGTCTTAAGTATGATAGTGGGTCACAGGGTGGTGGCCAGTGATGAATAACAAACAACCTGATTCTCCAAAACCTCTCCAGCACCTACAAAGCACAAATTAGAAGAGTAATTTAATGCTCTACACTTAACTAGACGCACAGCACAGGGAGATGAACATTATTCTGCATAATGCAAAATCTTGTCCACCAATCTAGATCTCCTTCACCATTGGAGTACCAAGACAGCATTATTTGCTATTTATGGAATGCGTTGCAATAAATGTTCAAGGCTTCTTTGGGAATCTCTTTGAAAGCACTTAGAAGTAATGCATGAGGACAGTACAAGTTTCATTAATGTGAATTCGCTGTGACACATTTGACGAATTGGACACATTGTTTCTAAAGCGCAAACTTTTAAAATGTGTGTTGGCTATAATGTGATTAGATTAGCAGCACTTTAAGCATTGTATCTAAAGCATGATTTTTCTACAATGCGGGTTTGCACAAAAATGCAACCATAGCGATATGGAAGAGCTACTGGTATATAAATGGGTAATAAATGCTGGCCAATGCTAACAAGGCTGTCCTTATCTTAAGAATGAAAAAGGATGGCAACCATTGTTATGACATGGAGGTACAGCAGACCATTCATCCTTGACCATATATTGGAGATTATCTTCCACGTAAGCCGTATTTTGGATCCCACACACTTACCTTGTTACCATAAACTATATTCCTTTTCCTTCAACTATTTTATTTCTCCTGTTCAAAATTGTGGATATCAATTCTGTGATAATCACTAACATCTTAGACAGATTAGATGATTTGTTATAGTGCAAGACTAGAGAAAAGAATTCTTCCCCAAATTCTAGCCATTCATCTCAATCAATTCAGCAAAGTGATGGATTGAGGCAGATACACCATCATTCAATATTGAAGCACAGACTGGACCAACAATAGCCAGTTTGCGTGTTTCTTAATTAAAGAGAGCAGCCAAACATCTGAAAGGAAAACAGGTGATGGCTGTGGAATTGCCTCTTTAATATGTCAAAATGGATGCTGGATAAAAGATCTTTATATCTACTTATCATGTGCCCTTTTCAATACAATGACTGTTTTTAGTTTAATGCAGATTAGACACAAAAAGAAACTGCAGATGCTGGAACCTAAGGTAGACAGGGAGGAGGCTGGAAGTACACAGCAAGCCAGGCAGCATCAGGAGGTGAAGAAATCAACATTTTGGGTGTAACCCTACTTCGGGACTGGGGTGGCTGTAAGGGGGGGGGGGGGGGGGGTTGGAAGCTGCAGATAAAGAGTTGGCAGTGGAAGGGTGGTGAAGTGGGGATAGGTGAAGCGAAGAGCTGGAGGGCTGAAGAGGTCATGGCGCTGTGGCACTGAGAAAGGGACTCACTGAGTGCACATCTGATGGAGGCAGAGAACTTCTTCAAAGTGGGCATTCTTTGAAGAGACTTCACAGTAGTACAAACTCGGTTAGCCAATTCAATCAATTTCCTACTTAATTGAATTGTAACCATTTTTACCAAGTTTCTGTTTAAACCAATGTGGGCGGCATGGTGGCACAGTGGTTAGCACTGCTGCCTCACAGCGCCAGAGACCCGGGTTCAATTCCCGCCTCAGGCGACTGACTGTGTGGAGTTTGCACGTTCACCCCGTGTCTGCGTGGGTTTCCTCCGGGTGCTCCGGTTTCCTCCCACAGTCCAAAGATGTGCAGGGTCAGGTGAATTGGCCATACTAAATTGTCCTTAGTGTTAGGTAAGGGGTAAATGTAGGGGATGGGTGGGTTTCGCTTCGGCGGGTCGGTGTGGACTTGTTGGGCCGAAGGGCCTGTTTCCACACTGTAATCTAATCTAATCTAATCTTATCTAATCAAATCTAATCTAAACTTCTTTGTTAAGTCTTCCCACAGTCAAGTGGTTTAAGATGCTGCATTCAGCTTCCAGTCTCTATGAGGACATGGATTCGATCTTTTTGCTATCAATGCTTCAGGCGATGGATTTTTCAGAAAATTCAGCAGCTTTTTTTTTTGGAAAAGGCAGGTGCGCTGCAAAGTTAACTATCTTGGGAGTAGAGGGTCCAGGTTCAAGTTCCATCTCAGGGAACAAGGGCCATGGGGGAATATCATAACATGTAAAAACAGGTTGCTTCTTAAAAGAAGCCATTTCTTTTAGTAGTGCCTTCGCAGTGGCATTCTTTAGCCATGGGATCATTTCAGTAGAAAATAAGAAATGAGAAGCACTAGTTATATGCTCCTGCCCTATGACATCTAACCTAACTCACAGAACCTGACCTTATGGTAAAACAAATTTAAAAGAATCAACTCAAGCTCAATTATAGAGATATAAAAAAAAGACTGATTTATTATTTGAACTGTGACAACATTTAATATCCATCATTGGCCTTCACTGTCACAGCATGGTAGGCCACAATCATTCACTTATTCAACAGTTTCATTCCTGCTTATTAAAATAGTACAATTCATTAATTAAAAATATCTTAACATACCATTAGTAAGAAGAGGCAATGATTCAGAATATTTGACATTTGCTGTGGGAATTGTATGCACATGATTGATGCCGCTCAATAAACCAAAATCCCTTTATGTTTTCACAGTTGAGAAACATGACAGGATCCACAGAGAAAAAGAAAACTGAAAAAAAAATCCAAAGCACACAGTTGTTAGATTAAGCCAAGATACTCTTGCTGAATTGACATTGAAATCTCCCATCCATCGTTCATCTGTCCCTCCACTATGCTCAGTACGTCTTCCAACTGGTGCTCAACATGGACTGATTCATCAGTTGAGAGTGTGAAGGATTGGCAGAGAATAATTAACAGGAGGTTGCTTGCTATGTTTGACCTGATGCTGACACTTCATGGTGTCCTGTGTCTACACGCAGAGCTCACGGGCAACTTCCTCCAAAATTGTACCACCACCTTTTGTCAATCTGTCTACTGAGGGGACAGGAAATATACAAAGATAGTGATGATGGTGTCTGGAATATTATTTGTAAGGTATGATTTCTCAAGATAGACAATGTCAGGCTGTTGCTTGACTAGTCTGTGGGACAGCACCCAATATTAGCATGCCTCTGAGTTAGTAAGGACAACTTTTCAGGATAGAGCCAAAAAAACTACAGATGCTGGAATCCAAAAGACAAAAATACTGCCGATGCTGTAGACAGGGTAGACAGGGCTGGGTTTGCCATTGTCTTTTCCGGTGCCCAGGCCAGTGCTGGCTAGTCCAACCAGATTCCTTCCTTGTTTTTATCACTTTGTAGCAGCTGTGATCTAACTGCGTAGCTTGCTCAGCCATTTTCAAAGGCATTTAAAAGTCAACGACACTGCTGTATATTTGGAATTGCATGCAGATCAACACAGGTTGATCACAGCAGATTTCTTTCCCTAAAGCACATTAGTGAACCAGATAGGGTTTTATAACAATGGTTTCATGGTCACTATTAGGTTAGCTAACGTTTTAATTCTAGATTGATTTCTTGAGTTAAATTCAACTAGCTGCTAGGATGGGGTTTCAAGCCATATCCTCAGAGCAATTGCCCGGCTCTCTGGATTGCTAGTCTAGTGACATTACAATTGCACCTTCAGTTTGTCTTAATATGGTGATAAAGTATTTGATAGGCTAAATGGAAACTATTTCTTCTGATAGGGTAGGGCAGATGGAGAGGTAGTGAAGAACAAGGAGGCCTGACCATAATATTAAAGTTAAATCATTCTAGGTGGATGTTGGAAAACATTTCATCATGCGGAGGATGATGAAATGCTGAAATTCTCTTGTTCAGAGGCTTTTAAAGCTAATCCAATTGAAATATTCAAAACTGAGATTGATTGATTTTTGTTTGTTAAAGGTATTAAGTTAAATGGAACCAAGGTAGGCAAGTACAGATCACAGCTCTCAACTAATTGAAAGATGGAACAGGTCTAAGGACAGAATCCTCTACTCCTGCTCCTTTATTCTAAACATGCCAGCCAACCTGTATACTGTAAGATCCAAAGATGGAATTAATTGAAGGAGAAGAGTCACCCAGGTGCCAGGAGAAGTCACTACTTTTCCTCAAATAAAATATTTAACATTCACTTGAATAGGGATATAGTTCACAGTTTAACATCTCATCTAACAAAATCTGTAGCTGCAACAACGCAGCACTTTCTTTGTTATATATTAAAATGTCATGTTAAGTTATGCAATCAGATGCAGTGCTTAACTGTACCTCCTGTTGCGGAGATGCAACTGTGGAAAAATCTAAACCTGGCTGACAACTTCCTGCTTAACTCAATTGATAGCATTCTTGACTGCTGAAAGTTGCCTTTATTATGTCCTGAGAAGTTTTGACCTGCCTGTCAGTTGGGCAGTGTAGCTCATATAAAAAAACCATTATCATCATTTTCGGTCTACACAAAGACAGCCCCCTTGGTTCAATCATTTCCATGTCACTTTGTCCTGAGCCAGAACCATCAGTTTCCAATATCATCTTTCAAGTTTCAATCCACCTGTCACTGATGTTCTCTTCCTCGTTTTCCTTGTAATCTTTCTTCTTTGGTTGTATGTCTCTTGTAGCACCTTGTATAATGTTGTACCCTACCCAGTTTCTTTGCTATTTTCTAATTTGTGGCCATCAAATTGCTTTGCTTATTCCTTCTCCAGCACAGTTCATCATTTGTTCCATTTTCTGAGCAGCTGAAACGTTGCATTCTCTCTAAAACTCTCATTTCAAAGCTATTTAGCAAGTGATTTGAAGATTTGAATATTGACCGAAACAAAACAATACTGAATCAGGAGAAAGTGAGGACTTACAGATGCTGGAGATCAAAGTCGAAAAGTGTGGCACTGCAAAAGCACAGCAGTTCAGGCAGCATCAAAGAGCAGGAGAATCGATTATTCGGCAATTCTCCTGCTCCTCAGATGTTGCCTGACCTGCTGTGTTTTTCCAGCACTGTACTATTCAACACTCCAAATCAAGTTATTTACAAGCCATTTGAGTTACTTATTCTGATTTGCAGTTGAAAACTCTCTCTTCTTATTAACTACAGCTTTTCCCCTTACTATCCTTTTTTATATTTTTTAATTGCAATTTCTAACCGCAGATATTGCACTTTGTGGCAACTTGAGTTCTTCCACATGTTCTAGTTCTTTTTGTTTTATGAATATGTGAATTTTTGTTGTACAAGTTGACATATGCAAACTGAGGTGCTTAAAATGATTTATCATTTCAACAGCTTCTGAATGAGACAATTTCAGCATTGTGTCATCCTCTGCATGATGAAATGCTTTCCAACATCAACTTAGATGGTTGATTTGGTTTGATTTGGCAATATCTGTAGTTTGGTTTGTCAATGTTCATTTCTATTACTTCATAAAGAGTTCCATTAAGAGATCACACTTTTTTTTCTCTGATCTGTCTACTAGTTCTTGTAATCCTTCTTCTGTGCTTTGTCGTCTGTAAATCTCACTAATGCTATCAGTCACTAGCTCCCATAGTCTTAGCACTAGATTCTGTGTCTTCAAACATTTCCTTAATTACTGATTTTGCATCGACATTGATAAACAAAACCCTTGTTGATCTCTTCTACATGGTTCTAATTTTCTGTTGGCTATTCCTGATGCTATTTGGCCCATGTATGACTTTCTTATAAGTTGGCCACCTCTCCAGCACTAACATATAAAATTAACAGGTTAATAATCACTGTTGTTGCTTCAGCCACATTTTAAAGAATACAAAAGACATTCCAAAAGTCTTCAAAACATTTGTAATCAGTTGAAAGTCCTTCAGTCTTGAGAGTAGTAGCACAAAGACTCAACAATGTTTCAGATGTGAGAATACTAAGACATTGAAGGCTGAGTGGTAACAAGGCCTCCTATTACCATCAGACAACACAACGTCAAGGCCATCAACCACTTGACTAGTCTGGAAAGTAACATCTCCAGAAAAGTCAGACATCTTCCACAACTTAAGGTTGTGGACATCACTTCAAGCGATAATATTATCATTGACAAAATGTTACTTCTTCCAGGCTGATCAGAAGCTCGCACAGGACAACATGATGGAGCAACCATTGACACTGGCAGGATGAATGATAGTTGACTGACTGCTACCAGATGAGTAAGAAGATGGGGCCAACCAAAGAAGGTCTGGTGACATGCATTTAAGGGGGAAACTTCAAAACTGGGATGGCTCATGGGAAGGACCAAAACTGACTGTAATTGATTGAGACTGGTAGAGGAATCTTGCTGCCTATTGCCGCATATGAGACCAGAGAAACAAACAGAATGTATAGTTTGTGTGTGGTGAAGGTTAATGAATAACAACAATGAGTATTGACAAGCGAGGTCTGTTTCAGTTAGATGGCACAGCACTGGAAGGGACTTAATTTGATTTACCTTTAATTAGATTCTCTTTTTCAGTAAGACTTGCTAATTTTTCAATTAACAATTAGTGTCTGAAAAGTATTACTAGAGTCAGTCTTACTCAAAATGCAGATGTGTTCACCCTTCCCCCACTTACTAATTACGCATGATGTGATTATGAACATAAATCAATCATTGAATCTTGGACTTGAGAAGTAATCTTTAACGGGTTTGTGGTAATTTATATATTTATTCATGGTATTTATTAAGAAGGTTTTTGAAATTAAAAATCACTGTTTCTAGGAAAGTGTAATTTGCAGCAAAGGACAATTATCCAGATGTTGTGGTACCAAAACATTTTTATAAGGAGGGGGTGGGTTTAAGTAGTGTGAGTTAGTTTTCTTTGTACTGGTGTCTCATGATTTTCAGCCCCCTACCGATTGTTATGTAACTGCATTTTACGGTCATTTCAGTTGGCAACAGACACAGGGTAATCCCATATCTGAAACTCTGCACCAACAACTGGTTGTTACCCTGTAAGGTGAATTGCGTAAAACTTCCATCATAGTATCTCTGAGGACACTTAGATTTAAGAGATGAATGTGAAGAATGCTTTTCATAAAGGTAGGTCTCACCACTCACTGGGGAATTCTGGGATCACCAGTATTAAAATATATTGAGTTCTCATGATGGGGTTGTTGAGGTCTCCATCATACAAGGGAATCAGTGGGGAGAAGTGCTCTGTTTGGGCAGCAAAGCACAGTGGTTGCAGAATCTGTAAGTGTCTCTGAGGGGGAACCTGCAATGTCTGTCAAGGAGGCCTGAAGCAATATATCACAGCTGATGCATGCACCAAGGGGTGACAAATCTGGTGAGCGTGAATAAGCTGAAGTAAGCAGAATGAAAACACCTACAGCAACATTGCAGGGAAAATTGAAGAACCACTTGGAAGGTCAGGTATATTCCTTAGGGCACAGTTGTCTACAGGAAGTGGATACGCTGACTTCTAAAGCATGCGTGATAAGTACAACTGACAACTTTTGTTTAAAGAAGAGCAGAAATATGAAGAACAAGTTTGTCATCTAAGTGGAAGCAGAATTTCTATGAACTCAAAGGCTATGGGTACCATAATGAAAGTGAATAGCAAATAATACTAAGGCTACGCTCTTCTAAGAAGGCAATGTTAGATAAAGTATCAGTTGAATTAATTACTGATGTAATTGTAATGATTTTATATAAATATTCTTCCATGTCAGACTCATGATATTTTCAAGTTCACTTAAAGGGCACTTGATAAACGTATTTCAGAACTACAATTCCTTTGAATCTAATAACAGTTTGTAATGTTTTATTTCAGGATTTAAAATAACCTTCATTTGCCACCATTCAAACTCAACACTGGACACTTGTTATTACAGGAGAGAATCCACTTGATGACTGTTGAGCTAATAGTACTGCTGTGATTGGCCACTAAAATGTTAACAAACCTCTGGTAGTTTTGTTTGGTGCAGTCATTAGGAAACAATTGTTTCTTTGCATCTTTTGTTCCTGCTGTGTAGGATTGAGCTTCATCTTTCACCTGAGGTGCCAACAGAAAATGACAACCCCTTCGATTGGGGGAGCTAATGCAAAGCTGAGGAAGAGAAATATTCTCTGTGTCAAATTCATTGTCATATCATGCTGGCATTTATTCATCCATGCCCAAATCACCTCGATTCTGAGACCTATTTGAGAAGTGGGTCTGGCTGATAGCAGCTTGGAATTTGCAATTTGTTACAGTTAGAATACCAAGTCTAGGTTGGTTTGGAAGTGACTTCAACCTCTATTTGTAACTAAAGATAGAATATTCATATCCTTTATTGGATATGTTCCCGAAAGGAAGAGTTAAAAGTACACCACAAGCAGGTGTGAATTCACAAAGTCTAAAAATAATCCACTCAAAAAGGTGTAAATGCATCCTGTAAATTGATTCCAGAATTACAGTCTAACACAGTGGTACATAGAACACTAAGATAAGTGGAATCCTCTAACCTTTCTATGAAAAGAATCTCACAAACATTAAAAAAAATTTGAGGGCATGGGAAGGAGGAATTAGATAAACACTTTGAAAGGGTAAATTGTCAGGGCTGGGGGAAAGAGCAGTATTATGGGATTAATTGACGACTCTCTCAAAAAGCTGTCTAACAGGCATGATGGATCAAATGATTTCCTTCTGTGCTGACCATGACTCTACACTTCAGAAGAGTAATCATTCTGGTTCTTCTCATTTCACCTTGGCTCCTGGGATAAATGTGTCTACATTTTTGACCTCTGATAAAGAAACATTCCATGCAAAACAACTCACACATAAAACTACAGACGTTGCTTTCCCTCGGTTTGTCAATTAGAAAAGTGCTTTGCTTTCCTAATTGATTGCTCATAGAAAATTCATTGCAACCAAATCAGTCATGTACAGTGTTGTCACACTGTTAACTTTTATTTACAGTTTCACTCCAAATGTTTAAATTATTAAGACACTTTACACCTGGCAGGATAACTAGCACCAGACACAGTCAAGTATTAAAAAGTGTTGGGGGGTAGTGATGAAAATTGAATTTATTTTTAAATCAGATGCTGATATGAGAGTTACCAGAGGATAAATAATTAGGCTGACACAGACACAGTCAGATCTGCTTCATTGCACTGTAACCTAATTCCTCTAATTCATTAAAATCTAACTGTGGTAACATGTCCTGACAATTCCTGCTGGGCTGCAGAATCGCATAGAACTCATTTAAATGTATCTGTGTGAGCATATGCTTGGGTTTAACAACAGCAGAAATAAGGTTATTTTGATAAGAAAAATATTGATTCTTGCTACCTGCAGAGTGCTTGCACATCACTGTTACTATCCTCACATTACTACCAGGATGGGGATTTATTTCCTATTTCCTTCAGTGGGAATATGCGGCTCTTTTATAATAAGGTTTGAAAGAACTAACTACTAAACACCTTATCAGCCTTATCCATACATCAATATGCTCGTAGCCAAAATTGATAATGGTTGCAAAATTCCATTGAGATGGAATTTGGTGAATTGGCAGTTGGGGTTGTAGAAAAGCTAAAAGTTAATTTTCAGAGAATTCAGCAAAGGTCAAGCAAACTTTGACTTATCGGTGATTTCAACTTAATATTTCTTGTACCATAAAGATAACTGCCATGGAGATTATAAGTAAAGATCTTTATATCTGCACTACATCAGAAAAAAGATAAACGACAGCTGTCCTCATTGTTAAATTCAAAAATGGTACTCAGTGAATGAAGTTGCTTTTAAGCTGTGTAAGAAGTTGCCAAAAACATGGGTCGATAGTACACACAGTGGACCGACCTGTTATTGTATAAGGAAGACAATTATTTTACTTCATCTTAATGTGACTGCTGTTCCAGTATTATAAAATATTGTTGCACTGTTACAAAGTGACTGAATGATTGACATTGGTTCACACACATGAGACTCTAAATATTGATCTCAATTCTGATAGAAAACATTGCACCAGTGAAGCAGAGCACTTTTCCCAGCAGGAAGGAAACCAGAAAGTGGGGTTGAGGCATTCTGAGAGGCAATATTTAATGTTTTTACGTTTACTCTTGTTTCTCTGCATTGAATATAAGTAATACTAACCTTTGCTGGGCATCTTTGATGATATCTCTGAAAGTCTAACTATATTTGTAACTAATAGCTTAAAGTAAATTAATTACATTGAATTTGTAACTTGAGATTGGTAGATTTTGGTCAGGGGCTGCATGTGGGATTTAACCCTCTGACTGAAATCAGTCACCAAATCATCTTCTTCCAATTATCAACAGCCTTTCAGTTCCAAAGCACCTTGCTCCATTCTCCTCCTGGTTTCATGCTCTACTTGTGTGCTAGCATGTATACACAATTAAGTATCTCAACAAAACTGAACCACCTTGAATCTGAGTGCTCTTATATATTCAGAAAATAGATCCAATCATGGTTCTTTAGCTAATGTATTTATGAGACTTTTTAAATCAGTTTAAACAGTTTGTGAATTATGTTTGAAGAGCACCCTCAGTAGGAAACCTGATTTGATAAATAATACCTGACAATGTAGCACTCGACCAGCATTGCACAAGAGTTTCAGCCCAGATTTTGGGTAGAGTTTAATGACCATCCCAGAGATGAGTTTGAAGATGAAAAGGGTACTTAATTGGGTGAGAGGTATGGTTGGGGACCCACTGCCTTCCCATCTCTGCCCTGATTAAATCAGGACCAGGAAGGCTTCTGAACAATTAATGCCCTCTTAAAGATCTCAACCATGTTGTGCTTGTCTGTGGGCTGCCAGCAAACACCCTCATTGTTGGGCACTGCATGGCATTTAATTGGCAGTGGACCTTGTGGAATGGAGGTGAGTCAGAGTTTTCACCTGCTGTCCAGACACTAGGTAATTACCCCCAACCCCACCCCCCATCACCTGTCCAAAATCTTACCAGGATAACAATTTCCATTTCAAAACAGATTCATCTGACAATCTGCCTTTCTCCTTTAATAGTAAGAAGCAATGTTCTGAAAGCTAGTGCTTCCAAATAAACCTGTTGGATGATAACGTGGTGTTGTGGGATGTTTAATCTTTAGTAGTAATCATCACTCCTGTGATATGCAGATAATTTAGTGAAAGTGGTGACACAGTAGTAATGTTATTGGACTAGTCCTTAGGCACTGCAAATATTCTGGAATCCTGGGCTCAAATCCCATGCTGGTGGAATTCAAATTTAAGGAGTTGAAAGTTAGTATCAATACTTGAAACATTGTCATAAAGATCAAGTTGATTCAAAAATGTCCTTTGTTAAGGAAATTTGGCATGCATATCTGGTCGGATCTATAAGTCACTCCAGGCCCACAACATTGTAGCTGACGTTTAACTGCCCTCTGTAATAGCTCGGCAAGCCACTCAGTTGTGGAAATTAGGGATAAGCAAGAAGTGCCCATGAAAGAAAGTTACACCTCCAGAAAAAAAAATATCACTCACTCTCTCCAAACAGTGAAAGTACTAAGCCACATATTGACTGTTGACCTCCATCATAAATGAAGCTTTAAATGGAAAAATGATTTCAGTAAAAATAAGCTAATAATACCCGATGATTGGTGGCCTTCCTAACTTTCAATGTTGCTGAGGCATTTCTGATCTCTTATGCTCCTGGGCCAATTTTCCTCTGCGTTCCCCCAAGGAGCTTTCAGATCTAGATGCAAAGGGAAGACAAACAGAAATCTATTCTGCCAGAAGTGACAAGGTGCTTTCCCCAGTCTTTGGGCATAACTTTCCTCTCCCTAGAGGTGTTGAGAAGAGCAAATAATTGGGTGCATTGCCTTGGAGAGATACTCCTTACCTTCTTGCCACCTCTGCTATTAAATGCTGGGTGAAAAGGTCCATTGGTAACCTTCTTGACTCAACAGCATTTCAGGCCCTTAAGTGATCAATCAATGGCTACTTAAGAGCTTCAACAAGCCATGAGTCCAATTTCCTGCTTTCCCACCAGGCAAGAAATGTGCCTGGTTTCTGGAAACTTCAGGCAATAATTTGAGAAATGACTTAGAATATGCAACTTTACAAACATCTGGTGCTGCTTGCATACTTTATACTGCTTTTATGAAATGCCTTCAGGTCAATTATGACATGAGAGGTACTGTATAAATAAAAGTTTTTGTTATTGTCACTTAGCTTAGCTAATATTAAGCCTGCTATCTTGGAATGAAGCCAATATAGGAAGCTAAGATTTGCAGTCACTTTGTTTTAACTGTTTGACATTATTGATCTGGTGTTATGGTGCGCGGGATCTGACTCCACACTGCTGACTGTTGAATTTGTCAACGTACCTGCCGGGATTTTAATGATTGCTGGGCAGACCAGCCATTAAATCTACACTAAAATGTAAAACAAATCACAATCTCTGAGGCACAGATGACATGTGGCATAGATGATTTAAACCAAATCTGTTAAGCTGCTTAGTTTAGCTCTAAAAAATGCTACGAATGTTAATATTCTGAAAATGCTAGCTTAAAAAAAAACTTGCGTTTTAGATATCACTGTAAGCATCAATGGTACTTTGTTTGTATATCTCTAAAAAGTGCTTTTCTCAAAACAGACATTTGGCCTCCAATATTTTAAGGAACTTGTTAATGGCTTAGCTGTATTCACTTTTTCTGAATCCCATATTTTTGAAGTTAGTCAATCAAAGCTATTAAGACAGAGAAAAAACTTCTTCTCATATAAGTTCCTTGACTTGGGTAAATAAATGCAGTAGAAATGGGCATTAAAATTTAACCAAATTGCATTGATCAAATTGGTTATACCAATGGGCCCCAACTTTCCTCAGGGTCTATTAGAAGTGTAGAATAATGCAGGATGGAACTCTGCACGGTAAGCACATTGTCACAGTTGAAGGTGGCCTAGAAACATAGAAACATAGAAAAAATACAGCGCAGTACAGGCCCTTTGGCCCTCAATGTTGGGCCGATCCAAGCCCACCTAACCTACACTAGCCCACTATCCTCCATATGCCTATCCAATGCCCGTTTAAATGTCCTATACCTATCACCCCTTAATTTAAAGCTATGCCCCCTCGTAATAGCTGACTCCATACGTGGAAAAAGGTTCTCATGGTCAACCCTATCTAAACCCCTAATCATCTTGTACACCTCTATCAAGTCACCCCTTAACCTTCTTTTCTCCAATGAAAACAGCCCCAAGTGCCTCAGCCTTTCCTCATACGATCTTCCTACCATACCAGGCAACATCCTGGTAAACCTCCTCTGCACTCATACCAGTGCCTCCACATCCTTCCTATAGTATAGCGACCAAAACTGCACATAATACTCCAGATGCGGCCACACCAGAGTCTTATACAACTGCAACATGACCTCAGGACTCCGGAACTCAATTCCTCTACCAATAAAAGACAGTACGCCATATGCCTTCTTCACCGCACTATTTACCTGGGTGGCAACTTTCAGAGATCTGTGTACATGGACACCAAGATCCCTCTGTTCATCCACACTACCAAGTATCCGACCATTAGCCCAGTACCCCATCTTTTTGTTACTCTTACCAAAGTGAATCACCTCACACTTACCTACATTGAACTACATTTGCCACCTTTCTGCCCAGCTTTGCAGCTTATCTATATCCCGCTGTAACCTGCCACATCCTTCCTCACTGTCAACAACTCCACCGACTTTCGTATCATCCGCAAACTTGCTCACCCAACCTTCTAGCCCCTCTTCCAGGTCATTTATAAAAATGTCAAACAGCAAAGGTCCCAAAACAGATCCTTGCGGAACACCGCTAGTAACTGCACTCCAAGATGAACCTTTACCATCAACTACTACCCTCTGTCTTCTTCCAGCCAGCCAATTCCTAATCCAAACCTCCAACTCACCCTCAATGCCATACCTCCGTATTTTCTGCAGTAGCCTACCATGGGGAACCTTATCAAACGCCTTACTAAAATCCATATACACCACATCTACTGCTTTACCCTCGTCCACCTCCTTAGTCACCTTCTCAAAGAATTCAGTAAGGTTTGTGAGGCACGACCTGTCCTTCACAAAACCATGCTGACTATCCTTGATCACATTATTCCTATCCAGATGTTCATAAATCCTATCCCTTACAATTCTCTCAAAGACTTTGCCCACAACAGAAGTGAGACTCACTGGCCTATAGTTACTAGGGTTATCCCTACTCCCCTTCTTGAACAAGGGAACCACATTTGCTATCCTCTAGTCTTCTGGCACTATTCCTGTAGACAACGAGGACATAAAAATCAAAACCAATGGTTCTGCAATCTCCTCCCTTGCTTCCCAGAGAATCCTAGGATAAATGCCATCAGGCCCAGGGGACTTATCTATTTTCACCCTTTCCAGAATTTCCAACACCTCTTCCCTACATACCTCAAAGCCGTCCATTCTAATTAATTGTGACTCAGTATTCACATCGGCAACAATGTCCTGTTCCTGAGTGAATACTGACGAAAAGTATTCATTCAGTGTCTTCCCAATCTCTTCAGCCTCCACATGCAACTTCCCACTACTATCCTTGACTGGACCTATTCCTACCCTAGTCATTCTTTTATTCCTGACATACCTATAGAAAGCCTTTGGGTTTTCCCTAATCCTACCAACTAAGGACTTTTCATGTCCCTTCCTTGCTGCTCTTAGCTCTCTCTTCAAATTCTTCCTGGCTACCTTATAACTCTCAATTGCCCCAATTGAACCTTCACACCTCATCTTTACATAGGCCGCCCTCTTCCCTTTAACAAGGAATTCCAATTCCTTATTAAACCCACACGACCCTTTCCTCCCTGCCTGACAGGTACATACTTATCAAGGACACTCAATAGTTGCTCCTTGAACAAGCTCCACATATCAATTGCGCCCTTCCCTTGAAGCCTACTTTTCCAAGCCACGCATCCTAAGTCGTGCCTCACCACATCATAATTTCCCTGCCCCTAGCTATAACTCTTGCCCTGCAGTGCACACTTATCCCTCTCCATCACTGGAGTAAAAGTCACCGAATTGTAGTCACTGTCCCCAAAGTGCTCACCTACCTCCAATTCTAACACCTGGCCTGGTTGGTTACCCAGAACCAAATCCAGTATGGCCTCACCTCTTGTTGGCCTGTCTACATATTATGTCAAGAAACCCTCCTGCACACATTGGACAAACACCAACCCATCTAACGAACTCGAGTTATAGCTTTCCCAGTCAATATCTGGAAAGTTAAAGCCTAGCAACTCCTGTGTAAAAAGATAAACATAAGATCATGAAATCAGGAAACAAGTTCCTGCAGAGCTGTAAGTCTGTACCAATGTAAAGTAGCAATAGATCACAGTGGGGTCTGATTGTACAAATTATTTATTTTAACCTACTCAATGTTTCTAACTGATGGCTTTCTCTGTCTTTAGTGAGATTTGTTTTGGAGAGAGAGAAAAAAAATGGAAAAGTGCCAAGTGTTGTAATCCTACTTTTAAGAGATTTTCTCCCAAGGTTGATCACAAGCGCATTCCAAATATTTGAAAATAGATTGTGAAACATTTGTTCTATTATTCAGTACAACAATATTCCATGCATCCCTGTTTGATAAGCAGTTTGTTGTGGCAACTGATAACACATCATTGAAAATGATTTGGTGCAAGCCATGGATGAGGACACCACCTCGACTACAGTGACTTCTGGAAAAAGTATGGGGTATGTCTGTTGAAAACTGGCAGTAAAACAATTACTTCAGACATACTTAGCAGATTACTAAATCCAGAAGAGCTTCTCGAGGTATCATCAGACTTACATTTAGAAGTTGTAAAGAATGAGGTAGGAGCTCTACTCAAGGTCAACTTGATGAGTTTTGCAGAGCACAACTGTAATCAACATCAGGAGGCAAAACTAATGGTCCGCTTCTGAAGATATTGTAGAAGTCTGGCCTAATACAAAACAAGAGGTGCCAGATACTCTGAGGCTGGGCAGAAATGAACTAGATATCTTAAAGGTGTAAATTTTAAAGGAAAATAGGTACACTTCATCAGCATATATTATCAAAGCTACATCAGGGACATAAGGTCAAAGAGCAAACAAGCAGCCTGATAGGGGTCACTCTTTACTGGCCAGGGGTCAACAATGCTATCAAGAAGACAGGATATTTAAGGTGTGTCCGAGTCACCAATCACATCAATATAAGGCACCACTACACCCTTGCAAAATCTCATTGAACTTTTCTGTTGTTTAAGGGATTCCGGACCCTGGCGTAACCTTGTGATAATTTCACAGAGCGGCACATCACTGAGAATGAATAGTATAGTGAGAGTAGAGTTAGAACAGAACTACATCTTACTGCTCTAGACTAGCGCACTCTAGAGTGAGAGATAGTCCAGAATATGTGAATATACGTTTCCAAAGAATATAAATTAATCATTAAGTTTATAACTAATTATAAGATCATGATCTAGCGTACATAAAATTATCATGCATAGACATATTTAGTATTGATGTAATAAATAGTGTTACTTGGAAGTCTAAGCCTAAAGACAGTTCTTGAATTGGTTTCTCCTTGGGCAGTTTGTCTTAAACCCAATCTCTCAGTATGGCATCAACTCACATGATAAAAAACTGTCATCTAAAATTTCTTGAAGGACTTATTTACTTTGCATTGCAATGATTTTCTCTGAGTCATCGCCGGAAAATTGATTGAAACCTTAAATATGTCAGCAGCAGCCACAATAAATGCAACTTCTGATCTGTTCCATACACCTGAAGCGTTCATATCTGATGGTGGGCCACAATACATTATTAGATCTTTTAGAGGCACGTGTGCCAAATCAAGCATAAACCATGTGACAACCTTACCATATTACCCTAGACCCAATGGTCTTGCCAAGTGAATGTTTTGCACCATTAAGGAACTAATGAATTTGAATTAGAATTAGGTTAATTGTGACATGTATTCAAGTACAGGGATACTTGAGTACAGTGAAAGGTGTATAAAGTTGTCATTTCCTCCAATTAGGTACAAAGCTACGACGGTACAAAAACTTAAATATCATTTGGAAAATTGAAGAAATAAAGTTAAAAGGTGAGCATTACAGTCTTCATAAAGCTGGGTACAAAGATACCTAGGTACAAATTTTTAGACATAGATTAGACAAATACAGAAATAAGGTTAAAAGTTCAGCATTCCAGTATTAAAGTTTTAAAAAAGGGAGTCCATGCTGGGCTTCAGCTCAAGGCTGGGATTCTGAGAATCATGAAGTACAGGGTGATGGCAACAGCATTCCTGGGTTAGAATGTTCACTTAAAAACAGCATGGGCTTACTATTATCAGGGATAATAGTAGATCAGGAGAAAGCAGATCAGGAGAACCTTGCCAACCCATTATTTTATGTCGCATCTTAAACTGTTTATTCTGCAATTCTTGTTTCTGGGTCAATAGCTTTTTTTTTAACAACTACCATAATATACATGTATTTTCATTCTTAATGTGTATGATTTTATCTTGGAAAGAAAAGTAACCATGATGTAGCAGATATGACTGGCACCTTGTGTCAGTCTAACTTGCAGCATATATTATGAAGGAGTGCAGGGAGACCTAAGAGTTCAGGTGCATAATTCTTTTAAGTTTGCATCACATGTTGGCAGGGTGGTTAAGAAGATGTTTTAAGCATGCTTGTCTTCATTGTTCAGACCTTTGAGTATGTGTGTTGGGACGTCATATTGAGGTTGTGTCGGAAATTGGTGAGGCCTCTTCTGGAGAACGATGTCCAGTTCTGGTTCCCTTTTATAAGAAGGAGAGGGTTCAGAAAAGATGTATCAAGATGTTGCCGGGAAAGGAGAGTTTGAGTAATAGGGAGAAGTTAGATTGGCTGGGACTTTTTTCCCTGGAGCTTAGGAAGTTGTAAGGTAACCATACAGAGGTTTATAAAACTATGAGGGATATAGATAAAGTGAATGGCAGATGTCTTTTCATAGAGTGGAGGATTTCAAGGCTAGGGGGTATATTTTTTAAGTGAGAGGAGAAAGATTAAAGAAAGACATGAGGGGCAACATTTTTATACAGAGAGTGGCTCATGCGTAAATGACTTTCCAGAGGAAGAGGTGGATGTGGGTACTATTGCAACATTTGAAAGACATTTGGATAAGTACATGGATAAAAATGTTTGGAAGGATATAGCCCAAGTGCAGGCAGATGGGACTAGTTTAGTTTGGGGATTATGGTTGGCATGGACTGGTTGGACCAAAGAGTCTGTTTCTGTGCTGTATGATTCTGAGTGTAGTTTTCCTGTAACAAAAGCTGCTGTACAAAATCTGCCTGCTGATTGATCCAGTAACAGATCTTTGAATAAACTGAACCTATGTCTATTTACCAGTCCTGGTGTGAGTAAACATGAAGTCATTGTACTAGGCAATCCAGGCAATTCCATATGCGTATTACCGTCAAATCACCTATGCCCCCTAGCCACATTCACAACCAGAGAGCAGTTTAGTAAAGCCCAGCTACTGGAACAAACACAGAGAATGCTGGAGAAACTCAGCAGGTCTGGCAACATCTGTGAAGAGAGAAACAGACTTATAACATTTTGAATCTGCTATAGCTTGTTCAGAACTGAAAGGTGTTAGAAAATAGATTATATTTTATACTTATGACAGAGGCAGAGGAAGAGCGTAATTAGTGTCGAGGTTCAATGCAAAAGACAAAGTGGTTGTCTGTAATGAGGGAAAGAAAATGTTAAAAAGATGCAAATTAAAATGTGAAGGGGAACAAATGGTGGATCGAGGAGAAGAAGAGAAGGGAAGAAAAATGGAGGGTAGACACAATGCAGTCAATTTCTGAAGTTATTGAATTCAATATTGAGGTCTTGAGGCCATAAAGTGCCTAATTAGAACATGAGGTCTTGTTCAGCAAGCTTCCAGTACCAGCCCTTGTGCAAACCAGAAGCTCGCTCATGCTATGTGAGTAGTGCTTACTCTACAAATTAGATTGTTTAGAGTCACTGGACCTGAAACGTGGACCCTGTTTTTCTCTCTACGGATGCTACCAGACCTGTTGAATTTCACCTGCATTTTCTGATTTCGTTTCAGACTTCCAGCATCTAAAATTCTTTATTTTTATTTGACTTCATATCTCTGACTAGTCACAAACTTGTTAAGTTTTCTTTAGATTCTTTGTAAGATCTGAAGATTATTTGGTGAAGCAATTGGTATTGAAAATCTCTGGAGAATGTATCCAGTTGAAAATGTGAAGACAAATCTATTTAGACATTATTAATTTGTTCTTATATTAACAACTCATTAAATAATTAAATGTGTTAAATAGTTGGTGTAGTAAGTAGTTTCATGCATAAAATATTTAAAAATTCTTATTAGAGTTGTCATGTAAATTATTAAATGTTATGGATTTTAGCATTAAGTATTAAAGATTTACATTCATGATAATTAAACATTTAGAAAAATGTATGCTCAATGTGTCTTGGTATGTATTTGGGAGAAATGGTTCTTTTCCATTGCTGAGGATGCTCAAGACGTAAACTCATAGGAGGGAGCATGTCCAAGTAAAACACAGTGATGGGTGCTGGTATAAGATACTACAGTAGAGCACTGGGCTAGTAATCCATGTTGTTGGATGAATGATTTCAAATGAGTTAAAATCTCATCATAAATGCTGGGTAAATAAAATCCATTGCTGTAATAAAAATAATTTGGAATAAAAAGCTAATATATGTAATGGTGACTATGGGTCTACTAGATTGTCAGAAAATTTAATGTTCAATTGGAAAGATGATCTGCTGTCCTTACTCAGTCAGGGTTACATGACACTCCAGAGCCACAGCAATGGAGTTTCCTCTTAACTGTCCTCTGAAATAGTGTAGCAAGCCATTCAGTTGAGGACAATTTAGGGATGGTAAATATATACTGGCCTCAGAGACTTCAATGAATGAATTAAAAACACACACACTTTTCTGTGTATCTCTAAGGCAGAAAGATAGTTCCAGATTTGATACGTACAATGTAATACATTTTACATTCATTATGAATAGCTCCACACTACTGAAAAAAAAAGGATGGATCTTCTTCAGAGTTACTGCCTCTCCACTGTGGTAACTTTGTCTGCAGTGAGATGGAAAACCAGCTTGCCTGTATAAAAACATTTCCATTTATGTGTTTGTATACATATGTTTAGGTCATATGTGCATATGGCATGCTTACTCTGGCAGAGTGGTAATAAGCCAAAGAAATTTGCAGCATAGAAGAAAATCTTTTGGACTATTGTATTTATAATGACCACCTGAAAGAGCTATCCAATTAGTTCCATTCCACAAACACAATCACATTTTTATTTTCCAAGCATTTACCTACTCCGATTTTTCTAAAATATCATGGATTTTTAAAATTATTCTAGGTTCTCACAACCCTAATCCTGTGGTACAATATTCTCATCATCTTTCTTTGTGCTTTTTGTGATTCATCCTGTGCTGACTCAATCATTAGTGGAAAGATTTTCTCTATTTACCTAATCGAAAATCATCCACAGCTGCCAAATCTCCTGATCAAATTCCCACCCATGTTTGCGAATCTCCTTTTCACTCTTTCCATTGCCTTGATGTCATTCATAAAATAAATCAAACAGAACTATACCCAATTTAGTGCTCTAACCAATGATTTGTTCTAATTTTGCTTTTGCTTTTGTACTCAATTATATAAAACTTAGGGTATTGATGTTTTTTAAACAGTTAAATCCTCAATCTCTTCTTTTTAAAGATTTCTGTATCTGAAGACCTAATCCTCTTTACTCCTTTAATCCTATCAGAAATTTACCATTTTTCATCCTTTTCTTTGGAAAATATATTACTTCATATTTCTCTGCATTGGATTACATCTGACACCTATCTATCTTATCTAAGCTACATTTCCTCCTGAGACTTCTGATAATTCACTATGTTCAACATTTTTGTGTCACTTGCAAACATTGACATGGTGCTTCTATCCTAAAACTAATGCATATCTATCTGTCAAGAAGAACTATGATCTTAATGTTGACTTTCAGGGACATATTATTTATATCTTCAGTTTGAAACTAGGTCCATTATTTACTATTCAGTATTCCATCTTCTTTAATCAATGTTTTACCCACATCGGCAGATTGGACTAGAACTTGTTACAGGCATGTAATGGAAGCAAAGTTAGGCAGTATCGTCAACCTGTCCACAAACACGTCAAATATTGACTGCCGTTATATTTGAAACAGTTCTGACATAGGCAACCTGAAACAGGTGTTGCTCTCTTTGTATAATATGCAAATAGGGGACAGGGTGCCTGCTTTAAACTCCCTTCTCAAAATCTGCCTTTTGTGATCACAACATTAGAGTAAAGGGAATTATACCTTAAGTATCTCTTATCATACTCTGTATACAGTGGATCTCATTTTACTTCAATAGTTGATGCTGAAATGGCTGAATTCATGACAGCAATATTTTCATATAGCCTAAACAACAGTCCTTGAAGAACTGCTGAATGATATCACCAAATAGATTACTTTTCTTAAAAATAGTTTTCTTAAAAATAGTAGGACCAATTAGAGAGAGAGTGTCCACCCCACCTCCATACCATAAACAACATTATTGATAGCCTCACTTCACTTTCTCAAATCAATGTTGCATATGGATTTGAAAAAAAAGTCTGAAATGATTATTATTATTGAGGAATGCTATGGGAATAACTCACTATGCTGAAGTCATATGGAATTATGGGCAGAACAGCTTACAATCTCAAAGGACTGAGACCTAACATTTGGTCCTCCTTAACGTCTTTGTAACAATGTCTGTCATGTAAGAGTAACTTGTAACTGTTCATTAACATGCAAAATTGATATCTTGTTAACAATAAGAGCCTCTTCTGAAATATCATAGAAAATGTTGGAGAAACCTAGCAGGTCTAGCAGCATCTGTGGAGAGAGAAACTGAGCTTATGTTTCCAGTCCAGGATGACTCTTCTTCAGATTTAAAAAGACTCTTCTAATTGGACAAGGAAGCAGTTTTCCTCTACCACATCAGACTATGTAGTCTCCTTCAATTAAAAACATTAGTGGCAGCAACATTCACCCCAGCAACAGCTCATGATACAGTGAGTTGATTTGCACATACAACACTACCCTTCTTCCAGGGCCTATGTGACAGCTACTGTCCTTGAGGAACGGATGAGTTGCCTCTTGGTATCTGATTGATGCTTCCAGCTCCACAGAAATTGTGAACATCCCATTTAGTCTATTCCTGATGGCTTCCCTTATCCATCCCCTTTTTTGCAATCACTTGCTTCCTCAATTTCTTCTATCCAAAGGACATAGCTGAATATCCATGATGGTGAAGTAGCCAACCCAACTTATCAATTAACATTCACAGTTTGCTGTTGAGGTCCAGTTTTAAGAAAACCTCGTAACCTCAGTGTTCTGGTTCCAAGCAAATTGCCTCTTTATGGCCCTAAAATATGCCTAAACAAATTTTTATTCAATTATCTTTAATACCATGTGGTTTAACTTTATTAAAAAGCAATATTTTTGCTACATTATGAAATGTTTTATTGAAAATTATTTAAAAAAATCTCCAGTGCATTTCTTTTTCCGTTCCATTCTGTTCCTTCTATGAAGAATCCTATCATTGTCAAATATGATACTTCTTTTATGATTCCATTCTGGCTGTCCTTTATTAGTTCATGCTAGTTGAGCGTGTATTAATATTATCCTGTATTATGGCCTTCAGTAGCTTGGCAATTGCTGAGGTTGGGCTGATATGATCATTCTCTTTCCTTTGTTTTAATAGACAAATTACATTGCCAACTCTTCGGTTCTCTGACACATTCTCAAAGACGAAGGAACTTTGAAACACTGTGGTCAGATTCTCCAATATTTCCTTTCTGATTTCTTTACTAAACTAGGGTGAAAATCCTTACAACTACCTCCTTGTCTATAGTTATTATATTGTTTCATCTCTTGTTATACATTCATTCCCACTCCCATAATCTTATGTGAGGACTTCAGCAAGTTATGTAGTTAATATATCTGGTATTCCATCGTTCTTCAAAGAATCTTCTTTCATCCTAAATTGTTCTGATACTTTCCTACTGAAATGCTAGCTTTGTTTTATATGCTTATAAATTGTTCATTGGAACAGGAAACAGAGCATAGACATAAAGGGGTCATTTTCAGGTTAGCAAATTGTAATGAGTGGTGTCCCACATAGAACTGTGCTAGGGCTTCAATGCCTTACAATTCATGCAATACCATGGATGGAGGACCCAAACATAAGGTTGCAAAATATACTGATGAGTAGTATAAGAAGGAAAGTAAAATATGAAAGGACATAAGGAGACTAAAACGGAGTGAAGATAGGTTACAAAAATGAGTAAAGATCTATCAAATGGGCATAACATGAGAAAATGTGAAATTGTCCATTTGGCAGGAAGAATAAATAAAGAAATAAAGAATATCTAAGTGGTGAGATTTTGCAGTGCTCTGAAACATATAGACATTTGGGTGTCCTATGCACACATTGCAAAAGGGACAACTGTAAGTAATTAAGAAAGCTAATGGAATGTCATTGTTTATTGCAAGAAGAATTCAGTACAAAAGTAAGGAAGTTATGCTTCAGTTATACAGAGCATTGATAAGACCACGCCTAAAGTAATGAGTACAATGTTGGTTGGCCTCTGTTTAGAGACAGATATAAATATGTTGGAAGCACTTTAGAGAGATTTTAGTAAACTACTATCTGAAGTTGGCATTAGGTTGTCATATGATGAGAGATTGGACAGGCTAGACCTGTCCTTGCGGGAATTTAGAACAGTAAAAAAAATTGATCGAAATATATCAGGGATCTGATGGGGTACATGTGGAAATAATGCTTTCCCTTGTGGAATAATTTAGAATTTGGGGGCACTATTTAAAAATAAGGAATCACCTATTTAATACAGAGATGAGCAGAGATGACCCTGAGGATCATTTTGGTTTTCAATCTGTCTTCCTCAAAAGGTGATAGAAGCAGAGTATTTAAATATTTTTAAGGGAGAGTAATACAGATTTTTTGTAACCAAGGGAATGAAAGGTTATCAGGGATAGGCAAAAATCAGATCAGTCATGATCGTACTGAATGATAGTGCAAGTTCGAGAGTCCAAGTGATTATTCTTATTGCTAATGTGCTTGTTTGTATGTTTTTCTTTGTTTCCTGCTGTCCTATTCTTCATTTCCCGTACAAATTTAACTAATGATTTTGCTTCTCTGTTGCAATTTTTCTACTCTGTTTGGTTTAATTTGATTTGATTTGATTCATTATTGTCACATGTACATCGGTACAGTGAAAGGATTTGTTTTGTGTGCAGTACAGGCAGATCAGACCATACAAAGTGCATAAGTGCAATAGAACAGAGCAAATGCTATGGCTATGGTTACAAATAGATTTCTGAATTTGAACATGAAGTAAAATCACTTTTTCTATCACTATAAGCCAATTTAATGAAAGCAAATTACTGCAGATGTGAGCGATCTGAAATGAAAACAGAAAGTGCTAGAGAAACTCAGAATGCCTGGCAGCATATGTGGAGAGAGAAATGCAGTTGACCTTCTGAGTCCAATATGATTCTTACTGAGAACTGCATTGCAGGGATTATGCAAAGTTATTGTGATTTTGCAAGGTTAAAGTTCATCTTTTAATATGATAGACATCAGCACAGATGTTCCGACATTTTTGATTTTCGGTTCATCATTGGTTTTAACTCCACCTTACGAGCAACTCCCCATATCCCTTGATCTCTGAGAGACCAAAAACATCTGGCTACCCTACTGCAAATGTTTTTAGCTAATGGAATGTCCATAACCCCCTGGGTTAGAGAAGTTAAAAGATTCACAAACCCTTTGAATGAAGTAATGTCGCCTTATCGCAGTCCTAAATGCTCACCCTCTAATCTGAGACTGCCACCCCCACATTTGAGGTTTTCCAACCACCTCTCAACAATGTGACCGCTTAAGTCCCAACATAATCTTGTAGGTTTCAATGAGATCACCTCTTATTCTTATAAATTGCTGAGAATCGAGGTCCAATTTTCTCAGTCTCTCATTGTATCTTAAAACCTCAACTAACTTACCTTACCTTTGTTGTACTACCTCCAATGTAGGTACATAATTTGATAATTTTAAAAAATTTAGGATGTGGCTAAGTTCACATTTATTGTCAATCCCTAGTAGCCCAGAGAGCAGTTTAATCAGCCACATTGTTATGGGTCTGGTTTGACATATATGCTAGACCAGGCAAGGATGGTAGATTTCCTTCCCTAAAGGGCATTAATGAAACAGATGGAGTTTTTATGACAATCCGCAATGGTTATAGAGTCACCATTGTCTGGTAAAATTACAATAAGTTTTTTTTTGAATTCCTGAACTGTAATTCCCTTGCAATAGGGGTCAACATGGTATTTTCCTACCTAAAAGCCTGCCATATCTGCATGTTGACTTCCTTGATTCTTTGTATGAACACACTCAAGTCTCCTTGAACATCAACACTTAGAAGCTTCATACCTTTTAAAAAATATACTGTTATTACCAAACTGAATCACTTCACAATTCCCAGCATTATCTTTCCACTTTGCTTTGCATTGTCTGCAAATTTCCTCTCTGACTCTTCATTGAAGTTTTAATATAAATTGTCAATAGCTAAAGCCCCAGCACTGATTCTTATGCAACTATCTACTGCCTGCCAGTTGTAGAAGAATATGTCACTATCTGATTCCTGTCTGCTAAGAATTGTCTATTCAGTCTGATATATTATGCTCAATTTCATGACTCTTGTTTTGCCTTTTAGCCTTTTGTGTAACACCTTATTAAGTGCCTTTTAGAAATCCAGATATA
This sequence comes from Chiloscyllium plagiosum, assembly GCF_037043375.1. Classification (NCBI taxonomy): domain Eukaryota; kingdom Metazoa; phylum Chordata; class Chondrichthyes; order Orectolobiformes; family Hemiscylliidae; genus Chiloscyllium; species Chiloscyllium plagiosum. Next base: position 23,970,098 of record NW_028270164.1, read on the forward strand.
TCAAATGTACAGGTTCACTTTTAGAATATAGAACATAAAAAAGTACAGCACAGAACAGGCCCTTTGGCCCAATTTGTTGTGCTGATGATTAATCCTAAAGTAAAATAAAAATCTTAACATACGGACCCCTTAATTCATCTCTATCCATGTGCATGTCCAGCAGTCATTTAAATGTCTCTAATGACACTGCTTCCACCACCATCACTGGCAACACATTCCATGCATTTACATCTCTCTGAATGCCATAGTGTTAAAGGTTTAGATGGAGGGGAATTTGTTAAGTGTTTCTGATTCAGTGTGTGGATGTACCTATTAGAGAAGGTGCAAAATTTGACCTACTCTTGGGAAATAAGGCAGGGCAGGTGACTGAGGTGTCAGTGGGGGAGCACTTTGGGGCCAGCGACCAAAATTTTATTAGATTTAAAATAATGATGGAAAGGATAGACCAGATCTAAAAGTTGATGTTCTAAATTGGAGAAAGATCAAGTTTGACAGTATTAGGCAAGAACTTTTGAAAGCTGTTTGAGAGCAGATGTTCGCAGGTAAAGGGACGGCTAGAAAATGGGAAGCCTTCAGAAATGATATAGCGAGAATCTAGAGAAAGTATATTCTTGTTCGGGTGAAAGGAAAGGCTGGTAGGTATAGGGAATGCTGGATGACTAAAGAAATTGAGGGTTTGTTTAAGAAAAAGAAGGAAGCATATGTAAGGTATAGACAGGGTAGGTCGAGTGAATCCTTAGAAGAGTATAAAGGAAGTAGGAGTATACTTAAGAGGGAAATCAGGAGGGAAAAAAGGGGACATGAGATAGTTTTGGCAAATAAAATTAAGGAGAATCCAAAGAGTTTTTATAAATACATTAAGGACAAAAGGGTAACTAGGGAGAGAATAGGGCCCCTCAAAGATCAGCAAGGCGGCCTTTGTGTGGAGCTGCAGAAAATGGGAGATATACTAAATGAGTATTTTGCATCAGTATTTACTATGGAAAAGGATATGGAAGATATAGACTGGAGGGAAATAGATGGTGACATCTTGAAAAATGTCCATTTTACAGATGAGGAAGTGCTGGATGCCTTGAAACGGGTAAAGGTGGATAAATCCCCAGGACCTGATCAGGTATACCCTATAACTCAGTGGGAAGCTAGAGAAGTGATTGCTGGGCTTCTTGCTGAGATATTTATATCATCGATAGTCACAGGTGAGGTGCCGGAAGACTGGAAGCTGGCTAACGTTGTGCCACTGTTTAAGAAGAGAGGTAAGGACAAGCCAGGGAACTATAGACCGGTGAGCCTGACCTTGGTGGTGGGCAAGTTGTTGGAGGCAATCCTGAGGGACAGGATGTACATGTATTTGGAAAGGCAAGGACTGATTCAGGATAGTCAACATGGCTTTGTACATGAGAAATCCTGAAGAAGGGCTTATGCCCGAAACGTCGATTCTCCTGTTCCTTGGATGCTGCTGGACCTGCTGCGCTTTTCCAGCAACACATTTTCAGCTCTGATCTCCAGCATCTGCAGTCCTCACTTTCTCCTCGCATGAGAAATCATGTCTCACAAACTTGATTGAGTTTTTTGAGGAAGTAACAAAGGGGATTGATGAGGGCAGAGCTGTAGATGTGATCTATATGGACTTCAGTAAGGCATTCGACAAGGTTCCTCATGGGAGACTGGTTAGCAAGGTTAGATCTCATGGAATACAGGGAGAACTAGCCATTTGGATACAGAACTGGCTCAAAGGTAGAAGGCAGAGGGTGGTGGTGGTGGAGGGTTGTTTTTCAGACTGGAGGCCTGTGACCAGTGGAGTGCCACAAGGATCGGTGCTGGGTCCTCTACTTTTTGTCATTTACATAAATAATTTGGATGTGAGCAAAAGAGGTACAGTTAGTAAGTTTGCAGATGACACCAAAATTGGAGATGCAATGGACAGCGAAGAGGGTTACCTCAGATTACAACAGGATCTTGACCAGATGGGCCAATGGACTGAGAAGTGGCAAATGGAGTTTAATTCAGATAAATGCGAGGTGCTGCATTTTGGGAAAGCAAATCTTAGCAGGACTTATACACTTAATGGTAAGGTCCTAGAGAGTGTTGCTGAACAAAGAGACCTTGAAGTGCAGGTTCATAGCTCCTTGAAAGTGGAGTTGCAGGTAGATTGGATAGTGAAGAAGGTGTTTGGTATGCTCTCCTTTATTGGTCAGAGTATTGAGTACAGGAGTTGGGAGGTCATGTTGTGGCTGTACAGGACATTGGTTGGAATATTGCATGCAATTCTGGTCTCCTTCTTATCAGAAAGATGTTGTGAAACTTGAAAGGGTTCAGAAAAGATTTACAAGAATGTTGCCAGTGTTGGAGGATTTGAGCTATAGGGAGAGGCTGAACAGGCTGGGGCTGTTTTTTCCTGGAGTGTTGGGGGTTGAGGGGTGACCTTACAGAGGTTTACAAAATTATGAGGGGCATGGATAGGATAAATAGACAAAGTCTTTTCCCTGGGGTCGGGGAGTCCAGAACCTGAGGGCATGGGTTTAGGGTGAGAGAGGAAAGATATAAAACAGACCTCAAGGGCAACTTTTTCACGCAGAGGGTGATACGTGTATGGAATGAGCTGCCAGAGGAAGTGGTGGAGGCTGGTACAATTGCAACATTTAAGAGGCATTTGGAAGGGTTTGGAGGGATATGGGCCAGGTGCTGGCAGGTGGGACTAGATTGGGTTGGGATATCTGGTCAGCATGGACAGGTTGGACTGAAGGGTCTGTTTCTATGCTGTACATCTCTGTGACTCTATGACTCTGCGTAAAGGACCTTCCTCTGATTCCCCCCACTATACCTTTCTCCTAATATCTTAAAACTACATCCCCTCATGCCAGTCAATCCTGCCCTGGGGAAAAGTCTCTAAATTGATCCTATTCATTCTTCTCATTATCTTGTATACCTCGATCAGGTCACCTCTCTTCCTCCTTCTCTCCAGAGAGAAAAGTCCGAGTTTAGCCAGCCTCTCGTCATAAGGCAAGCCCCCCAGTCCAGGCAGCATCCTGGTAAACCTTTTTTGCACCCTCTCCAAAGCCTCTGTCTCTTTCCTACAGTAGGGCGACCAGAACTGGACACAATATTCCAAGTGTGGTCTCACCAAGGACTTGTAGAGCTGTAGCAAAACCTTGCGGCTCTTAAACTTGATCCCCCTGTTAATGAAAGCCAACATACCATATGCTTTCTTAACAACCCTATCCACTTGGGTGGTAGCTTTGTGGGATCTATGTACTTGAACACCAAGTTCCTCCACACTGCCTCACTTACCCACTTACTGCCTCACTAGTTACATTCTCAAAAATGTCCATTAATTTAATAATAGGATTTCCCTTCAGTAAAACCATCTTTACTCGTTCTATTCATACAATGCTTTTTCTACATGTATCGTAAAAAATAAAGCTTTGGCTCATTTTGTGTATCATTGAACAGGAGGCTGTCTTGGAGACAATACAAAACTATGAGCATAAATAATTTCCCAGTATTTAATATGTTCATAGCTTTGGTTTGCCCACATTCATCCATCCTCATAAATGAAGTGCAGAAGTGTTCCACTAATGGCACTAATGCCCCACAAAAAATGTTGCTACATCTCTAGAGTGGCTGACAAGTTTAATGCTGCATATTGCAACAATAATTCTATTTTCCTGCCCTGCACTTAGAATAGAATCACTTCCACATAGTTATAATAGTTAAGATCTATAATTAAAATATTTAGCATGACATAGCTGATATTCAGGGACAACATTCTGAGCATATGAAATCCGTTGGTACCTGATGACATCTGTAACCTTGGTTATCAATCTAATTTTGAGAACAGAAATAGTAGGATGTGATCTCTGCACATTTTGCTATCAGCTCTGAATGTGAATAGCACATGGATATTAACAACAATGCCTATGGGGGTGAAATATGCAGTGACTAATTTAGACAATTCCTCATAGATCTGAAAATGCTTAGGCAGTTTCCTCTCATATTTTGTGACTTCGTAATGAGATCCCAAAGAGAAATGAGATTACTGTATACTTTAGTTCCTTGAGATAGTAATTAATTCTGACAAAAAAAATTCTCTTGATTCTTTGATTAGCAGTAAGACAATTAAAAACATATCTCCCTCTCCTAAGAGATGATTACATGCTGAGAAAAATAATGATGTACTTAATATATGTAAATATGTGTTTAAATATTACACAATACAAACATACGTGTGTGTATATTATACCTCTTCATGCTAAGAGGTATGAAGATGAAAAATGATAACATATAGCACCGGTGGTCAAACATATCTCTGGTGCACTGACAGAGCAGCCAGATCTTTATTGTCTGATTATTTTTCAGTTACTATGGGAGGTTTTGCAGGCAGGCTCATACAAATTAGTTTCCCTACTCCAATTCATTTCTTCAGTCTTTTGGGACATACTGGTTGAATTCACAATTTGCTATGACAAGTAGAAGAGGGATGAACCAACTTGTCTCTTATTAACCCCTTTGGGTGACTGCAGCAATGATTTTAAATTCTTGTCAGCATGCACCAATAGCTCACTCCAATATAAAAAATGCCACTCATCAGAATCAAATAATGAGCCAATTACTTTGATTTTCTTGTTGGAAAGGAACAGCAATCTTATTACTTGCTAACCCCAAGAAAAGTAATAAAGATGCAGCACAAAAACACAGATGCAAACATAGGTATAAAGTTTTAAAAGGAGTAGAGTGCCTAGTACCAAAAGGAAGATAAAGGATCACACAGTTTCAAGGTCCTTAGGTTCTAACAGCTGTTTAATCTTGTATCCTCAGCAGTCTTGAATACTGAAGAGCGATCAGTGAATGGATGTTTCTTCAAGTTACTTTATCATCAGATTATGTCCTTTGAAAGACACTGAGAGAAAACAGGGTTAAAGAGAGCAGTTCCAGTTACAGGTCCTTTTTTCTTTATATTGCTTTGCCAATGCAGTTGCTTAAAATAAAGCTCATTGGTGTATTCCCATATTTGGGAAAGTTTTCCTAGCTGAATGACTTTCAGGTGATTCTTTAATCTCCAAGACTTATCATAGAAATACAAATCAAACAGGAGACAGGGATCTGAGTTTTAAGGCCTGAGTTTTATGAAGACATTCAGTGTGACTTGACCAGAGTGCTGAGAGCTGGGAGACTAAGAGAAATCTCAGTCTCTTTCCAAACATTGAATTTTCTCTGTAAGTGACATTTAACTAATTTCCTATTTAAATTCTAAATTTCTTCCAGGCTTCAGCAGGGAGACAGAAGTTGTCTACTTGAGAGTTTATAACATTGGTTGATTAAGCAAACAATTTGAAACTGCCTTTCTTTCCCGGGGACTGAACTAACTCAGTATAGTCATCTCAGTGGGACTTGGCATTGAGCATAGCTTTGAGCAGAATGTTGGGAGTTGGATGCTCAAAACGTCATTTCTCCTGCTCTTCAGATGCTGCCTGACCGGCTGTGCTTTTCGAGCACCACACTCTTCGTCTCTGATCTCCAGCATCTACAGTCCTCACTTTCTCCTCTCAAGGGAGGAAGGTGAGGAGAGAAAGAAAGAGGTCCTTTGTTTTTCCAATTTCTTTGCCCAGCAGAAATTGGTTCTTATCCTATTACAGCAGAGGAAATTAACTGTTGGTGAATATCTGGTAAGTAGTTGAGGTGCAAACCATTCTTAAGCTTAAAAACAGAATGAGTACTAGTGGTAATTTTAATAAAAATATATATTTTATAAGAAAACAAAAGGAAAATAATAATGAAATAAACAGTTAAATAGTTAATTAAAGCACAGCAAAGATAGTAATGTGTCATGTCTATAGCATGTGGGAGATCCTGGATGCCAATGTGAGCTAAGATAACCACATCTGCAGTAAATGTTTGCAGCTTGTGGAGATTCAACTGTTTGTTAAAGAGTTAGAGGTCACGCTGTAGATGATATGGCACATCAGAGAAATTACCTTGATATTTTGCATTAATAGATGAACACATACCCTAATATCTTTGGATTTGATCAGTGGTCAGGGGTAAGGGAGTGTGACTGTAGCTGAGACAGGTAAGGGGAGCCAAAGTTTCAGAGTTTCGTCTTCTGAAATGTCCAACGGGTCTGAAGTTCTTTCAGTTTCTTTTGATTAGAGGTGGGGCTCCAGAGTATGTGAGCGAACTGATCATAACACCATGGCACAGGAAGCCATTAAAATGGGAGGAGCAAAAAGTAATATTAGTAGAGGACAGTATAATGAGGGGATTTAATACTGTTCTCTGCAGAAAAGAGTAAGGGGATAGTTGAGTGTGTTCCTTCATCAGTGCCAGGTTCAAGGCATCTCCTCAAAACTGGAGATGAAGTTACAGTGTGAGGAAGAAAGTTTCCAGTCATCATTGTTTGCCTTGGTACCAACATAAATGGGAACACAAGGTGAAAACTGCATAGTTATTATGAAGAGGCAGGCAGAAAGTTCCCAAACTCCAACTAAAAGGTAGCAATCTCTGGATTATTATATGAGCCATATGCAAATTGACTAAAGGCAAATACGTCTAAATAGATGATGATGTGCCTCAAAGACCAATATGGTAGAAATGGATTCTGCTTTGTGGGACTCCAGCAACAGAACTGGAGGGAGTTGAAGTTGTACCATTGGGAATGGTCAATACCTGAACTGTGCTGAGGCCAAATTTCTAGTCACTTAACTAGTTAGGTAGATAGGATTTTAAACAATGAATAAAGCGGCTATAATAAATCTGCCAATGTACAATGAAATAATTCACAATCCCTACGTATTAGTGATCATAATGTGATTGAATTTTACATTCAGTTTGAAGAAAAGAAGTGTGCATTCAAAATTGGTATTTTAAACTCAAATTAAGTGACATTATGACAGCATTAAAGCGCTTGGCAAATTAATCTAAGGGATAGGTCAATTGAGATACAGTGGCAAACATGTAAGGAGATCTTTCAGAAAATACAAGATAGATACATTCCAGTGAGAAAGTAAAATTCCAAGGGAAGGATTCCTCATCTGTGTTTAACTGAACAAGTTAAAGACTATCAAGTTTAAAGACAAAGCATATAATGGTGCAAAGATTTGGGTCAGGTCAGAAGACTAGAAAGACTGTAAAAATCAACAAATAATGATTAACAGATTAATGAGGAGGGGAAGATGAGAAGATGATTGAAAGCTGGCTAACAATAAGACAAAACGGATAGTATGAATGTCTATAGAGTTTTTAAATTAATTTTAAAGGAGTGAGCCTAGGCAATAAATAATGGAAAAGAAGGATGTGGCAGATGAATGGAGCAGGTATTTTGCATTGGTCTTCACTGTAGATTACATGAGTAACATCACAGAAAGAGGAAATGGAAGAAAGAGACTCAAGAAAATTCTAACTACAACGAAAATAGGACTGAGCACATAATTAGAACCATGAGCTAACAAGTTCTTGGGTCCTGGTAGACTTCATCGTAGAATCTTAAGAGAAGTGGCTAGTGAGATAATTGATGCATTGGTTTTAATTTTCTAAATTTCCCTTGATTTGGGGAACAGTACCATTATATTGAAAAGTAGCAAATGTAACCCATTCATTCAGAAGAGGAAGGAGATAGCAAGCTGAAAACTATGGAACAGTTAACTAATACAGGGAAAATGTTTCTGAAAGATGTTTGAGCAGGACACTGAGAAAAGTACAAGGTAAACTGGTAGAGACAATATGGTTTTGTGAAAAGGAAATCATATTTGCCTAATTTACTAGAGTGTGTTGAGGAAGTAACGTGTTGAGGATAAAAGGGAACTGGTTAATCTGCAGGATTTAGATTTTCGGAAAGCATTTATTCAAACTTTAAGAAAATACAAACTCGTGGTGTAGACGGTAACATGGATAGAAAATTGGCTAGCTAACGGAAAACAATGACTAGACATAAATGGGCCATTTCATAGTTGACAAGATGTAACAAGTAGTGTACCACAGGATGCAAAACTTAATTTTCAACATTTTTCATTAACAATTCAATGACTTGGATGAAAAGACTGAAATTATGCTTGATTAATTTGTTGATGGCTCAAAAATAATTAAGAAATTAAGTTATGAAGATGACATAAGTTATAAAGGGCTATCGCTAGGTTATTTGAGTGAGCAAAGATCTGGCAAATGAGGTATGCTACAGGAAACTGTGTAATTGTCCATTTTAACATGGTGTCCTCATTCACTGATCTCAAAAGATTAGCATGAAGGCATTGTAAGTAATTAGGAAAGCTAGTAGAATTATTGCTTATTGTAAGAGGAACTAAATACATACTGATGGTTATGGTTCACTTATAGAGGGCTTTGGGAGACCACATCTGGAGTTCTATGTACCATATTTGTCTCCCTATTTCAAGAAGGATATAAATGCATTGTATAGTAGTTCATGCTCGGTCTGCTAGACTAATACCATGACTGGGCGGGTTTTATGAGGATAGATTGAACAAGTTGAGGTTGTATCCGCTGGAGCTTAGAGATTGAAACATGTAAGATGCTGAGGGGACTTGACAGCGTGGATGTGGAAAAGTTGTTTCCTCTTGTGAGAGAATTTAGAATTAGGAGTCACTATTTAATCATACAGATTTGCTCATTTAAAAAAATCAGATTTTTTTCTCACAGAGGGTTGTGATTTTCAGCAACTTTTCACCGAAAGGCAGTGGAAGCAGAGCCTTTGAATATTTTTAGGTGGAGTAGATAAATTCATTATAAATAGAGGTTGAAAGGTTATCAGGGATAGCTACCAATTTGGAGAATCAGGTCAACTGTGATCCTATTTGGATCAGGCTTGAGGGGCCAAGACATGTATTCCTGCTCCTAATTCATTTGCTTATATCCCTTTCGAAAGTTTTCATTACACTTCAGAGTGCCCTTTTACATAGGTTTATTTTACATAGATTTTGCAAAGCTGGGCTAATCTGCCTTCAGCTGATTGCTGTGGCCTTTTTAAATCAGTGCTTTCCTTTTCAATACCAATTCTGTCCATGAAGGTCCCAGATATTAAAATATTCCAGATGTTGGAATTTGAAAATTGATAGCTCATACTTTACTTCTATTATACTTTCTAAGTTGTTGCTAACAATGCAGCAAAGCAAAATGGGTATCTGGGTTGTGAGTGAACAGCACTAGCAAGTATTTATGTTTTTAACCAGTCAAATTGAATGGTTGTGTCACCGATAGTGAGATGGAAGTATAAATTAGAGTGGATGAATTCAATGTCACATCAGATACAGGAAGAGAAGTAAACATAAGACAAGAAAGTTTGATTTACAGACCAAAAATGTTCTTAAAACTTTTAAGTTGCCTTTTTTTAAATCTTCAACAATTAATGCTTGAAGGAGTGAGAATCATACTTTGAATAGTCAGTGGTAAATAATTCAGTGTTAAAAAGGTTGATTGGTAATAGTCACATTATTAATAGGAGACTTATGCTTTCATTGATGAAACTTTTCTTTCCTCCAAGATTACTTCATATCTACCACTCAAAAATAGCAACTTCATGCCACTTTATGCATCTCACTGGTGAGTCAGACAACAAATTTACGTTGAAGTACAAACTTCCTCAATTGGCTACTTATTTATGTAGGAGAAAGTGAAGAAGGGCTAATGCCCGAAACGTCGATTCTCCTGTTCCCTAGATGCTGCTTGACCTACTGCGCTTTTCCAGCAACACATTTCCATCTCTACTTATTTATGTACCCAATCTCCAATGCACAAGGAACAGCTGATGCACATTTCTTGGGTTTTTGTAAATTTATGGACTGCCCTAAATTTAAAATCAATAATTAGGTGCAGCATGGTCCAAAGACATTGATGTCAGCAAATCTGAGCTCTCAAGATTTTGGTAGCAATTTTCTTCTCATTTTTGTTTTAAACAATTGACATTATAACCAACATGTCCAACATGTCAATATACTCAATATTTTTCAGACATTCAACCCCCTCCCTTCACCTAAATATGTCCAACCCCCAATGTAGACTTTTTCAGAAGGACAAAGCAGTGGACTGGCCTGAATGCCGCATACTAATTGAAGGTGACTCCAAGAAGCAAGAGGCTGTCAGTCTGAAGTGACAATGTGGAGGAAATCAGCTTACATGCTTAGTTGACACCAATATTATATGCTACATTAGACAAAGAGAGTTTTGCACAAAATGCTATCATAAATTCTTGCTGATAAGATTGGCCTATAAAACTGCATAGATTTCAGCATAACATCTCCAAGTGTGATTCAAGAATTTTAACCCCAACATTTTTTTTTACTTTGGATACATAAATAGAGAGTTTTGTCTTATTTTCTTATTGGTCAGATAAACCTTCAACTAATAGGTGTAATCACTTGATTGGATTATTTCTTTATCTCAGTGTGATGATCTACTACTATTCTTCATTCCAACCTGAATGATATTTTTCTCTTTATATACCTTTCACCAACACCCCTCTGTTTCTTCTTGGGATCATTATTCTTGTTGTCTGCATTGTCCCAAATGCATACATCCTTCTTGAAGTTTACCAACCAATACTGATTACAATAAAGCATTGCTCTGATGTCATTAACATACAAGAATTGCAAGTATTTTCATTTGGCTTGGTTATATAATGCTCATTGAAATGAGTAATTCCACCACACTAGTGAAGGTAACAGTGACTTCTTGGGATCATGCTTTTTTTGCTTTCCTTTGGTGCACCAGCACACTCATTGATCTCGTCGACTTGACTGAATTCCGAGAATTTTTTAGATATCCATTGTTGAATATGGACATTGTTACATTGGAAGGTGTTTTTCTGTAATTTCCCTAGATTATCTTTTGTGTTCTGAAAGATTTTTGCACTAAAGGCAAAAGGAATTATACAGAGTCTACAAAAGCATGTTTAATATAGATCTCAAGAGAATAGTGCTGATTGTGGAGTGTTCCACTCCCCATTGTGGGAGGATACTGATTAGAGGGGCAGGCCAGGTTGCCAGTCAAGGTCAGATGATGGGCAGTAATGGTTCACAGGGTAAGATAAGGGCAGAAGACATGATGGTTTTGGACTGGGATTATTAGTTGGTGACTGGATACTTTTATGGTGTTGAAGGGAGAACTTGATGGTTAGATGTTATAACTGGTGATTGGGTGTTCTGGTGGATATCAGAGAAGGAAGAAATTTGATATTTTTAGTGGATTTTTGGGCTATGGATTTGTTTGGCCACTTACTGGAAGAAACACTCCTTTTCTAGACCACAAGCAGTACTGTAAAAATACTTATTTTATGGATTGCCCTCCTTAAAGCTATTGAATATTGAGAAGCTTGGGAAACCTGACCACTTTGCAATTTAGAAAAGTAGAATGACTATTAAAATGAAACTCTAATTCTTATTCTTCTCAAGTTCTCTGACCAAGATTCAGTCCATGCTCATGATGTGCCAAACCACAAAAATGCTTGTTATTTTTATTATGGTTTGAGTAAGGAAGCACGGTGGCTGAGTGGTTAGCACTGCTGCCTCACAGCGCCAGGGACCCAGTTCAATTCCCACCTCGGGCAACTGTCTGTGTGGAGTTTGCACATTCTCCCCATGTCTGCGTGGGTTTCCTCCCATAGTCCAAAGATGTGCAGGTTAGGTGAATTAGCCATGCTAAAATTGCCCGTAGTATTAGGTGCATTAGTCAGGGGTAAATGTAGGGGAATGGTTTTGAGTGGGTTGCTCTTCAGAGGATCAGTGTGGACTTGTTGGGCCGAAGAGCCTGTTTCCACACTGTAGGTAATCTGATCTAATAATACCTGAAATCTGCCTCAGCTACGGTAATGATTGAACTATGTGCTGTTGGTATTAATCTGACCTACTATCTGGCCTGAAATCCCCAACAACATAATTATAATATTTAAATGTATAACAGATTTTCCATGAGTGTTTTTATCACCTCTCATACTGTTTCTAGTAAAATCAGTATTGCTAAGTTCAAGGTTACTGGGTTCCAGTTTCTAAATTCTTGCATTTTAAATACCTGCTTTTGGAGTTGCAATTCATTCCACTATGGAGAAAACTAAAAACTATAACGTTACATGAATCCAGAAAAAGCCTCACCAATGTCCTATACAACACGATACCCCAACTCCTTTCCACAAACATCTGTGCAGTGAAGGCAAGCATGCTAAATGCTTTCTTAACCACCCTGTCTACCAGTGACTTAAATTTCAAAGACTTCTGTACCTGAATCCCTACTTCTCTGTTCTATAACTATCCAGGACTCTACAAGTAATTGTATAAGTCCTGCCCTTATTCGTTTTACCAAAATGCAATCTGTGCATTTATTCAAATTAAACTCTATCCGCCACTCCTCAGCCAATTGACCCAATTGATCAAGATCTCTTTGTAATCTTAGATAATATTCCTCACTGTCCACTATACCACAAATTTTGGTGCCATCTACAAACTACTAACCATGTCTCCTAAATTCTCATCCAAATCGTTTATATAAATGCCAAACAAAAGTTGACCCAGTGTTCCCTGTGGAATACCTCTGGCCACAGCCCTCCAGTTCATGATACCACTAGATTCTTCATGTCATTGCTCAGAATATATCATTGGTGTTAAGCAAGTTGCCAAGCAAGTTGGTGATTTAGAAACTAAGGTGCACAATTCTATTCTTTATGGAGAGAATTTATTAACTTGCTTGGACCTACAGCTGTTATTCTAACATTCCAGTGTCTCAACTATCCCTGTTTATGTGTTCAAAGACAATTACTATGAACTATCTGCCTTTCTTAAACAAAACAATGGCATGAACAAACTTTAACAATATGATTCACAAGACATTAACAATTATGAATAAAATGCTACTGTCGACAAAAAGCTCTGAAAATGATAGATTCTAGTATCCAGTCATTAGCAGGAGAAGAAAGTATAAATATCTTACTCTACACCAGAAATTGATGTTGTGACTGGTAATATTTACCTCGATATTAATATTTCCATGAAATGAACTAGCACTTCCTGTAGTGATTGGAACCAGGTGGATCGTCTTGTCCATGAGATTCTTGATTGGCTTGTTAACCTGAGACAATCAGGGAGCATTGGGCAACAGGTATAGACAAGTGAAGAGAGAGGTGGGCACCGCAAGGAGTGGAGTGTTTTATTTCCCCCTCCAGCTCTACTTTGATTTAATTTCTGCCCTCCCCTTCACTTCTTTTGATCATGCAGCATTGCCTTTTGTCGAGAAGATGCTGCAGATAAATCGAGAAGACTTATCTGATCAACTTGTCACTGACCACTCTGGTGTTTCCTTTCTTCCTGGTGGTGGAATTATAAATAAAGATTTGTGTACTGTGTCCTACAACTACACACACATGACATGAGTACTGAGGAAAAATAAGCAATACCGCTGTTCGGCATTAGTGTGTGTGTGTGTGGGGGGGGGGCGGGGGGGGGATAAAAAAAGAAAAAAAAAGGAGATTCTGAATCTCTTCAGTTCAGGGACTGACTCCAAACTGGCTGGCCACTGCCAGTGTATGGTGCATACATAAATAAAGGGTGATTTGGTGATAGGATACTGGCTTCTGTGCAGTTATTTCACTTCCTTAGTAAGAAATAGCAACTCTGCTTTTTCAAACATTTTAAATCATATATGCAAAGATCATTTTACCCATTTCTTGCATTTAGAAATAAAAGTCTAGCATTTTGATCAGATTTTTCATTTCTGTCATTGTCACTTTCAAGTTAATTTCAGCAACACAAATTACAAATTCAAACAGAATATCTCAGCCATGTGAATGAAGCTCACAAAGAGAGAGATTGACATATTAATCATTATTTCCCTTTTCCCTTCTGAATTTTTAAAAAAAGTGTTTTTTAAAAGTAACATGCATGAGTGTCACTTTCTCACTGACAACTGAAGAAAGCAGTTAACACCTACTCAGGTAACATGTTAAGATGAGCATTTCAATAATTGAATTAAGTTCTCTAACCCTTTCAGTTCTACAATATTGAGAAATTTAGTTGCAGTTTTTGCATTTCAAACAGAAAAGGTTACTAACCTAAATGTATATTTCAAAGATGCAATGCAAATACAACCTAAACAGAGAGCGAAGTGTAATAGCTATATCCTGCTCAAGAGTCTAATCAGAATTTCCTCAGCAATTTGTTGCTCAAGACTTATCTGATCAACTTGATTCATTAAACAATTAATCACGCATTACTGATGGATTTCACAAATTATCTCAATAACTATCAATAGGAAAGGGCTTACAAAACCTCACAAATGAATGATTTCTTATTCATTGTCTTAGGTTTATTTTCCTTTTTTTTCCTGCTGTATGCCATTTGTTTGCAAACATCATCCTTTTGCTGAGCAGGTTTTTAGAATTCTATCCACAGCATCTTTGGTGGCTTCTATCAGCTGTGATTTGCCTTTTCCTACTGAGCTGCAACTTGGCATCTCTAACTGAAACTAACATGAGGGTCACTAGCAGCAATTCGCCTCAGTCCAGATTCTTCACTGGAGCAAGTAACAGATGTCAGCAAAGCATAGCAATTGTCCAGATGTGTTATTAACCAAATTCTAATAATACTATGGCCTATATCTTTATGCACAAATGTCATTCTGTATTCTCTATTTCTATTTGAAAACTGGGCTAATAAAGTTCTGGTCCATAATAACCATTTTTTTTTCAATGAAGCTGCATTTAATTCCTTGTGTAACTTTGCACCACTTGTCTGCGATCAAATTGGTGCCTATCATTTTATTGTACTGATGTAATTATTCTCACTTTCAGGTAATGGTAAGCTAGCTGAGCATTAAAATACAAGCAGTTATATGAATCAATGCTAATCACAACATTAATTATAGCTGCAGTGATCTTGTGAAGCAACAATGTTAGCAATCAAGCAAAGTCCAAGGGAGAGGTTTGGGAGCCCAGAGTAAAGATCCCATTGGAGAGAATGCTAACATCAGTAAATAATTCTCAGATCAGTCTAGAACCATGGGACAAAAGTTGAAATTGATGCAGTACACCATGACACAAGGCTAATAAATAATTTGGAAGATAACATAATGATGCTTATCGATTGACTGTATTGCTCCATCCACCAAATAGATGCTGTAGAATGTATAAATACATATACTATCAAATATATCAGACCATATCATTTTTTCACAAATGTTCTTTTGCTCACATTGCTTCTAAAGGTCATCATTATAATTTTACATTGTATCAAACATTATATTCACCTGGTTTCAGTCATCATCAGTGTCAATGAAATTGGATTTAATAATACACATTCATGTGGGAGGTATGACAGCTGACCCATTGACTCTAGGGCAGTTAAAATTTTAAAGCATGATTGAAATAGTGTTGGTTGAGAAATGGCCAACTGATTTTGCTGCAGCCTGTATTTGCTTAATATCTGGAATGTGGAATGGCATTTTGCTAACTTTTTCATGTACCTGAGGTTAGAGGGACAAAATATACAAGGACACAACAAAACCATTTAACACAAGGGGTGAAATTCACTTTGAGCAGCATGTGATAGTTTACTGGTAGCTCCCTTACATCTTGACCAATTTTCTTTCCTATTAGCTTTCATTTTGATTGCCCTTTCTCTAATGACTATAAATAATTTCAATATCTAGAGTTGACTGCTTGCCTAATTGATGACATTATTAACATATATATTACTAGAATAACTCTAAACACTGCAAGATTCTCAATACTAATAACTTTATTACAATTTTTTAAGTAATATGCCAGTGCATGCATACACATATGTTTGATAATGCCAAAATGGAATGTTTGATTTCAAGATCTCTAGAGTTTGTTTTTATTGCTCATATTTTTAATTAACGATTGATCAGTGCAAAAAAAAAGGGCTGTACCATTATTGAACTTCTAATGTGAAATTTAAACCTGGGCAATACTTTGGAAGACATCTGAGACCTATTTTTGCAGTTCATAAATCATGGCTGTATCCATTAGAAACAATCATATATTATGGACTAGGATGAAAGAGAACTGAAACTCCAGTTCCTTTTCCTTATTGTCTATAAACACTGATCCGTTTCTTAAAAAGGAAGATGCATTTGTTGCTTAATTTGAATATAATTTACAAGTGAAGTGGTTGGTTCATTTTGGCGCAGGTATGGTGAAGAAAAGATTATTTTCCATCCCTGAAATCTAACCAGGTGAATTTAAGAACTGAACTCTTACCTCAAAATTGTTGCAGGATTGTAGCTGAACTTTCAGCAAGTCACAAAGTTCGTTATGTGTAGTCTTATTGCTGGGAAGTTGGTTTTTGTAATGATGGACTAATGACCTGTCGAACTTACAATTTTACAGGCTTCGGTTTTAAGGCATAAACATTGCAACTGCTGTTTCCCTGCTAAGTTAGTTGTCTGCAGGCTGACTTATTTCTTCCTCATGAGGAAATAAGAATAATTACTTGTGATTAGTTTTAGTCATGTGACTATCAGATCACTACATCTAATGTCTATGATTAACCATGTCTAGGTGAGGAACTGCTGTTCATAATGTGTATTTTCTCTGATGACATATGACTTCCAAATTATTGGAACTGAATTTGCCTGCCTTTGACTTGGAACAATATCCCCACCCTAGAGAACTAGTAGACATGTGTTGTTAATGGCTGTCAAGATGGCTATTGCTGGGAGGCTCTCTCTCAGTTCTTTACAGCTTTGTATTCTCTTCTTTCACTTGAAGAGAAAGCAGAGTATGGTGAGTTAGAGTAACGGACTGTGAAGGATGAACCTTGGTGAAGGTTGATTGTGAATCATATGTGAGTTGACAATAAGATGAGGGTGAATGTCAGCATTTGCAGTTCAGATGGGGGTGTGAGAAGTTACTTCAAGAGTGATAAATTTGGACATCTGCAAGGTATGTTGGTTTGAGGTTTGATGTGCAAGAGAATACGAGAGACGTCAGAATGAGGATCAGCACCTGAAAACAAGACATCATTCGTATTCAATCCTCCTGAGCTCCTTGAACTTCTTGGTGCGTGATTTCCAGTTTTTGGGATCGCAATGCTGCTTCTCACTTCCATGAACCCGTGCCTGTAAGGAGAGGCTGGCTTTTCCCCCTTGTCCTTGGTAAACATCACTGCACTTTTGTTATTCAACTCCAAAACAGGATCACAGTAGGAATTCAAGGCCTTGTAAGCAATCTTCCCAGGTCTGCTTTCCCTTCCTGTGTTGAAACCCTGAGAATTAATGTTCAGGTCTTGCCTGTGCCAAGCTTGGTTCAATAAAAAGCCCTTTCTTTGATAGGTGTGTTCCATCTTTCCATCTCACTTATTGGCTGGGAAATAAGGAAGTTATCACCATGGTCGAGGTAAAGAACAATGACAAAGCTTGATTCAGTTACAAGCAGATTCCCTGACCTGCTACCATATTCTTACTGCGTGCTGGCCTGTTAATTTGAGATTCCATCTGAAGACTCTGGGGCAAGTAGCAGACTAATGTACCTTTCGAAGGCAGGAAATGATCCTGTGTGATCACTGCAGTTACTTTTTGGATCTTTGGATGAGATGTCCATTCCACAAAATCATTCTTTCTGCTTTCAGCTGCAAAACAAAAAAAAAAGAATAATGAAACTTATAAAGTGGTATGCCATGACTGTTCAATCCATTACCAAGTGGAATTTTAAGAAGGAGGTGAATCAAGCTAACTGAGGAAATTACATTCTCTAGATATTAGAAGAATGAGAGCTGATCTCATTGAAGCATGCAAAATTCTTACAGCGCTTGACAGGCTAGGTGCAGGAAGGGTGATTCCCTTGGCTAGGATGGTTTAGAACCATGGAACATTGTCTCTGAATAAAGGATAGGCTATTTAAGATGAGATGAGAAGGAATATTGTCACTCAGAGGGTGGTGAGTCTTTGGAATTTTTGACCCCGGAGGACTGTGGAGACTTAGGCTTAGGATAAATTCAAGACAGAGATCGACAGATTTCTAGATATTAAATACGTTGAAAGGTATGGGGATACTGCAGGAAAATAGCATTGAGGTGGAAGATCAGCCAGGAATGATGCGTAGACTTGAGGAGCCAATAGTCTATCATTGCTCTTCTTTTCGATGTGGGTAAGCAGTCTCACATGTTGGAACTCCCTCTGTGCCTCAGTTTGAAATCTATAACCTATCAAACATGAATCATAAAAAGACATGCCACGTACAGTCTGACACGATGAGAAGCAAATACTGCAGGCAATCAAAAAAGTGATTCATGAATGGCAGGAGCTAGCAACTAATATGGAATTACCCACTGGATAAATGACCACAAATGGGTTTACCGATATCACTAGTGACAGCCACACTAATCTTGATCATTGTGTTATACTGTGTGAGCAATAACGGATGCAGAAAACAAAAGGAAAGGTGAAAAAAATAGTGAAAGCAGTGAGAGGAATCAAGCATTATTACAAAGAATCCCTACAGTTCAGAAAAAGGCCATTCAGTCCCTCAAATCTGCATTGAGCCTCCAAAGAGCATCCCACCCAGACTATATCCCTATACCCACATGGGTTTTCACCTTGGCTAACCTATACACCCTGGGTGCTACAGGGCAATTTTTAACATGGCCAATCCACGTAGCCTGCACATCTTTGGACTGGCAGGGAGAAACTGAAACAAATCCACAAAGACACAAGGAGAACATACAAACTCCACACAATCACCCAAGGTGATTGAACCCAAATCCCTGGTGCTGTGAGTCAGCAGTGCTAACCACTGTGCCATAAACTTTGCAAAGAGGTAATATGACATGAAAATAAAAAAGCATTTTCATACATAAATTATAAATTGGAGGGAGAAAAAATGGGAAAATGAGCATAACAATGAGGTGAAAATAACACTGTCACCTAGTATGTGTAAGGTTGATCAAGGTTGCAGCAAAAGAGATGTTACTGAGGTGCATCAAACAAATAGAAATCATCAATGTACATAATCATGTACTGACATTAATTCAGGATTAGACAAAGGATTACCAGAGTTAACAATGATGAACTGATCAAGGGAAAGAAAGGAAATATTAAGAAAAAAAGAGACTATACGTAGAGATTTCTCAAGGTCTGAATGACATGGGAGTTGGGAGCAAGTTGAAAGAAAACAGCAAGAATGGAAAATCGAGATTCTTGGTATTGAGATAAAAATATCTGAATTTCTAGTTAAGGTTTCAATGGCCAGATAAGAATCTTACTAATGAGTGGCAAGGGACCTATCTGCATGCAGTAGCAACTCATCAATTCCTAATCTCACACCATTTCTATGTAGGTTGCTATTCTCCCAGGAACCAATAAAGAACTAATTGTGCCAATTCCTAACTTGAATGACACCTGGCAGCTGCAGCTCCCTGGCATTTTCTCTAGACATTGATCTCGGCCTTCATTCCTCAAATTCTCAGGGCATGCTCCATAAGCAGAGACTACCTGTATCCTTTGACAACAGAAGTCAGTATGGCAACGCACCAGACATAACTCATCACCATGCCACATTTCAGACCACATTATAATGCAGGTCAGCACTTCAGTGTTTCACTTTGATGCCACGGACACCTTACATTGCAATGTTGCTGCCAAGCTGTTTTTGCACAGGGACAGGTACCCATCACATGCACCTGCACAGGATTTACCTCAGGGGTCTTACATTGTTTCTTAGTGCTCACTCATTTTGTGCTTTCTCAGGTGTTCACAACATCTCTACCCTGCCTTACCTTTTAGTATATTGCTATTTAATTCAGAATTTACAGTTGCAGTATTTTGGACCTGTCTTGTCTTTCAGTGCAGACTGAAAGCAAGTCAACTTGTCATCTTTGCCTGCAGTGAACAATCAAGGGGCAGACATGTTGCTGTGTGGCACTGTGCAGCATTAATGTCAATGGCACATCTAAAGCATGTGCTTCAGCCTAATGACCATGTTTGGCAATCTCAAGGTGTAGCCCTTTATGCAGTCATGGAGGATTATCGTCAGTTAGGAGGTACCACCTGTTGTCACTCGATCTGAAACATTTACTCTTGATTTCGTTTTACTGTTGCTGTCATACTTGCCGATCTTTTCCAGCAAGTTTTATTTTTATTTCCCATTTTTAAGTACTTTCAGCACCTGTCATCACCTCTTCCCTTCCCTGGATTACTATTAACAGTCCTTTTAGATGCTTCCTTCCTTTTTCTTTAGACACTATCTCCATCTTTTGGTCTCAATCTCACACCTTGTCAGTATAAATGCCCCATTTCCTAGCTGCTGTGAATTCTAACAAAAGATCACTGGACTCAAAATGTTAACTCCGTTTCTCTCTCCACAGATACTGTCAGACTTGCTAAGTTTCTCCAACACTTTCTGTTTTTGCTTGTTTTAGAGGATCATAATTTTGGACATGGCTATCCAGTAGACCTGAGGCTGAGGAGGAAAATTAAGGAAATGAATAGTTACATGGGTAGGAACGGAGCAGACTCTAAGCTGATGGGTTGATGAGGACTGTAATGTGCTCTCTGGCATGCAATCTGAAGAGCCTTCCAGTTTCAACCCAACTTATAACAAGCATGAAAATTGGCTCCCAGCACATACACAGTGGGTGAAGTAAATTTGTTTTTGTTTTGTTTTTTCGCCATTCTTGGGCTTATACCTGTGGTACAATGTGGGACTCTTCTTTGGAAAATTGTATTAATAAGGTAAATATTGATTCCAGATTCCAGATGTCTACTGTCACAAATTTTGTATGTGCAGCTTAAACAATGACCAAGTATATAGACTACAAATCCTTCCCGCAAGCATCGCCGAGTATGTCGTTAGTAATTACAAATTAGTTCATGTAATCTCTGTAAAGCAGAAGTGATCACTGGCAACCTTTAAAATCTACCTGCAGCCCAAAATTCCTAAGAATATTTCAAAGGCTTCATAGGCTGCACAAGTGCATGGACCGGCTTTCCTCTCACAGTGAACTGGTCGCCTGTGGGATTAGTAGCTTGTATTTGAAAAGTTGTAAGTCTTGGGTGATGTGGAAGTGGGGTGGGATGACAAAGTTTCAGTAATCCTATCACACTTATGACCTCCTACTGTATGTTAGATGTCCATGTAGAGGCATTGGTGTACCTATTTGTCTAACTATATCAAAGTTTATGGCAATGTCTCATTTGAATATGTACTGACTGTGATGAGTTGCATGACGTTTTTCTATGTGCCCCACACAGGTTCACTGGAATCATCCTCAGTATTATGGACAAGACCAAACCCCCTCCAAATACATTAAGAAAACTGCCTAGACCCCCAACTGTTTTTTTTTAATTTTAAAGGCAAATTGGTCAAACTTCCAGGCTTAAAGCAAAACACACTTTATTTTTACCCCATAGATAAAATACAAACAAAGGGAAGAAGAATTGGAAAATCTTAACTCTAATGGAAAGCTTAGTAGAATAATAAATTATTTAGCTACTAAATAGCAACTATTCTGATATAGTAACATCGCATAAACATATCCTTGGGAAAGGCAAATTCAGTGAAATAGATTATCTCACATGCAATTGTCCAGTCTAAAGGGAAAGAACATCAAGAAAGAACTCTGAGACAGAGAGAGAACTCAAGCATTTTACTGCAACAGGGAGAGATGAATAGCAATTTCCAAACCCCAACAGCTACTGAAAAGTAAACTAAAATCCTGGTTCTGGGGGAGCTCGATCCCACCCATTCAGGTTGCTTCTATTGTTCCAACTTTAAAAAATGCCCCCAAGGCTTCAGAAGCTGATTATATTATTGGCTTGGAACTGACCACTTATCACCTCTGTCTCAACCTTTCTTCATTAAAAAAAAGGACAAAATACAAAGCCATAGCATCATAACAGCAAACGAAGTAGCCAGCGTAGGGGTTATCATTGCTATGGCCACCATTCAACAAAGGGCCATAGAAGTTGAGGAGTCTCAAAGATGTCAGCAAATTCGGGATAAGCAACCACCTCCAATAGCTGCCATGTAGCCTCCACATGAAGATGTTACAGCAAAGGTTCCCCTCAGGATGCAGAGGACAAGAGTCTAAAGTCATCATTTTCTCCAAATGAGCCAAGGTCAGTGCTGCTGCTGAATGAAGACAGTCTGGGACACCACTCGGAAGGGGTGGATGGCCATCCTATCCCAGTGACAATCAAAGGCGACACTTGCACTTTAGTACTAAGTGACTTGCTCAGCCCAAGGATCCACTGGGGAACTCTGGGGGGTTTCTCAATCCTCAAGCCACAAATGTATCTAGGCTGTTACTGAGTTGATCTTGTTCAAAATCAAACCGCTTCATCTTGTTTTCTCATGGCAAGGTTCAGCATTGCATCCCAGCCATTGAATCTTATCAACATCGTTGTCTTCTCCCAGGATGGTCTATAAGATATGCATATATTGCTCCATATCCTAGTATGGCTGAAGTCATTAACATGAAACGCTTCCATACAATATGTATGCAAATCATCTGTGATCATTGCTATCACACCATTAAAGTCTGCGCCAGGTAGCTGTGATGACGACAATGTCCTTGAGAACTCTTAGGTTCCTGCTTCATTCCATGGGCTGGATATCTAACAGGTTGGCTGCTGGGAGGCATGGATTACCATCTCCAAACATGGATGATGAGTCCATTGTACAATTACTGATTGACGCTGAATGTAGACACAATATAGTTCGTTCTGCTACTGTGGGCTTCTCAAGGTGAGATTCTAATGATTAAGTTGAACTAGAGGTGGGATTTGCAAACAACATAGATATGATGTGCCACATAATTCTAGCATGCTGAGCTCTGAACGCTAATCCTTGTGGAGTGCAATAGTCCATAACCCATTTATGGCATCCCTACTCATTTCTCTGGACAGGGGGCACCATAATTAGCGCGAGTGGCTGCTTTGCTCCAGGCTACCTGTGTCTGGTGCCATGTTCTCCTGGGAAAGAGGATGGTACTTTTCTCCATCAACCTTGGCACCAGGACTGCCAGGTCACTGTTTGCAAAGCTGGGTATCACACTAAGGACAGTCTCTGGTTTGGAATGTTTCAAATGGTTTGGTTTAAATATGGTGTTCACAGCATGAATGATGTAAGGTCTTGACATTGGTCAGCACTTCCACCTCCGCTGATTGTGAGAGCTGCACGTTGAAGCACGGCTGAATACTTAATGAGGTGAGCAATGGAGAATTGTAAGAAAGGTCACCCTGGCTCATGAGGGAAATCCTTCATGAAACTCCCTGAAATTGACTGCAGAAAGATGCGATGATTTGACCCTATGCATTTTCATTTCTTTAGGCAATATTGCAAAAGCTTGAAGATCATCATTTATTGCATTCCATCTGCAAATAACTCCATCTGTCTCAGGCCATAAATTACCTTGTTACACTGAAGTGAAAGATTAAAAACGATTGTGGTCATTCACTAATTTTGTTGTCTCTCAAAGTGAATGTTATATATTTCTGGGTCTTTCCTCATTCATAAGAACCTTATAAAATTCCTTCTTTGTCTACATTCTAATTTTAGGTTTGAATGTTTTAACTTCACACATTACCTATCCCCATGATGATTTTAAAAACCTAAGTGTTAATTCTTCTAATTCTTAAGAAATATATTTGACCCAATTTGTTGAATGTATTTGAATGACATCTTACATACAAAGTTTAGCCAAGTGAAAGTATAAACATTTATCCAAATACATTGCAGTTCACTAAATATTCATTGTAATTGTTACCTGTATTGTTCAAAGTTCACCAAGATGCTTTTGACAGTATCATTACCAGCAATACCGATAATGACTAAATGCAATACTGTAAGTCTGAACTAAGAATCATATTATTACATTCTGAGCTTCAATTTCCTACAAAAGTCTTAGTTATCACAAGAGCATTTGTAATTCATCTCCATTGTCTCTGGATGATATTCATCTCCTCAAACCACCCTTTATCCTGTACAACTTCATGTCAGCCACAGCCACAGACATTATTCTTCCAATATTTCTTGTTTAGGCTATTACTAAATATGAATAGTAGCTGTCTCAAAACCAGTCTATTGAGAATTACTCACTTTGTAGCTGTCCAACTGAAACTGTGACCACTAAGTATTCTCTGTTCCCTATTCTCCAGCCAACTAGTAATCCAATTTGTCTTGTATCCACGAGCTTCTAGTTCAGCCTAAACATTCTCTGATGAGCTTTGTCAAATGCTTCCAAAAAGTCAAGGCATCTAATATCCATCATCTGTACTCCAGCCACAAATTTAACACCATCAAAGAGCAGCAATAAATTTATTTGTGAGAAATAACTTACCCAAAGTCCATGCTGGCTTTGATTTATTGCTTCTATTTTCATGAGATGTTTTTGAAATCATTCTGTAATCAGATCCAGTAATACTTTTACTATGAATGTCAAAATAAGATGACTTTAGTTTCAAGGATCCTTATATTTTTGTGATTGCGACCTTATTAGCTAGCTCACAATTCCTGGTACAGCCCCTGCATCTAAAACAAAAATCTCACAAAATTAATTAGTTTCCATTACTTCAAGCTACAGTTCCTCTTGTCATGCTGGTTTACAAATTCTTGCTGGTTTGTATATATTACACATTTGGAATGTTAACAGTAATTTAGTACAGAATATTTCTACTTAATATCTGACTTAAATTGTTTAGGCATTAAACTGAGGCCCCAACAACCTCCTTAGCTGAGCGTTAAAGAATTTGTGGCACAATTTCACTCAGTACAGTTTCCCCTAGTGCCTTAGATAAAATTCCTTCCTCAATCAACATCATAAAAACAGATTATCTAGTCATTACCGCATTGCAGTCTGTGAGAGCTTGCTGTGTACGAATTGGCTGTCACATTTCCTACAACATAACTGTCTACACTTCAAAAATAATTAATTGGCTTTTAGGTTCCTTTGGGATGTCTTGAGAAGAGAAATATTAACTTGCTTTTTCTGTCTGATAGGAAGCTATTGACTGTGTTTTCTGACCATGTTGGAGAGATAATCTTCAACAGCATTATCAAAATACAAAGAAAGAGATCTGGGGCCTCATTTCAGCATCTTTTTACAGGCCCACAGTTAAGTGTGACAATGACAAATTTGGCATTGGAGAGACTTGCACATAACTTAAATGTGCATCCAGAGCACTGACGAATTTGGCAGGGCAATTTTTCATGTGCCATACAATTTGGGTCCTCTATTTCCAATAGAACACTCTAGAGGTTGTAACCTCCTTGTACTGTAATGACAGCCAGCTCTGTCAAAAGTAGCAAATGTTTCTAAACAGGTTAAATCATTTGGAGTCTATGTTCTTCATAGTGACTAAGGATCAAAATATGGAGAATATCAAATGAGTGAAAATGTCACAAACGTATATTTGTAATGATCACTCAATAACAGCTGCTTAATCTCCCAAATTAATTTTGTACAATATAAAAAAAAACTAGTTTCGGAATCCTGCTGCACTGGATTGATGTAAGAACTGGCAGATGTCCTTTAGAACAATGCTCCCACAGATGATCTCTGCTGGATCTGATGGATTAATTTATCAATAAGAGCCATATCAAGTGGGCAAGTTGGTTGGCAAGATACACAACACATTTGTGTGGGTCATTAACTGTTTTGATATGGTAGTATAATACTATTATGGCAAATAACATTCTTGCTATTAGACTGAGCTTAAAAAGAGTAATTTCTAGGGATATGTTTTGTTCTCATTTTAAAATCAGAGATGCCACACAAATGAGCTTAATAGTTGTTGCAGTAAAGCAGAAATCAAGCCAGGCATTATGATTAAATGCCAGGACTAAATCTTTCATTTGTTCCTGAAATTATTCTGAAGAGTTTGTGGAATCCGACCAATGTTGGGCTATGTAAGATTTCATTTTAGCAATGTTTGAATCAGACATTACAGCTTGTCCCTATAGGCATACCAATGGGAAGCCTCTGTTCATCTGTTTATTTGGCAAAGCATCAGTTAGATAGCATTTTGACAACTCACTGTTTATGAGGACTTGCATTAGTGAACTTAATAAGTTGCTCTTAGAGTTCTGTATACACCTGGAGTATAGCCAATTTAGTGGTACAGATTCTCACCAAACCCTTCATACTGATTTCAGGAAGGGTAGTTTCTGGGCAGGGTTTTTTGTCCAGAAAGGAACAAACTATTTTAACAATCTCCATAGCAGAACTGCTGAAAAATCAAAGTTCTTCAGTTCACCGACTGATCACTTAATCGCTGACCAGCCTATTATCGCCAGCTTGAGCAACAAAGTTGGTAGGCTGTAGGGGACAAGAACATTGAGATGTCTATCTGATTTCACAAGCAACAGAGCAGAACTATTTTAATAGTTGTTTCTCAATTAACTTCATGGGATGCTGACCTTATGCAAGCATTATTTCTTGGCAGTTCACACCCTTTGGCAGGTGGAAATCCATAGATTCACAGCCTACCTAAATAACGGCAAGGTGTACCTTGCTTCGAAGGAGAATTTGTAATGATTTTTGGTTCCTTCTGTAATAGACATTTTCTGACAGGACTCCCAGTTTTACTGATATTACAGTCAGGATCTAAGTGCAGAGGTGTGGACTCCCTAGTGGATGAAAAATACCCAAGACAGTGGCTTTTGTAAGGAAATAATTGATAATGTCAACACGTGGAATTTAAAATGTACCAATAGCCTTCCCATGGCATTATTTGTGATCACTCAAATGTGAATGTAATTTAAATGAGGAAGATATTAAACACTTAAATATCTGACATTGGATAAGGGAGGCAGGTTTGTAGAATGATAAAGCATATTGAGGGCCATAAGTTACAAAAGAAAGTTCTGTGGAAATGGTACAATTGACATTGATGTGTTCAATTAATAGAAAGATGACAAAAAGTCCATACTGCTTTTGTCTATCATCAGCAATTGTCTAATGCTGATTTGATGCTGGATCTCCCACTTTTTGTCACAGCACTCCAGTTAACATTATCTGTTAAACATCGCTGAAAATGTATAAAAAGCATGAAGGACAATTCATCCCTGTCCTCTCCCAATACACAAGCACTCTCTCTCTCTCTCTCTCTCTCACACACACACACACACATCTGTTTCAATACACACACACACACACCTGTTTCAACCAAAACCCTGCATATTTTTCCATGACAGATAACATTCTAATTCCCTTTTCAGTGTTTCAAATGAACCCATGCCCCTCCAACACCTCAGACAGTGCATTCCAGGCATTTACCACATGCTGTGTGAAGAGTTTTCTTTTCATTGTACTTTTGCTTCTTTTACCAATTACTTTGAAACTTTGCTCTCTCATTCTTGGTCTACTCTGTTTAGATTCCTTGATATTTTGAACATCCTTTAGCAATTCTACTCTCAGCTTCTTTCTTCCAAGGACAACACTCTTAACTTCTCTAATACTTATTCATGGAATCATTCTTGTAAATATTTTCTCCACTCTTCCCAATGCTTTCATGTCCTTCCTGAAATGTGCTGTCAATAAAGGGACACAATACACTAGTTAAGGATGAATCTCTGTTTAGTAAAAGTTCAACATGACTAGCTTGTACGCTTTATCCCTATTAATAAAGCCCAGGGTACATTATGTTTTGTTAATTGCTTTCTCAACTTGTCTTGCCAAATTCAATAACATATGCACATGTATACTCAGCTCCCTGTGCTCCAGCATACATTTTACAGTCATGTTGTTTACTTAAATTGTTGCTCTTTCATCTTCCTACCAAAATGAATCATTTCTCACTTCTCCCTATTGAATTGTAACTTTCACCTGCCCACTCATTGCACCAGTTTGCCTCTGTACTTTTGAGGTTGTGCACTGTCCTCCCCAGAATTCACAATGCTTCCCAGTTTTGTCTGGGTTTATCAAAGTATTGGGTGTCTAGAAGAGTTTGTGAAGTTGTGATGTTGCACATAGAGAAGGCATTGGTTTTGGTGTAAGGTGTCAATTAAAGGGGACTGTACTTTTACCATCAAATAAGTGGAACTGCGCAGCAACAATTTCAATGTTCAGTCCAATCAACATGAGCAAAAAGATGACTGATTTTTTTTTCCCAAAGAAATCCCTGTTTCCTAATACAACCTGCAATAGCTATGCAACTTGTACAGTTAAATTGTTCAATCGGATGAAATGTGACTGATGAGAATAAATTACTCAGTTGTCATTGGCTTCAAGGTTAATATTATTTCTGAAATTTGGATAAATCTGGACTTTATGACCAGATGACACCAGTTGAATGGTCTCCATGTGACTCTGTAAAGCCTGGATATCATCTTAAATATTTTGCTTTACATCTTCCAACATTTCCTCTGTTTGAGCATGAACAGAAGGAACTATGTCAGGCTGACATCAGATCACTTGAAATTCTGTCACACTCCAGATATGAATTCTTCCTTAACATTCTCTGTATTTGGTTATGTTTAATAAAAGCCCATTTCTGTTGCTCACAAGATTGTAGATCTCATTATGCTGCATAAGGGATTTGAGTGCCCCATTTTCTCCTAGTCATGGAGGTTCCAGTCACCATACCACACTCAGTGACATCTCCCAGATTGCTGAATGAAAGAGGGAACACACACAAAAAAAATACTGTCCTTAGGGGAGGGTTCTGAAGAGGGCACATTGGACCCGAAACATGAACTCTGCTTTTTTTCCATAGATGCTACCAGATCTGCTGTGTTTTTCTAGCAATCTCTATTATGTTCCTTAGATGAAGGAGTTGGGGACCATGTTGAAGGTCTATCAGGAAGACACTGTACTTATGTTGACTCTTCAAAGGGATTCTGTTCAATATCCGCCTAAGGAAGGAAGGACATTTTCAGAGTCTACAATTCACAGAGAAGGAAGTCATAGAGCTTTGCCAAATCTTGGAACTTGAACACAGCTCTGAATTTCTTCTGGGCTGGTTCTTGCCAGTCTGGAACAGGAGCCACGCTGATCATCTCTCAATGTCCCAGCCTTTGTTGCACCAGAGAACTAAAGCATATGAAGTGTACGAGGATGAGGTGAGGCGATGAATGTGAAAGAGGAGTTATAATTTGATAAAGATTATTGGTTGACATGTCAAGGACATGTGGTGAATGGAGAAGTGTTTGTGAGAGTATTGGTGCAGTTAGCATTCACTGGCTTTGACTACTCAAATGAGATCATCAAACTTCATTCAACACAGGTTTCTATAGCTGGATTGACCACAATAGTTATCTATTCTTATTACCTTCTCAGCGTTTCTCTGGAGGGCTTCCTGGTCCCCAAAGAGAATGGGACCTCTCTCCTCTATTTTATCACCCGGGTACAGTGATACCCTCACTGAACCTTGGGGTCACTCCCTGATTTGTTTTGCCATTTTCCTTGGTTTTTTCAGTCACCAGTTTTAGCCCCTTCTGCAGTCATGGTGTAACTTAGTCTGAGAAGGTACAAGTGGACTTTTTAGGTTGTGCAGGCTCTTTTTCAGTCGTGACAGTGTTGTATGAAACTGGGCCCTCCTCCTGAGCAGCATCACATCATATTCACCAAGTCTAACTGCTGCCTACGTCACTTTGACTAGTTCTGAATTAATTGTACATCATGTTCCCAAAATCTGATTTTGGGGCTGATCAAATTTACAGCCTGTAGCATTTGAAGTTTCATGAAGGAATATTTCTAGAGAGAATGTAGCCTGGTACTACAGGGTAATTCAAGTTGGGGAAACTGGGTAGATGGATGCAAATTTAAGATGAAAGGATTTTAAAATACACCATAACTGTGATTATAATAACTACAGCAGAGACTCAAGATCTTTAAAAATTTAGAGCTGGCTGAGAAAAATGTAAATGTCCATTTGAAGGCAGAGGTTGGAAGAAAAATACATTTTCGAAGAGAGCTGGCAGGCTATTCTGTCATTTGGGACTACACACTCGAAGTTGGCTTTGTAATAAGTCTGCACCCACTGGGACAAGCAGCTTGGAGGTTTTTTTGGGAGAGTACGATTGAATACACAATGTTGGCATATCACAGATTATGAGAATGGGGGACACTGATCTCTTGTATATGCAGGAAGATGGAAATCAGCAACTGAAAATTCAGAGCTCAGGGAATGGTTAGTACAGAAAGAACGTAAGGAAAGAGGAAGCATTTCAAGGACAGATTTCTCTAAGCAGTTTTCGAGATTCTATTTTTACTTTATTGGTAAACTTGAATGGTTATATTAGAATCATTTAATTTTTGATTATTTATTGCACATATTGTTGTATGGTGAATCCTCATCTCTGGTCATTGTATTACCTCGACCATTGGTGGACGTGGAGCAGTTTTATTGCCACCATCCTGCTTTAGGTTGGGATCTGCAAGGCCCACTTATTTGGATGTGCTAGAGGAGGACTACTAGATAATCCATTAAGAAGAACCACTTTTATCATAAAACAAGATATAGTCTATTGCATAATAACAATCAGATACAAGTTACATTGGTGTGGTAATCACCATTACTAAGACCTATGAAGGAGACCTAGACAGTAAGTCGATCTCCTTAGAGACCTAGTTTTATTCTCCCACTCAAGTCAATTATTGCATTATTATTTTGGATGATGTTTAATGACTCCCCAGCATTAACCCTTTTGGAGCTTAACATCTTATACAATTTTATTTTCCCCATTATTCCCACAATTATGTATTTATGTATATCATTACATTTACCCCTGTTCAATCTCCCCCAAATTTCTCAATTTACACACAGTCTGAAGGTTTCATTATTCTTCCAGCATGTTTCTACACACTTGGAAAGTTGATCAGTCTTTACATAGAACATAGAACATTACAGCGCAGTACAGGACCTTCGGCCCTCGATGTTGCACCGCCCTGTCATACTAATCTGAAGCCCATCCCACCTACGCTATTCCATGTACTTCCATATGCCCGTCCAATGATGACTTAAATGCACTTAAACTTGGCGAATCTACTACCGTTGCAGGCAAAGCATTCCATACCCTCATTCCCCTCTGAGTAAAGAAGACTTTAACTTGAAAACTGTTGAACTTGATTTTGTTCTTAACAATGTGATGTCTGTAAAGTCCCTTTAGAAATGAAAGCCTTTTATCTCACAATTTCCTTTTGTAGATGATGACTGTGCTGTTGAAAAAAAACGTTCTTTTTTTCACGTAACTGAGATTTCTGAAACAGGAGGCTGTTTCCTTTTAACAGGGTCATGATCTTCAACCAGGCACTTTCTTTTTGACAGAATTCTGGACTTCTCAGCAAGATAATTTCTCTTTAACAATATCTTGAGTCTGTGGACATTGTTTGTACAACATAGTTCTGATGGCTGCCATAGAGTCATATTCATGGTGAAAGTGAGGACTGCAGATGCTAGAAATTAGAGTCAAGAGTGTGGTGCTGGAAAAGCACAGCAGGTCAGGCTGCATCTGAGGAGCAGGAGAATCGACGTTTCTGGCAAAAGCCCTTCATCAGGAAGCCCATCTTCAAGGTATGTGATCAAATCTTTATCTCCAATCTGCTGGCAACTTTATGTTGAAGTATTTAGATTCCATATGCAACTTATTGATTGGTTTGGATACAATCACTGTCAGTGATTGTAGTATTGGTAAACTTAAAATGTTTACCCCCTTAGTTGCACTATATAAGGACTGCTGCTTACTTGTTTGTCACTGGTACTGTTTCTTCCTTTGAAGATGAAAAGAATGAAATGTTCTATTTGATCCTGTGCATCTTCAGCATCTGAGTACAGACTTGAGTTTGTCACGATGATGTGTTCTCCTGGCTCTGTTGCAGTCAGAATACTCTCAGTTAAAGATTCATCAATGACCTGAAATTAAGTCAGACTGCTCCTTAGTTTTCTTCTCATTTTGCTGACTCTTGCCATTTGAACTCTCTTCATTGTGGATAGGAGTGGAATAAATTTCTGCCAACCTTGTAAAACGCAGATTTTCATTTTATTGAATGCATAAAGCAAATGTCTTATGGCAACAAAAGTAATTTCAATGGATTATCTCCTCTTTGGGCGTCTGTCATGAATTTAGGAAGTACAATGAAATTGTCTGCTTGTTGTTCATAGACAAGTCATTTGATGACTGATTGCTCAACAACGACCATATCCTTGACTTCAGGTTCCATGACTGGCTGTTCCCTGAATAACTGCCATGGTTGGTTGCTTTGCTGCCAGTTCCCTGTTAACTGTAACAAAGTTAACTCTCTCTGTCATTTGAATATGACCAAGGCTTTCCTGTTCAAGAGTGTGAATTCTTGACTGTGACGTACATGTACATTCTACAATTTGATACCTACTACCAGATATCAGACTTCCTTGTAGCATTTTCTCCAATACAGAAAAAGGGAATTGTACCAATCCATAAAGCCAATTAAAGGTATTTTTTGAGATTGAATGCTGAAGGATTTTCTGGTTGGTGTCCAAGTACACAGAGGTGGTTGGGAACAGCTCAATAACCTGGATGTGAAAAGACCATAGGAGCCAACCCTCTGGGTAAGCTTCAAGCTGCTCCCTGCCTGACAGGTTCAGTATAACCCACAGGCTGCCTGGTTGGAATCCCTTCGTTCCCTCCCAAACTGGTAGCTCGGCTGTTTTGGCCTCTTTCAATTTAATTTTTAAAAGGTTAGAAAGGTTACTCTTCCCTTTTGTGGTGTCCTATCACTCATTTAGCTTGAATACCATCCTGCTGTTACTTGCAAGAGGCAAGACATTCTTTTGCCATTTCAACTTCAAGAGCCGGCTTGTCAGCTTTAATTGAACGGCAAATCCAACGTTCAGACCATTAGTTAGCCAATTTTGGGAAATCCAAGAGCAATAATTCTTCCCACAAAGCACAGGCCCTTGATGCCATTTGAATCTGGCCACAGGAAACGTCCTACCGTTAATGCTACTGAAATTTGGTAAACCACTGAAATTTGGCAAGAAAAAGACATAGAAATTGCAGAAGAATTGGCTACAATCTTTTAATCTGCATTGGAGAACTGGAGGATTGTAATACCATTAAAAAAAATGAATACATAACAAACATGAAACAGCGAGCTTATCATGAGGTATAGAAGAGATTGGAAACCATTATCAGGGACAAAGTAAATTTTCATTTGGAAGAACAATGCTTGATCAAGGAGAGCAACCGGTATTGTTAAAAGCAAATTATATCTGACTAACCTGCTTGAAATTTTTTGCTGAGGTAACAGAGAATGATGACAAAGTTGTGTTTGAGATATTGCGTATTTGGACTTTTGGAAAACATTGATCTAGAAGCTTGCTAAGGAGATGGTATGAAGGGAATGGTTTGTGGTATGGATATGTAATTGACTCACAGATGGGAAGAAAAGTCTGATGTTGATTAGATTTTTTGCAGTAAGAGATAGCAAACTTTGTTGGTGTTCCCTAAGATTCAGGTGTAGGCCGACAGTTTTGTAATTCTTTGGATATTCTATGTTACGGTGTAGGGAAGACCAATATAAAGTTTGCAGATGATCCAATGTAGTGATAGGCTTCATAATGATATAATCAGGAAGAAGAAAAGAATTGGAGTATGTCAGATAGAGTTCAATGCCATTACCTTCTCAAGGCAATTCGGGATGGACAACAAAAGTTGGCCTTGCTGCTAACACTCAGCTCCCAAGAGCAAACATAAAACAAATGGTAGATATGTGAACTGATACATTTTTGGGGCACTAGCATGGAAACACTGATACAATAAATGGCAGTGAGCTGCATGTCTATACATGTAAAAATTGGCAAGTGGCATCACAAATAAATGAGGTATAAGATTAGATTAGATTAGATTACCTACAGTGTGGAAACAGGCCCTTCAGCCCAAGCCCGACCCTCTAACGAGTAACCCACCCAGACCCATTTCCCTCTGACTAATGCACCAAACACTATGGGCAATTTAGCATGGCCAATTCACTTGACCTGCACATCTTTGAACTGTGGGAGGAAATCGGAGCACCCAGAGGAAACCCATGCAGACACTGGGAGAATGTGCAAACTCCACACAGACAGTCACGCGAGGTTGGAATCGAACCTGGGACTCTGGCGTTGTGAGGCAGCCGTGCTAACCACTGAGCCACCGTGTCACCCTAAAGGTGCATATGTCAGGTGTATATGGGTTACTCGTAATTATAACTAAGGGTATGGATCACAAAATACATTGATAATGCTGGAACTATATGAATCATTAGTTAAGCCCCAGTTAGAGTTATTATCAGTACTGTGCTGGCTCTAACATGTGTGTATTGGTTATCTCCATCAATGGGGTTGGTACCTATCATGGAGATCCAGCAAAACTTCCAGTGTCTGTCACAGATGCATCCATTACCGAAGCCACTGGTGCTAAGCATAAGTGATAAGATGACATGAGCTGACAAACCACTCAAGGAGACAGGGTGATGCCCAGTAGACACCCAAATGGAAGAGGAACCACACACTGTCAACCATCAATCTCCTCTCAGGACAGTCCCATGTTGCCAGGTCCCCGATGTCTTCAACTCTGTGCAAGTTGCAGCTGAGGAGAGTGATCCTACAACTGAACAGGACACGTGCAACATGTCTAGGCACAAATTGACGGCAAATCCCACTCTCTGGCCAGTAATTCACACAGGGTCATCCAGCTTAACCTTTAAAACCAACAGCTCCTGTATAATAGGGCAGGCCAAAGTGAGGACTGCAGATGCTGGAGATTAGAGTTGAGCGTGTGGTGCTGGAAAAGCACAGCAGGTCAGGCAGTATCCAAGGAGCAGGAGAATCGATGTTGCGGGCAAAAACCCTTCATCAGACAGGCTGCCTCCACTTCACCTGCAGTCTCTCAAACTGCTCTTTAATGCAATGGGAAGACAACGCAGAAGAAAACCTTGATAGCACCTTGGTAGCATAGGCAACACTTCAGTATAAATAAAGAATCATTTTTGTAAATTTATTGGCACTTCAAATCACCATCAATCTGATCCACTGTCATTTTTTGTTGCAGCTGAAAGAATAAAGCTAAAAGCTTATGCTTCCTGAGTACCATACAAAGTTATGACCCTTTTTGAAAGTTTACAATTTTTGTATAGCCCATTGTACATAACATTTTATCAATGCTGAATGTGTGAGCATCATAGAGTATGATGCCTTTAAACTGTTGATAAAGTTGACTTTTATAAAATAGCAGCCTTGCGTCTCTGTTGTAGGAAAAATTTTGGAAAGGATTGTAAGAGATAGGATTTATAATCACCTTGCAAGCAACAATTTGATTTGGAAATAGTCAACATGGATTCGTCAAGGGCAGATTCGTGTCTCACAAACCTCATTGAGTTTTTTGAGAAGGTGACCAAGCATGTGGATGAGTGTAGGGCAGTTGATGTGGTATACCTGGACGTCAATAAAGCCTTTGATAAGATTGCACATAGTAGGCTATTGGAGACAATGCAGAGGCATGGGATTGAAGATGATTTAGCAGTTTGGATTAGAAACTGGCTTTCTGTAAGAAAGCAACGAGTGGTGGTTGATGGAAAATATTCATACTGGAGTCTGGTTGCTAGTGGCGTGCTATAAGAATCTGTTTTGGGACCATTGCTGTTTGTCATTTTTATAAACGACTTGGATGCAGGCATCGGTGGATGGGTTAGTATGTTTCACAGATGATACTGAAGTCGGTGGAGTGGTGGACAGTGTGGAAGAATGTTGCAGGTTGCAGGGAGACTTGGATAAACTGCAGAATTGGGCTGAAAAGTGGCAAATGGAAGTCAATGCAGATAAATGTGAGGTGATTCACTTTGGGAAGAATAACAGGAAGGCAGAATACTGGGTCAACGGAAAAATCTTTGGTAGTTTGGATGTGCACAGGGATCTTGGTGTCCATGTACATAGATCCCTGAAAGTTGCCACCCAGATTGATAATGTTGTTAAGAAGGCACACAGTGTGTTAGGTTTTATTGGTAGAGGGATTGAGTTCTGGAGTCGTGATGTCATGCTGCAACTGTACAAAATGCTTGTATGGCCTCACTTGGAGTATTGTGTATTCTGGTTGCCCCTTTACAGGAAGGATGTGGAAGCATTAGAAAAGGTGCAGAGGAGATTTACCAGGATGTTGCCTGGTCGGAAGCGAAGGTATTATGGGGAAAGGCTGAGGGACTTGGGTCTGTTCTCATTGGAGAGAAGAAGGCTAAGAGGGGATTTAATAGAGACATACAAGATGATCAGAGGCTTAGATAGGGTGGACAGTGAGAGCTTTTTTCCTAGGATAGTGACATCTGTTTGTATGAGGGGCATAGCTACAAATTTAGGGGTGACAGGTTTAAGACAGATGTCAGAGACAGGTTGTTTATTCAGAGAGTGGTAAGGGCGTGGAATGCCCTGCCTGCCAATGTAGTTAACGCAGCCACATTAAGCGCATTTAAACAGTCCTTAGACAAGAATATGGATGATGATGGGATAGTGCAGGGTGATGGGCTTAGATGAGTTCACAGGTCGATACAACATCGAGGGCAAAAGGGCCTGTTCTGCACTGTATTGTTCTATGTTCTATGTTCAATAACATGAAAAATGAAGAAAGAACAAGTAAAATAAGCAATGTTAGCTTTAGCACCTGGGACTAAACAGGGGGTGCTTGCCTTCTGAGCAACAATAAATTTACAGTCAATGAATGATGACCTGAACCAGCCCAATGCTGCTGCGCTCTGTCACAGTGATGGTGATGTTCCGCCTGTTCAATATCCTCTTCCTCAGAAGAAGATTACTCCCAGCTCTTCAGCTCCAGCTCATCCCCTCTTTGCCAGCTCCTGCTATGTTAAGCACAACATGCCAGTGTCCATTATCCTGTCACCTTGAGAAGGAGGAATACCTGGAATGATGTTAAGGTCTGAGTCAAGAGTATGGTGCTGGAAAAGCACGGCCGGTTAGGCAGCATACAAGGAGCAGGAGAATCGATGTTTTGGGCGTAAGCTCTTCATTAAGGTCTCTCATTCCTTCCCAGCTCTCACCTCGATGTTGATGCTCAGCATCAGTGGCTAAAGTGATAGACACAGGTCTGTATTCAGTCCTAGCAGCCACTGAGTATTCTACTGGATCTACTTTTCCATGGAAGACACCAGTCTGCACATGGTGACAACCAAATTCATGTACCCAGGAGCCAGATTGGTACTAATGACTTGACTCAAGCTTTGAATCCAGTTTGCTGAGTATCCCTGACAAACCTGCATTATACTTGTGCATCTGTGAAAGCAGCATTTTCACAAAGTTATTAATAGGTGACACCAAAGTCCACTGCTGTGCAGGTGCCTGGTCATTAGATAATCCTCTGACTGCCAGCAACCTGGGACATTTTTTCCTCAGCCAGCTTTGGAGATATGGCAATGATGTGCTCATTGAAATGAGCTTCCAACTGAAATGTAAATAAACTACACATCAAGGTGGAAGTAGAGGGTGCAGGGATGGCCTTGCCAATGCATTACCTGAGGAATCTGTGTCTTCTTCCACAAATATTAAGTAGGATCTGATGGCTGGAATAGGTGGCCATTTACAAAAGGATGTGTCTTTGTTGCTGGTTCTTGTTTAAAACAAAGAAGGAAATAAGTTGCACAATAAAGGTGGATATTTGACCATCTTAGAAATTTGTTCACAGTGGTAATAATAGGGAGTAGCGCAGCACATTGGAATGAATCTTACTTCATTTCAGGAGATACAGGTCTCAAATGAGCAGTCTTTATCCT
Organism: Chiloscyllium plagiosum; assembly: GCF_037043375.1. Lineage (NCBI taxonomy): Eukaryota > Metazoa > Chordata > Chondrichthyes > Orectolobiformes > Hemiscylliidae > Chiloscyllium > Chiloscyllium plagiosum. Next base: position 24,007,774 of record NW_028270164.1, read on the forward strand.
CTCCTGTGAGTTCTAGGATTTTTTCCACTTTTTTTTATTCATTCATGGAATGGCGGAATCCCTGGCCTGACCCTAATTGCCCAGAGGGCAGTTTGAGTCAACCACATTGCTGCGGGTCTGGAGTCACATGTAGGCCAGATCAGGCAAGGATGGCACTTTCCTTCCCCTAAAGGACATTGGTGAACGAAATGGGCTTTTCCAACAATCAATGGTGGATTCATTGTCATCATTAGACAGTTAATTCTAAATATTCATTGAATTCAAATTCCACCAATCTACCATGGTGGGAGTCAAACCCATGACCCCAGAACGTTACCTGGGTTTCTGGAATGATAGTCCAGCAATAATACTGCTGGCCTCCCCTTGCTTCACAGAAGAGGTGAGATGATTGCCAGCCTCCCTTCTTGGTCCTTACAATCCTGTTGTGCGCTGAGTACACCTGTCATTTAACAAAGGGATGAAAGTGGCTGACATAGATATTAGTATTAGTGCAGGAAAGGTGCTGAAGTGTCACAATTGAGTGAGTGGGAAATGCAATGGGTAGGAATCCTTAGAAATTCAGGGCAGGGTGGATTAAGATTTAGTGAGAGACATTAAAAGAATATGCTGCATGCAATATTGAGACAGGTGGAGCATGAGCCTTGGTGAGAGGTGGGTGTTATTGCAGAGTTAAACTGAGTGTGACATAGCAATGAGAAGATGTGGCACTAGGGCTTCCAGAGTGCAGCACATTTTTTTTCAAACCATGGGCCCTGCACTGACCTGGTGGCTACAGCAGTCAAAACTGGCAGGGTGTAGTGCCATTGTTTCTGCTGGCATTCCTGGGGGAAGGTGTTAGCACATGCTGCAGTTCTAGTATTTATGTACCATAGTGTATATAGTGATATGTCCACTCCCTGCCTGATAGATCAACACTTCAGTGCTTCCTACTGTCACAAGCTACCTGCTTCTTTCTTTGCACTGGAAGGAAAAGCTAAACTCCAGAGGCCACAGGGGCCAACCAGACCTCCCAGTCACTGCCCATTTCAATTTCTCCCAACCACTCCCTTTCTGACATGATCATCCTTGACCTCTTCCATTGCCAAATCAAACCACAGCGCAAATTGGAGGAATATTACCTCATCTTTTGCCTGAGAGGCCTACAGCCTGGAGAACTCAACATTGAGTTCTCCAATTTCAAATAACCTCCCTCCCCATCTCCTGACTTCCTTCCCAGCCCTTCCGTATCCCTTCCATTGCTCCCTGCCACCAACCAGATTCATTCCTCCCATTGACCAACCAGATTGTACCCTCCACTTGTCTTCAACAACCCCACTTCACCACCCTGCCCCTGCCAGCCCCATCTTCTGCAGCTTCCTCACACCCACGCCCAGTCCTGAAGAAGGATTAGACCCGAAATGTCGACTTCTCCACCTCCTGATGCTGCCTGGCTTGCTGTGTTCTTCCAGCCTCCTGATTGTCTGCTATAAACCATTGAGGCTGGCAGCCTATAACTTTGCACTGAAGATCCTGTTCTCAAAGCAATGTCAGGCAAGAGACTGGCAGTCTTAAAGAATATGTTAAAGTTGAACGAGCACTAAAAAAGCAAATTGAAGGCTCTAGTGTTGCAGTGGTACTGTCACTGCCACTGGAGTAACATTCCTGGGTTAAAGTCCCATCTGCTCCTGAGGTGGCTAATAATGTCTCTGAACAGATTGATTAGAAAATATCAAGAGCCATTAGATCCATGTGTCCATGTCAGTATAAAAGCATCCTGTGCAGATACATCGGACTCACGGCTGTCCCTGCACCCAAGCATTCAGGCCCAAAATAATGTGTCACAGGGCTGAACTGGTGTAAGATTTAGCCCAAGCAGCCATGCTAATATGGCGAAGATGATGATTTGCTAATGCAGTGTTGTGTGAATGGGGGGTTGAAGAGGCTGGTGTCTGTGGAGAATGCAGGGAACTTGTGTGGAAGAAGCAATTGTATGATGGTCAGGACAGACATTCAGTGATCTGCAGCCACTTGATGCCCGCTCTGTTTTATCCATTGGGAATTTATGCCATCTTGTTTCTTGGTGAAAGAGAGAAGAATTGGAAGTGGGAGCGAAATAGGATGAGTTAAGGCTTTATAAGAAATAAGACACGAACAAACAGCCCTCCCTCAAATCTAACGCAGATTTTGGATTAGATACATGGATGGCACTTTTGTTATCATAAAGAGAGCAGAAATCGAGAACACACGCCAGATTATTAACATCATGCTCACAGAAATCAGATTTACGAGAGAGGAGGAAGCCAACAATAATTTCCATTCCTGAATGTGGTGGTAGAAAGAACACAGAATAGTGAATGCACCACAGGAGTGTCCAGGAAAGCCACACAAGCCGATCAGGTCCTACACTACAACAACAACCACCCGAACATACACAAGAGAATTAGGACCCTGTTCAAAAGGGCTACAACACACTGCACTCCAGAACTATGAAGGGAAGAAGAAGAACACCTCTACAGAATCATCACCAAATGGAAATCCCCTCAAACTTCATCTGCAGATGCCTAACAAACAAGCAGGTGGGAGGCACGGTGGCACAGTGGTTAGAACTGTTGCCTTACAGCGCCAGAGACCTGGGTTCAATTCCCACCTCGGGCAACCGTCTCTGTGGAGTTTGCACATTATCTGCGTGGGTTTGCTCCGGTTTCCTCCCACAGTCCAAAGATGTGTCGGTTAGGTGAATTGGCCGTGCTAAATTGCCTGTAGTCTTAGGTGAAGAGGTAAATGTAGGGGAATGGGTCTGGGTTAGTTGCTCTTCAGAGGGTCGGTGTGGACTTGTTGGGCCGAAGGGCCTGTTTCCACACTGTAAGTAATCTAGTCTAATATCCCCACAGGTCTAAACATTATATATGGGACAAAGAATATTATATGGGGCAAACAGGTAGACAATGAGCAATCTGCATCTATGAACACCAACTAGCCACTCAATGTCAGGACCAGCTGTCCCTAGTAGCTATAAACACAGATGACAAGGACCTCAAATTCAACTGGGACAATGATCATAGGACAAACTAGACAGAGGACAGCCAGAGAATTTCCAGAAGCATGCCACTTATCCATGGACTCCATCAATAAACACACAGACCTCGTCCCAATAGATTGATCACTACGACGAGCAACTGGAAGCAGCAGCAACAGAACCAAATAAATTCCAGAAGACACAGTACAACATCACTTCACAGGAGGCTGCAAAGCACTGAAGATGTCACCTAAACAGCGAAATGTTTGCAAATCAACTTCCCAGCTCGGCAAACATACCCATAACTATGGAAACTGGCTCACAAGCTACAAATCTTTATGCAAACCTTGAACATGGAATAAGCTAGTTTTAAGCTAATTTTTGTAGAAACCCATCTGATTCACTCATGTCCTTCAGCTGGAAATCTGCCATCCTTATCCAGGCTGGTTGACATGTGACTTGAGATCCACGACATTGTGGATGACTCCTAAAGGTAAGGCTCTGAAGTCACTATTTGAATCTGACCTTGTCATTCACGGCGTATTTGTCAGTGTATTGGCTATTAGCCTTATCACATTAGGGAGGGGGAAAATCCACCATGAGACTCTGAAAAAATTTATAAAGAACTGTGTGAAAGATGTGCTTAGAGACTGTGATATGTTTTCTTTTAATACCGGCTAGAAACTGTGGCTAATTAAAATGCTTACTAGCATCCATTGCAAATTTTCCAAAGCCCATTGTTTTCCACGGCAAAATGCTAAATTCAAACCATTTAGACAAAACCAATTATTTTTCTCTTGGTGTCTTCCTCACCTGATGATGCTGATTCACGCCATAATTTTGCAAGCTGTACCTTCCCATCAGCACCTATTCATCAATGTTTTACACTGAATTGTTCATTGAATGTTGCAAACTATCTGAACCTCGGAGCCTTTATTTGTGACCAGATGCTGCACATATCCCATTTGCATGTAAATGAATTATAAATTGGGGTACAGACAGCCATCAAGAAACAGATTCTGGATGTATCATTTCCCCTCTTAACCCAGGATTTTAAAAAAAGATCAAGTCACACTGTTAGCTTCAGCTGAAGCTGTTATTACCACCTAGAGATCAACTGGAGATTGTTTCTCACTTATGTAAACTCAGCAGAGATCTTACTTTAAACTCAGAGCAAAACCACAAAATTTGCTCTCTAAGCTTTTGTACTTCAATTTAATTACATAAACTCACAATGCATAATCTCCTTTCAAATCCATACAGGATGATAAAATCATTTATTATTTTCACTTTGATCAATCTAAAATGGTGCCACGAATTTTAATGCTCTGCTGCATTTTTACGTCAAAGGTAACTGATCCATAAGCTCCCAGCTAATGTCTTTGTAATTCCGAAAGAAGTTAATTATGTTAATCATTTTCCAAATCTCATGTATCATTGCTGATTCTAATGAGCTAGTGAGTGTTTTGGCAGAGCTTTCTCATTTACTGCAAGTATTACTGGATACAAGCAATGATGCTTTAGTGGTTTATTTAATAAGTGTTCTCAAAACTTCTTACCTTGACTGATATTGATTTGTATTTCCCAGATGTCCCCGTTATTTGTTTGCTTAGTTAGAAATAATTCCTCAATCCTTCTTAAAAATATGATTTCCGAAGCACCTTTTGAATGTTTAGAAGGAGTTCTTGGCTTGATGGCATTACAATGTAGAGGCCTAGGTTAATGCTCTGGGCAAAATAAAACCCAAAAGAACTACAGATGCTGTAAATCAGAAAAAAAACCCAGGAGTTGTTGGAGGCTCAGCAAGTCTGGCAGCATCTGTGAAGAGAAATCAGAGTTAAGGTTTCAAGTAGAGTGAAATTCTGAGGAAGAGTCACTCAGCTCGAAATTTAACTCTCATTTCTCTCCACAGAAGCTGCCAGACATGCCGAGCTTTTCCAGCAATTTCTGTTTTTGTTGTTTTGTTAATGCTCTGGGCCTTGCGTTCAATATAAATTCAAGCAATAAGTCTGGACTTGAAAGCTACTCTTATTAACAGTGACCAGACCATAAATTGTTGTGAAAACCCCTATGATTAGCTCATGTCCTTCAGCAGACAATCTGCCATCCTTACTCAGTCTAGCCGACATATGACTCGGGATCTAGAGCATTTTGACTGACTTCTAGCTGTCCTCTGCTCGGCTCAGGGATGGGCAACAAATTCCAGCCTTGCCAGTGACATCCCATGAATGTATTAAAAATAAACATTTACTGTAAAGGCAAACACACAGATTGTCATCACTAGCAATAATCTAGAATGTCAGATGACCCCCTTCCTCCCCACAGGTCAGGTCAGTGTGAATACCTTTAGGGTAACCAGCTATTATCAAATCCAAAACCATTGGGCGTGGGCGGCACGGTGGCACAGTGGTTAGCACTGCTGCCTCACAGCGCCAGAGACCCGGGTTCAATTCCCGCCTCAGGTGACTGACTGTGTGGAGTTTGCACGTTCTCCCCGTGTCTGCGTGGGTTTCCTCCGGGTGCTCCGGTTTCCTCCCACAGTCACAAAGATGTGCAGGGTCAGGTGAATTGGCTAAACTAAATTGCCCGTAGTGTTAGATAAGGGGTAAATGTAGGGGTATGGGTGGGTTTCGCTTCGGCGGGTCGGTGTGGACTTGTTGGGCCGAAGGGCCTGTTTCCACACTGTAATGTAATCATTCAAAGGGCAAGAGTAGAAGTGGTGGGTGTAGAATGTAAAAGTCATTTTAAAATTGTGATTTGTAGCTAACCATTTTGAAAAAAATTCTGTAGCCTTAAACTTATTCAGCCAGTACAGATTTATTTTCTCTTTCAGTGTTACAGAAAGACTGCTGCCTCTTTGCCAGCTCTTTGTTTAGATGCTGTAGATTTAGATGCTGCACTATTAACTCCCAGGACAAGCTGCCTCTCGTTGCTGGAGGCACTGAATTTCATTTTAAGGGGCTGGTACTTTCATAGCCATGAGGGCTGTTTGAATGAGTCCATCTTTGATATTTCACTGTAAATCTTACAACACCACGCACACAAAAAGAAATGCATCCAAACAAAATAATTGAACATTGCCTAGGATTTTCCTGTTTGATTTAAAACAAAAATAAAATGGGCAGCCTTCTCAAAAAAAAAGCAATCAGTCTATTCAGCCAAAAACTAGACTTCCAACAGCCATAAATAGGCTAGAGGTCAAACTTACCACTGCCCTGCTAATGCGACTTATGACCCCTTGGCAGCACCTCTGCGTCTTCAATAAATACTGCCTTCTTTACAGGGAAGAAGGCACCAAAATAACTCCATCAAATCAGTGCACTTTTTTCCTGTCTTTTTGGAAATGGGATTGATGGAGTGTTGGGTTTCTAATGGGCAGAACCTTACAGGAGGTTTGAGTGATGTGGTGGGATTTGTGGCAGAATCAGGCAAGGTGTTCGACAAGCCCTAACTCGGCATCTCTCTGCATCTTTTCTGCATTTCACAAATGGTGTGGAGTGACTTGCCCATTAAGGAGGACTATTGCTTACTAATCACTTTGTTGATGGCCCAACTCATCTCAGTAACATTCAGCTTCCTGTAAAACCAAACTCATCAAACAATCTAAATGTTGAGAAAACACAAATGGAAATCAAAGTGGGTGTCTGGTAAATTCAACTCACCACTTGTTCCAAATGACCTACATGTTGGACTCCTGGCAACAATATCTCAGGACACGCTCTATGGGCACTGGCCAAATACCACACATCCATTGATATCAGCATCCAATACATACCAGCTCTAAGAATACTCATGATCTGCTAACAGGATGACTCTGCACTCCAGTGCTGCATCAACTACTTCCATTGCAATGCTGGAGCAAAGACACTGTATGTTCAGAGATTTCCAGCCCATGGAGTGGACCAGGCTACATCTCCAGGGTCTTCACTCACAGTCACAGCGCTCACTCACTCTGATCTTACCTGGATGTTCACACCATCCCTGCCTTGCATTGCCTTGTCTTTTTGCACTTTGCACACTCAGCCAGATATAGCAGGCTCCGCTTACTATTGTCTTGTCTTGCCTTTTCGATACAAAGCCAGCAAATCTCAGTCAGGTCAGGGGGGAAAGTCTTTGCTGAGTAAGTCCTGACACCGTAAGTCAAGGACAGCTTCTGGTATCAGTCCAGTGGCTTGGACACAGTCACTTGAGATAATCAGAGTCAAAATTAAGGGGTGTGGAGTTGAATGTTGGGCAGTCCACCAATTCCTTTGAGTCTTTCTGTCTACTGGGGGTTATTTTCTCCTGGAATTAGAGAGAGGCAAGGAAGCTGAATGTAGCTGGACACAGCTGTGCCTTGGTGCAGGTGGGGAGGTGCCCTGAATAAGTGAGTAGGCAGCCCTGAGGGCATGCAGATTTAGTGGTGTCGGGGTTTGGATGGGTGCCAGTGAATGAGGGAAGATTTTGTGGGCAATGGGGGGTGGGGGCGGGGGTGGGTGATGGAGCATGGGCCTTGGTTGGAGGTGGATACTGTAGGAGAGACAGAGTGAGCACAAGGAGATGTTGACACTTATGCAGGTGGAGTGGAGAATGTCACTGATCATCTTCCTACATTGCCGGTATTTGTCTGGTGCCTGAGACTGCTTTCACCAAGCTAGCAACCTCAGCTTGTTGCTGTGACCTCCACTGTTGGTACCGGGGAAGGAGGAGGAGGTCCCACTTCTGTACCAGCCCATCCAGCAGGACAATGTAGGGCATTGATTTCCCAATTCTCTGCCGTGTCTGGGACAGATGTCATGGAACATGTAGTGCAGCTCTGGGAATGCTGGCCTTTTACTGGATACCCTCTGAGTGGCGAGCTGTTCTGGGAATGATGTGTGATGAAACGGGGCTGGAATTGGGCATGAGGGGTGCCAAAGGGATGGTTTCGGTAGTTAATGAAGCATGTTTGGTAAGTTATTGTGAGAAAGTTTGCTCAGCCTCACATCCAAATAATATGACTCAAACTCAACCAAAGAAAAACACAAGATTCCAGTCCCTTGACACTGTTGGCTGTTGTCAGATTGAAATGAGTATTGTTCACCTCATAGCACAATTGCACAAAGAAGTCAAAACAGTGTAATTAACTAAAATAAAAGTCCCTACAATGTGCACTTCTGGCTTTCCAGATTATTTTCCAGTCTATCATCGCAATAAAAAAGACAAAAAGCTGTAAATGCTGAGAATAGACAATGGGTCAAGAAACTTTGAGAATTGAAATTAACTGGATAGATTTTGGAGGAAACATTCCTTTTTATGAATCGATTTCTGTAAAATTGGACTCAATAGTGTCATTGTTACTCAGGAGCTTGTAAAATGTATTTCTTCCAGCCATTTGTAGCATCATGACTAAGAGGATGTTTGTGCATTGGTGCTATGGAGACTGGACAACTTGTGCCGTTAAATGCTGTTTACAATTACATTAAAAAACACAAAATCATTTTTATGCTGATTTACCCGATATGCTACCATTTTATTCTGCACAGGTTCTATTATCACACTCTCTTGACGTTACGTCTTATTTCACAAGTGTTAGTTTACACATGCACCATTGGTAAGGTGATTTTAATTTTCTTCTACTGTTGTAAAATGCATCAAACTATTGTGTTAAATGTTTTTGAAAGGATTTTGAAAAGCTTTAATTTCAGAAGAGAATGGTGCAGACCGGTGAGAGGGAGGTAAGAGGAACCAGCAGGTCTGTCAACTTACTTTCAGTAACAGAGATAATAGTCAGAGGCCCTCTTGGCTCTGATCAAAACAGGAATATGGAGCACCTTGGCAGAGGAAGGAGGAAGGAATTAGATGGCATTTTTTAAAAAATGCATTTGTGGGATATGAGTGTCATTGCTGGCCAGCATTTATTGCCCATCCCTGGTTGCCCTTGAGAAGGTGGTGGTGAGCTGCCATCTTGAACTGCTGCAGTCCATCTACTGTGGGTTGACCCACAATGCCATTAGGGAGGGAATTCCAGGATTTTGACCCAGCGACAGTGAAGGAACAGTGATATATTTCCAAGTCAGGATGGTAAGTGGCTTGAAGGTGGTGGTGTTCCATGTATCTGCTGCCCTTGTCCTTCTAGATGGAAATGGTCATGGATTTGGAAGGTGCTGTCTGAGGATCATTGGTGAATTTCTGTACTGCATCTTGTAGATAATATACACTGCTGCTACTGAGCATCAGTGATGGAGGGAGTAGATGTTTGTGGATATAATGCCAATCAAGTGGACTGCTTTGTCCTGGATGATGTCAAGTTTCTTGAGTGTTGTTGGAGCTGCATCCATCCAGGCAAGAGGGAAATATTCCATCACACTCCTGACTTGTGTCTTGTAGATGGTGGACAGGCTTTGGGTAGCCAGGAGGTGAATTACTCACCACAGTATTCCTCGCCTCTGACCTGCTTTGTAGCCACTGTGTTTATACGGTGACTTATCCACCAAGGGTCTTCAGGAAGCATTTCTTTAACCTTTATATCACAGGAGCAATGTCTGAAGCAAGTTTTTTCTATCATGAGATGGTCACTGTAGTTTGCCACTTTCTTACAGATGAACCTGCAGCATAGAGAGGTCATGAACATTGCTGAGGCCCTCAACCTATACAGCAGGTAGGAGCTAGCAATATTACCGCTTTGCAATGGACCTGTACACAGCAAGATGACAGAGATTCCAACCAGGAGAGGGGTCTTTGTAATAGTTATTTTCATTTCCCCAGAGCAGTGTCGGAGGAGGAATCTTATGCCTTTGTGAGGATCAGGGGATTCTGGATCTGCTGAGACATAGATTGCTGGATTACTGATATTAGGCCTCTTTGAACTCCACCCTCAATGTGTTCATTCCCATCTTGGCATTTTGTTGAAAGGTGACCATGAAAGTAGCTAGATTGGTGTAAAATCCAACAAGTTTACTAAGATTGCCCTGAAAAAGGGATATTTTTGCCTCTGTTTTTAATGCTCATATAACTCCCCTTCACACATAGGACCTGATAGTCAATTAACTCTTAAGACATTAGAGATGAGCAATAAATTTTGCCTTTGGCCATGTTGAAAGAACAAAACATACAAACATGTGAAGTAGGAGCATGAGGAGGCCATTCAGCCCTTTGAGCCTGCTCCGCCATTCAGTATGATCATGGCTGATCAGTCAAATCAGTACCCTGTTCCTGCTTGCTCCCCAGGTCCTTTGATCCCTTCAACCCGATGAACTACATCCAACTCTTTTTTGAAAATATTCAGTCTCATGGCCTCAGCCACTTTCTATGGCAGAGAATTTCACAGGTGAAGAAATGTTCCCTTTTCGCTGTTATATATGGGCTTCCCTGTATCTTTAGACTGTGGCCTCTTGTTCTGTGATAAAACAGAAAAAAGATCCATTTTTACTGCATCTGTGTGCACCTCTCAATACTGGTGGCAGCCATAATGCTTTTACCATATTATTTAAATACCCAAAATAAAGTAATAGCAGGTGTTAGAGGGGTAGCTGGAAGAGGAGAGAAATCCATCACATACAGATGGCTTTCTCACACATTTTCATAGCATTTCCTCTATTGAGTCTAGTGAGAATTGTATAAAAGTAGGCATGTATAATGCAAACAGGACATATATATATATATATAAATGTGAATTTTCTACCACTTATGATGAATTTATGAAGTACAGCGTTCTGTTGAGGTTGGTGCACTAATTATATTTCACGACCCAGACTGGATAAACATTAATCTTCAGTAGGCTGCTTGAGGTTGCACTGATGAATGACATGCCTCTTTTGTTCCTATCACTCTCATATACTCATACCTACCTAAGGGGTATGAACTCGTGCACAACCAAGAGGCAGATTTGCATGCGGATTTTCAAAAAGATTTTAATTCATATAAATCTGTTTTTTTTTCTGCTATCAGCTTTAGCTGTAGTAAATCTAGGAAGTTAATGTTCCTTAGAATAATATCCACAGGATACAAAATCTAATTTTGTCTGTCATTTCATACGGTATATTGTTTATTGAAGTATTAAAAATTGTTTAATGTCCCACAAAATCTAAATTTTTCATTTCAGCATGCATGCCAATGTCATAGTGTAATTTCATTACAGTAGTGTGAATATCACTACAGTTTTTTAAAAACCTTATTTTCGAAAATTATGTAATTTTAATGGAAGATGCCCACATTTTCTTCTCAGCAAAATTCTGTATATTTGCCTGATTCCCAACTACTCATCAGTAAAGATATATCTGAAATTGTTTCTTCCAGAGTGTTCCAAGCCACAGGGCTAATGCTTTGGAAAAACAGAATAACAGTGTATTTTCAAAACTGGTTAACTTTGACATGTGATATATATTCACGGATCACAATAATACTTTAAGTAAAACCCTCAAAGGCTCCTAGGTCTTAGATTATTTTTACTTTAAGTGTAAGCTCAAATATTAAAAACAATGGTGACAGCATAGTCATATTAGCAAGGTCGAGGACAGAGAAAGGTCAATTAGCTCTCCTTCTTGCATTCCGTTTCTTCCAAACTACAGACGTTAGTATTCTGTAAATATTTGTATCTGTTTCCATCCCATGCATATTTCAAACATTTATTGCTCTTTTATCTGAATCAATTTCTTCTGATGGCGTCCCAACTCACCTCATTAACATTTAGTCACTCATCTTACCAGACACACCAAGCAAGCGAGATATCAAGAAAACTCAGTATGAAGACCAGAAAGGATGCATAGCAACTTCAGTTCATCAGTTACTCTGAAGGACATGTTGCTTAGGACAAGATAACATCTCAGGGCAGAAAGCGTGGGAACCAGGCATACGTATACACACACACACGCACACACACACACCCTTCATGGACTGTGGCATCTGGCATTTGCAAATCCCTCACAACCATCATGGCATTTCTCCAATCCACTCAGGAAACACAGGGCTCGCTTAGTATGATGCATAAGTAACTCTGCTGTGAAGGAATTTAAAGGGAAACAACGTTACACACAGACCCACGTGCTTTAATGTTTCTAATCCTTGGTTATCTAATTGTGTTGCTTCCCTGCTTACTGTGAAACTCCAAGCCTCAGACATTGCTGACCAATTCATTCACACTGACACTTTTAGACAGAGAGGCCAGTCAGGAAAAGAATGGGGATAAGTGTGAACAGGATGTTAGCCTCTATACACTGTATCCCTCTTGCTTTCAATTGCTGCAGCAGATTATCATTACAAGGCCCCAGTCTCTGGTACATCTTGTGTCACCATGAAATTATGCCTGTTAATTTCAAGGCTACCCAGAGAGACAAACAACCAGATGTAAGGTAAAATTAGTGAAATTTATTTTTAAAACTGCCTAAAAAATATACAGTGCATTGTTACCCATGCTATCTGTATATCTTCTTCTTCCTGTCTCTCTCCCCCATTACTGCTCTCCCTGTTGCTGCAGATGAGGCAGAGGAAGCCTGGGGTTCAATGGTCTTCAAAGTTTTGTCATGTGACCCCTGGGGTGGGGTCAGACTTGCTAAGGGTCTTCTTGCCACGTGAAAAGGTACACTCCTCAATTTGAACTCCAAGGATGGAAGGAGAGCAGGTAGGGTGGAGAAGGGGCTGGAGGAGGGTCCAACCACCTTTGAAAGTCTTGAGTGGAGGGGCTTGTATGTGATTCCACCTCTGGTTGGATGCACCCTGATGCCACATTATCTCCTGGAGTGCTCTCTGTATCCCCCATCCTATATCACCATGTCTTCAGTCCTGAGCATCAGTAGTTGGGATGATCAAGTTAAAGTGTTTGTGGCCCTCTAGCAGACTCTGAAGATGCTGGACCTGGTTTGCGTTGGCAGCTGTGAACCTGCCCATGCATGTGGATAGATGGTTGCATGCACTATTGCAGCTTCTGAGTAATAAGATCACTGTTTCTCTTGTTCCTCCTTATGCACATGGATGAAATCCCTGATTGTTGACCCTGCAGGGTCCACTCCTGCTTGGGGCAGAGCAGGTGCCTGGTCTCTGAGGCCAACCCTCAGAGTGCCAGTAGGTTGGGGTGTTCCTTTCCTTAGCCAGTTGCTGGGCTATCACAGTGAGGTGCTCACAGATTGTCCTCCTAACATGAACATTACTTCTAAAGTTCCAGTATCTGGTTTGGTGAGGGATGCAGGGAATAGCTGATTGATGCTTCCTCTGAGGCCTTGATACTCTGAGCCTCAGAGATTGAGAGGTAGCTTCTGTTAGAGCAACCCATTTCACAGCGAGGGTGAAGTTGCTGATTGCACTTGCAAGACAAAAGAGAGAGAGAGAGGCATCACGGTTAATGTTTAGAAAAGGATTTCAATGAACGACACTGACAGTGGGGTTACTATGAGAATTGCAGTGGAATTAAGAATGGGTCCTACTTAGTTGGTGGAATGTGGATGCCTTGGCTTCTCTGCAGCAGTTCATCTTTCCCTGTGAGCACTGGAAGATTGTCTCCTCACAGGAATTGAGGAGCCTAATGTTGAGCACCTTGTATGGGCAATCTCTGTTTTCTCTTTTAAAGAGAGAAGGGAAGGAATTGAGAAAGATAAAAGAAAATAGCACATTTGTTAGTCCTGTTGCAGGTGGGCAAAAGGTATTGAATGTCCCAAGCAATGGATGAGGCTGTGCAGTTAATGGTGTGGCAGGTTTTTTTTAAGATTAGATTACTTACAGTGTGGAAACAGGCCCTTTGGGCCAACAAGTCCACACCGACCCGCTGAAGCGTAACCCACCCAGACCCCTATACCTAACACTACAGGCAATTTAGCAGGGTCAATTCACCTAACCTCCCACAGTCTTTGGACTGTGGGAGGAAACCGGAGCAAACCCAGAGAGAATGTGCAAACTCCACACAGACAGTCACCTAAGGCGGGAATTGAACCCGGGTCTCTGGCGCTGTGAGGTAGCAGTGCTAACCACTGTGACACCGTGCCGCCAATCGAGGGGAGTGAATGAGAGCAATGGAGTCCTACTGGCTTCGTATTCGGCTCAGATTTAGTCTGATTACACTGCTGAGGGGTACTACGTTATTGCAAGTTGTTCTTGCTGTACTTTAAAAAGCCTTTGTTATTTTATATTTTCAATGAGTTTCAACTTTAAATTTCAGTTGCAGATATAAAGCTTTCATCATAGTTACACTTGGAATCACTTTTCACTTTTTCTATGGCTCCACCCCACCCACGCAAGCCCCCAACCTCAATATTAACATATTCTTTTGTTGCTTGGTAACTAAAACTGTTCACAGTACTCCATGTGGTCCAACTAGCATATTACATACCATAGTTTCACCAAATAAATACAATTTTAATGCTAAGTATGTTTTATTATCCAAATACATAATGGGAGAATGTCTCCAGGGATCTCCCGATCTCTGTCTTAACTTCTACAAATCAGAAGAAACTACTGAGAATACATTTTGAACCATTCATGCCATTTCTTTGGGGCTGCTGAGAATGTCCATGCCTCCCCTCCTAGCCCCATGGATATTTCAAGTGCCAGCTTCATCAACTTTTTATGGACCTCACAAGCTTATATGAATAATTTTTATATTTGTTTTGCATTTATTTTTCATGGAGAGCACTAAATTTGAAAAACTGTCCTCAGTTCAATGCAAGCAAGCAGGTTATTTTGTTGATAATGAGCATGGATTTCAAAATCATGCCACAAATAATGCAAAGCAGAACTGCATTATACGGTAATAATTCAATCATATTGACCCATACTGCATAACTGCGCACTCAACGATGTAATAAAAATACGATTATTCTGTAACATTTTCTTGGCTGAAGGCTTAGCAGCTGGTCTATTGCTAAGAAATATCAAGGAGTGGGAAAGAAAATAGTAGCAATTTCACCAGACAATACAGAAAAGACAGATCGCTTTGAATATTGCACTGGTTATTTTGAACATTGAGCAATTCAACTAACAAGCAGATTGCATATTTCAACTGTTTTATGGTGGACCAGCAAAATAATTCTCTGAAAACTTCTAACATTATCAAATAAAGTCTGAGAAATTTAAAAATGGATAAGCTGCAAAGATCAAAAAAACCTTCCTGAACTGAAATAATTCAAGAAGTTGGCATTAGCACCTCATCTATAAAAACAGTAGGTCAATAAATAGACCTGTCTCAACTGTATATTGTTTGGAAGCCAGGGCATAATTTTCCCAAATTAAAAATAACAAGTTTAAATGAGGATTTCAATGAGAACACCAACTTATAGTTGCATTGCACCTTTAAACGTAAAGCAACGTCTTAAGGCATTTAACAGTAGCATTATAAAATTAAGGAGGTACCTTAGGAGGTATTAGATCAGAAGACTAAAAGTTAAATCAAGGAGGCAGATTTTAATGTATGCCTTAAAGGAGGAAAGAACACTATAGAAATGGAGAGAAGTGGGGACAGAATTCCATAATGTGAGACCAAGGCAGCTGAAGGTACAGTGTAAGACAATGGTTCTGAAAGAGTTAATGTTGATATTGCAATAGTCCAATCCAATCTGATGATGTAACATAGCCTTCAGGTGGACAATTGGGCATTTTTGCACATGGTCCCAATGGAAACATTGCTGGCTCCTGATGCAGGTAAGTATCATTGTCATGTCTTTGCAACTGGTCAAAGGAGAAACACCTTATGCCACTGACAATAAGAATTGCCAGTGACCAGGTACCTGCTCATCCCCAGACAGGTAATGACTCCATGATATCAGCCATAGAAAACTTTATCCAAATCCACAGGTAAATAAAAGAGCTGCAGGCAGGTTTATCACAGGCTCAAAGATCAAAGGGTTGTACTCCACCAAAACTGTTTATACCGTGCTGCCTCTAGCAAGCGAACATCTGGCTGCCTTCATGGATAGGTCGATGGCTGACAAGCAAAACCAGGTCCAGCACCCTCAGTGTCTGTTAGATGTATGCACAGACCTGCACTCCAGCCATCAATTTGTTCTCAGAAACAAAAGAAGTGCGAAAGGGAGAATGAGGCATTATGAATTCACCCCGGTGACCCTTATCACAAGGCAGTATGATGATGCCAGTAGGCACCCACCAGAGAAGGAACCACATACAATTCCCTAGAAGTCTACTCACATGACACACCAGACATCCCAGGTTATTCGACCTCCAACCTGCATCCCACCCAGAATCTTGCAGGGATTTAAACTGAGAAGGCAGTATCTACATCTGGAGAGGATATGCCAGGCTTATCTGGATTTTCTAGCCTCAAATACTCCCAGGCTCCCTTGCCCAAAAACCTGAAGCCAACAGATTCAACTGTAGGGCAGGCCCCCTCCACATTAGTTCATTCAGGATGTGGGCAAGACCATTTTGCAGATAACAATGCCCCTGATTTTGCACTTTAACATGGTGAGCACAGTCATATGGCAATTGTGAACAATTTAAGATAATCCAGTCTGCAACTTCAACTTATCACAAACATCCTTCTATTGGATTTCCTCTTCTACCAGTGGGAATGGGTAACAACTTGACCAGAACTTGAAGTTAAAGTTATCCAAATGTGTCTCCTCACCGTATGTCAAGAGCATGTGTCGGTAAGGTTTGAATAGGATGTTTTCTGTTATTATGCCTTTTGAACAGTCATGTTTGAAAAAAATGTTCACTCACAAGAGCACAGACCTCATGTTCCTAAACTTATGAAGTGGATAAATGCTAAGATCAAATTTTGCAGCTTTTCTGAATTAGCACGGGGAGCTTTTATGTCAAAGACAAAATGGGATTTACTCCATTGAAATATTTCTTGTGAAGACAAGAAATAAAGCGCAAGGTCTTACTAAATTATTTACGCAAATAAAGAGGGAAAATCTGTTTTGATGTTCCTACCATTTCACATGGCTGACTGAATGTCTTTTGTGTAGTGTGCAGCACTTTAAACCCTTTGAATGTATTAATATATGTTTAGCAGATGACCTGCCTGTTTGTATAATTTGCCAACACTTTCAGCTCCTCGCCTTTACATTCCTTAAGATTGAAGCTTAGAAGCCAATCCATCAGGAAACTGAAAGAGTGTAGAATTTGGCAAGTCTGGTTACAATGCATGAAGAGGAAATAGATTTCAAGAACTTTGTGAGAAATTATGCTCACTGATAAAAGGGTTAGGCAGTGAAAAGAGATCAAGATGTAAACAGATAATGTTCAGGAGATGGAGGAATTTGATTTTCTCAACAATCAGAATTTAAATTATTTGTCAACTCTTGGTATAGTGTCAATGTTAGCAACAAGAAGAATCCTAATAAGTATTTCCAGAAACATGAACAAATCAGGACTTTGTCAATACAGATAAGCAAAGAAACAGGTTGTGTTGCACCAACCAACAGATTCTTTCAAAAAATAAATTGAAGCTTAGGATGAGGCAACTTATTTTAAATGAGGTAAAGGAACAAAGAAACCTGTGTGATCAGATATATAGGTGAGTAAAGCAAACGCCGCAAATTAATAAACAAACAGAGTTCACTGTTTGTGAATCCAGAAACATTGAATACAAAAGCAAAGTGATCATCTTGAAGGGCAGTTCTCTCAATCTTTGGCCAACATTTCTGTCTCAGTCAATATGATCAGAAAAATTAATTAACTTCTCATTTATCTCCTTGCTGTTTGTGGCCATCACCTTTGCTAACATAACAACAGTGACTACACTTTTAAACATTCCATTATCTGTGAAGTGCTTCAGGGCATCCTGAGGTCATGCATATCTCGATCGAAATGTCCAATCCTTCTTTCTATGGACCATGAAAGAGAAAAAGGCAGTGGAGTGGAGACAAGATATAGTTCCTTTTGTAACAGAAAAATGCTGGGAATACTAAGATGGGCCTGCCAGCTCCACAAAGCAGGAAGAACAAGAAAAAATACTTGCACATTTATAGCCAAATAACCAGTCAAGACAGGTAATGCAGACAGGGAAAGAGAGAAAAAAAGAGCAAAATGATGAAGCCTGCATCGAGGAGTAACAAATTCACTAAGGACACTACCCATCTCCATCTGACAGGTGGAGTATGCCAATTTTAACCATGACTATGTTTTTGGTGGCAGTTATATCATATACCATATATACTCAAGTAATAGTCGCATTTTTTGACGACTTTTTAAGGTTAAATTTGTGGAGTCGACTATTACATGGATACTATTTTTGAGGGACCGAAATTCATGACTATCAAAATTGATACCATATCATTAACAGAAGGTCAATTGATCTCTTAACAAATAAAGGAAAATAAAATGAATTATGGTAATTCTGAAAACCCGGAGCGATCTCAACAGCCTGCAGAGTGGAAGACTGGGAGCAGAATGGAACAGACAGCAGACTGGAAAGCTGGAGAAGGACATGACTGACTCATAAACAATGATTTATTATCTGTGAAGAACGAGAGTCAACTTTTACATGAGATTTATGGGAACATTCCAGGTTATTTGGCCAAAAATAGGGGGTTGACTTTTACATGAGATCAACTCTTACTCAAGTATATACAGCACCTAGGATTTGCACGTCCTGCTTCTTCAGTCTTTAGAACACAATCTTGGACAGACATTTATTGAATGAAACTCTTCCAAAAATACAGCAGCTGATATGAACATAGGCACAGGAGTAGGCCACTCAATCTTTTGAGTCTCTGCAGAGTTACATGTCAATTATTGAGCCAGTTTAGAAGAGTTTGACTAATTATGAATCCTTTAGTAATTCACTATAATTTCTCCAGTTCCAACAGCAGGTAATGCCAAATATAAAAGGCTTACCTCCTTCTTCTAGATGTCCCCAGCTGCAACCTGAAATAACTCCACAGAAGCCTGTATCCTGTCACCAAGTCACCCTTTATTTACACATGAACAGTCCTTGACTTGAGTACTGCCTCTTCAGAGTCAGCTCTCAGAGTGTCAGAATTTCTGATCCGCCTGTTTGTTTTTTTACGCACACTGGTCCAGCTCCCTTAACAGCCAGCTCTCAGAGTGAGAAGAGCCCCGATAGTCCTATTTTTTTCCCACACTACCGCCTAACTGCGGTAGTGCTTATTTTTTCCCCAGCACCCTTGCAGGTGTGAGACACAGTGAAAGACACAAGGTGCACAAATCTTTATTCAAATTTCCACCACCACGAAGAAAGGAAACACTTGAGTGGCCAGTGACAAGCAGTGCCCTTCACATCAAAGGGATCCCCTGTTTTTTTTTCGTTTTTTTTTCTTAACCCCCACACTACCGCCTAACTGCGGTAGTGCTTATTTTTTCCCCAGCACCCATGGTGTGTGTGTGCAGGTGTGAGACACAGTGAAAAACACAAAGTGCACAAATCTTTATTCAATTTCCACCACCAGGAAGATAGGAAAACACCCGAGTGGCCAATGACAAGCAGTGCCCTTCACATTAAAGGGCAGTGCTGTGTGATCAAAACAGTGAAGTGGGGGGGGGGGGGGGAGCAGGGATTAAATCAAAATAGAGTTGGAGGGGGAAATAATGCACTCCACGTCCACCTGTTTTTATTTTTTTACTTTTTTATTTTTTTAAATCAAGAGGAGAGTCCTTCACACACACTGGTCCAGCTCCCCCAGAGCCAGCTCTCAGAGTCGCTAACCATGAGCCACCGTGCCGCCCCAACACTCTCCTTTTGTTTCTTCTTTTTTTCACTACTGTTTATTTTTTCTTTTCTTTTTTTCTTTTTCTTTAACCCCCACACTACCGTCTAACTGCAGTAGTACTTATTTTCCCCGGCACCCATGGTGTGTGTGTGCAGGTGTAAGACACAGTGAGAGACACAAGGTGCACAAATCTTTATTCAAATTTCCACCACCAGGAAGAGAGGAAACACCCGAGTGGCCAGTGACAAGCAGTGCCCTTCACATCAAAGGGCAATGCTGTGTAATCAAACAGTGAAGGGGAGGGCAGGGATTAAATCAAAATAGAGTTGGAGAGGGAAATAATGCACTCCACTTCTGCCCGTTTTTATCTGTCGGCCAGGGCTCCCTGATTGGACCAGATTATCAGCCCTAATCAGGGATCTCATATTCTATGAGGTCTAGCTGGCTGACCTTACAATCACTGCATTGACTCTCTGAGTCAAAGGATGTAGGTTGGTCCTTTTTCTTGGACAGCATCCTGGGGGCATTTTAATGCTGGGTCAGGTTCCTCCTATTCAGTGTCTCTTATGAGTGACGTGTAACGCATTGGAACTCACCCCTTGCATCATGAGCATCTCAGTAGAATTTCACTTTCTTCTAGTGGTAAAGATGGGGGGAGCTGCTGGCAGTAATTTTCATCCTTGTTGGCATTGTGGGCACTGTCCCACCAACGCAGCTGTGTCTCCATTCAGGCCTGGCCGCCAGACACAACTTATCACCAACATCTTCAATTTGGAGACCCCTGGATGGCCCTGGTGGAGTTCCGCATCTCTTTGGCAGTGACCTTTGTTCTTCTTCCCCATAACAACATGCCACCCTCGCCTGTGAGCTGGTCTCTCCAGGGCCAAAAAGGTTTCAATTCGAGATATGATGATCCTTTGGTTTCCCTCATCACTACCAGTTGTTTCAGTTTCAACAGGACTGGATCTTCTTGCATTTAAAGTCTACTATTATCAGCTTTGACTGGGATTGTGTCCTGAAAATGTAATAACATCACAAACTCTTACATTGGGTGTACCATTGGTGGTGTATCTCCTAATGGGAGGTAGTTCCACGCATCTGCATTCGCTGAATATGGCCCAAAGTTATGGGAGGCACTGCCTTGTCTTTTTAAGCAGACCAAGTAGGAGTTTGTGATACATTATTATCACAGATTTTCATCGCTGAAGATATTGGTGGAACTTCCTAACTCTAAATCTTACTAATCCTTTGTCCATCTGGGCGTATTTACCTTCTACATTCACAAAAGTCTTGAATACATACACTATTCTGTGTTTGTCTCCACTAGGCCACCCATGGACTAATATCACCCCAATGCTTGGAGGCATCACATGTCAATACCAGATCTTTCTTGGGATCATAGTGTGCCAACACCTTAGAGAATGATAGCTGTTTCACTGAAAGCTAGGTCTTGTCTATATGGTCATTTCTAAGGCTGACCCCTTTTTAGACGTCAATGCAAAAGTGCCAGGATGGAGGCCAGGTTAAGTATGAACTTTCCTTTATCATTTATCAGCCCAAGGAATGACCTAAGCTCCTAGATGGATATAGGGGCTGGGTCACTTTGATTGCCCTCACTTTATCTTCACCTGGTTTTGGTGACTCTGTATCCCAAGGAGGTCACTTGGGGGAGCCTGGAACACACATTTTCCCCTTTATAGGCATACATCTGCCTTGGAAAAATGTCTTTGGACTGTTTTCAAGTTCTCTAAGTGGTCCTAATTTGTTTTCCCCTGTAATTAGAACATGATCTAGATAAATGGTAACCTGAGGTAGACTTTGCAAAATGTCCTCCATCGTCCACTGAAAAATTGAACAGGCTGACGATACCCCAAATGGCCGTCTTGCATATTGGTACAAGCCCTTCTGGGTATTAATTGGAGCATACTTCTGGTAAATCAAGGGATTGAGTATTTATCCAGCTGTGAAAAACGGTTTATCATTAATTTAAAATCCCCACAAAGGCTAACCGACCTGTCGGGATTCAAAATCGGCATCATTTGATGCTGCCCTTTCACAAACTGTATTGATTTGATGATTCCTTCGCTTTCCAGATTTCTGATTTCTGCCTCCACATAAGACAAATGGCACTAAGCAGGCCTTGCAGAATTGTGGAGTTCCTTCCTGGTCAACAAACAAAATGGCCCCGGCTCCTCTGACAATCCCCTGATCTTCCTGGAAGACTTCTGGGTTTTTAATTAGGACCACACTCAGGCAGCCATTTTCTAAGTGAAAATGTTGAGCCAAACTAGGCGAATCTCTCACAACCAATTTTGCCCCATCAAGCTTGGGGCTGAGCCTTTTCCTAATGGGATCTAAACCTTTTACATTTCACAATAGACCAGAACCAAAGTTTTACCTTTAATCTGTAAATGTTCACTGAAATAGAGTCATAGAGTCATAGAGGTGTACAGCACAGAAACAGACCCTTTGGTCCAACTTGTCCATGCCGACTAGATAACCTAAATTAATCTAGTCTCATTTGTGAGCACTTGCCCCATATTTCTCTAAACCCTTCCTATTCATATACCCATCCAGATGCCTTTTAAATGTCATGATTGTAACAGTCTCCGCCAGTTCCTCTGTCAGCTCATTCTATACACACACGACCCTTTGCATGAAAAGGTTGCCCCTTAGATCCCTTTATAAAACTTTCCCACTCACCCTAAACCTATGCCCTCTACTTCTGGACTCCCCCACCCCAGGGAAAAGACTTTGTCTACTTATCCTATCCATGCTCCTCATGATTCTTAAACCTCTATAAGGTCACTGCTCAGCCTCCGATGCTCCAGGGAAAACAGCCCCAACCTATTCAGCCACTCCCTACAGCTTAAACCCTCCAAGCCTGGCAACATCCTGGTAAATTTTCTGAACACTTTCAAGTTTCACAACATCCTTTCTATAGGAGGGAGACCGGAATTGCACACAATATTTTCTTAGGGAAGGAAACTGCCATCCCTACCAGGTCAGACCTACTTGTAACTCCAGACCCACAGCAATGTGGTTGACCTTTAATTTAGGGATGGGCAATAAATGCTGGCCGAGCCAGTGACGCCCTCACCCCATGAATCAATATAAACAAATTCCAAAAGTGGCCCTTAACCTAGTCAAGATTTTGTGAAACCTAAGGGCTAGAGACCAGAGTGAATTTTGTTTACAACTTGTTCTGCAATCATTGATACTACTACTTTAGGATCAACCTCCATTAGGATAATTATTTAATCAGAGGTTTATTTTGATTGGATCTGATTTGATGTTGCTAAGCAATTTAAGTGATCCAATCCAGATATAGGTATACTTTCCAAGGTATGAAATCTCCTGGATCACAGTCTATAAAGTATCTGACTCAATTTAGGTCCAGCAGGACGCTTCAGCTGTCTTGAGTCCACATACTTGCAGCAACCACAATGGATTGCAGGCCAGGATCCTGAAGAAAACTTTTATTGTTTGGCCGAGGCTTGGCTTTATTTTGGGGTTTTGCTGTGGACCGACTTAGAGTCCCGCTGATCAGGATATATCCTGAGTGAGGCTGTGCAATTGACTGCAATTGTCAAGTGGTGTTCCCCAAGCTCAATTGGACTGGTGAGAATGTTCACTTCCATCAGAATACCAACAGCTCAAATGGTCCACTTGCTGCATTTTCCAATGATAAAGCCAGTTTGGCACTTCTACACAATTGCATCATTAATCCCACATACCAAACAGTCTCTCAGCATCTCATTAAGGGTTAAACCAAAGTCACATGCTTTTGCCAGTCATCTTAACTTAGTCAAAAATCCTGATATGGACTCCCCTGGTTTTCAAATTGCCAAGTAAAAAAATGAAAGCTTCTCAGGATTAGAGGAGGTTTGGGGTCACAATATTCTTTAACTATGTCCATTAATTCTTGAAAGATTTCAGTGTCTGGTGCCTCAGGGCAAGTTAGGCTGCTAATAACAGAAAAAGTCACCGCTCCACAGACTGTTAAATGAATTACTTGTTGCTTTTCATCTACCACTATGTTAGTTGCCAAGGAAAAAAAAAATTATGCATTCTTTCCACACACTGAATGGCAGGGTCAAACAAGTCCAGCTTCCAAATAAAGACATGATATATGAAATGCTTACTCCAACTCAAAGATGATTGTTGTGAGTGAGTATCTGTGGGAACATATTTTACTCTTATTGCCACTGAAATAACTCCACGGAGGCCAGTATCCCAATACCAATTTACCCATTATTTATGCATGAAAAGTCTTTGACTCTAGTGTTTGCCTGTTCAGAGTCAGCTCTCAGAGTGCCAGAATTGGTCAGCCAAGGCTCCCTGATTGCAGCAGATTAACAGCTCAAATCAAGAACACTTTTCCATGAGGTCTAGCTGGCTGACCTCATCACAATCACTACACAACCTGTTTTACAATGATCTTACTAAATGGTATAGCAGGCTCAAAGAGCCAAGTGGCCTGCTCCTGCTCCTATTTCTACTGTTCTTATCTAAATGCTACAGAGGTTCAAGATCAAATATCTATTATATACTCTGCTTCCCTAAGCTGCAAAGTGTGATTGGTTATCTCAGAAACATTTAAGCATTTTTACCCTGTAAGATGGATGTTTAAATATTAGCATTAATTTGAACAAGCCCAGTCACGAAAGGCATCCATAGAAGAGTTGTACTTTGACTCAATTTATCTCTTTTGAATAAATATGCAAAATACAAAATGACCAAAAAATACTATTGATATGCAGTTGCACTTCAATTTCCTCAGGATCAATATTCCTGTAACAACCAATTATTCTCAAAGATCACAAGAGTAATCAAATGCAAGTGTCTGTGCATAGTTTGAGAAACTACAAAATCATTTTATTCTCTGACAAACTGACACCATAATCAAGAAGCTAGGCTGTAAACAGCATTTGGAATTTAATTTCAATTTAGTTGATCAGCAGCTCCAAATACTGATCCATTTTTAATTCAAAAGAGTGCAGAATCTAATTTTTTTTAAAAACCGTGTTGTTACCCAACCCTTATTTTAATGCTTTCAATAAGGATAATTGTGATAAAACACAGCTCCAAGAAACACTTTCAACTGCTGAATTATTAATTTTCAGGAACAAAAGTACCTTCTATAAAATTCTTAAAATAAACATTTCAAAATTCTGTAAAAGTTTGTTTTATTATTCTTTAAATCAACATCACTATGCTACTGTGCAATTTTTTCTTAGAAGTTGCACAACACTACAAATTTGTTCTGGTTATAGTCAATAACACCAATCAAAATAATTAGAGCTGCCAAAGAAAATCACTGTGATTTAAATCCATTTAGGTTTGGAGATGTTGAAATGGAACATTTGGTGAATTGAATTTAAATTAAATTGAAAGAAATTGCATTTTATGTTTGTAGTAGCGCACACAACCATTCTGTCAATCATGACATTATAATCCATGTTAGGGGATCTCAGGTAGTGTTTTTGTCATTTAAAAGTCAAACTGAGGACATTCTTTCATGCTGAGTAGCTTTCATGTTAAGCTCAATATGTGCAGAAAGACAAAATAAAGTGGATAGAATAGTGATTAGTTTGCAGGCAAGGGGGGTTTGTGTTCCATTTTAAATTAATTAATTTTGTTTCAATAGTTGTCGTTGCAGACATTCCCACATCTCATCCATTCCAACCACTTTTAAGAGGTCATGATTTGGAGTTGCTGGAGTTGGACGGAGGGTACAAAGCTAAAAATCACAGAACACCAGGTTATAGACCAACAGATTTATTTGATTTATTTGTAAGCACTAGCTTTCGGAGCGCTGCTCCTTCATCAGGTGGTTGTGTGAAGGAGCAGTGCTCTGAAAGCTAGTGCTTCCAAATAAACCTGTTGGACTATAATCTGGTGCTGTGTGATTTTTAACTTTTAAGAGGGTTTGAAACGTTCAGGAATTTATTTAATCCTCTTTGCCTCTTCATAGCTTTTCTTTTCTCTTAATCTTTTCTAAAATCTATGTTATTCACCAAGCTTTTTGCCATGTACCCTGCAGTATATTACAAAATTTGAGCTTTTTGTTATATTGTTCTCTCTGTTGGACTGGTGTATAAATAAACTTGTTCAATGATAGCTGCCTGTTGTGAATCCACTTGGTGGGTTTCATTTTTCTTCTCATTATAATAGGCTTTAAAAAGTGGGTAAAATTATATTTTACCTTTTGTTTAAGACATTAAACATTGAAATATATTGTCGCATAAATTTTGAAACTCCAAAACTTGAC
This sequence comes from Chiloscyllium plagiosum, assembly GCF_037043375.1. NCBI lineage: Eukaryota > Metazoa > Chordata > Chondrichthyes > Orectolobiformes > Hemiscylliidae > Chiloscyllium > Chiloscyllium plagiosum. Next base: position 24,033,620 of record NW_028270164.1, read on the forward strand.
TTTGTATGTTTGAGGAATTAAAAATTTGCACTTAATGTTCAGATGTACAGTAAGTCTGCATGGCACTAAATTTTACGAAAAGAATTGAAAACATAGTTGCGGTCAACTGGGGAATTCAACCTTAACCAAGAAGACTGAAGTAATTATCGATGAGGATTGCAGATGATATAGTGAAAAAATGGGAGACGAGAAGGAAATAAATACTTGCCATACGATATTGGATTCAGATGATTTTAAGGTGATGTCTGATCAATGTTGCCCGTGAAAGCCCAGTATTTGGATTATTATGAAATAGTGAGATGCTGGAATCATTTTATGGCAGGACAATGAATGAGGTTTCACTGAGAATTGCATTCCATAAAAGAAAGAAGTTTCCATGTGAGACATTCTTCAATTAATAAACACTTTTGTCATGGTGGATAAAATACTGATTTAAAAATCAACTTGAGAAACATCTTTGTTGGAGGACTAAAAAAGAATAAAATCCAAACCAAGTTTTTAAGCAGAGACTAATGTGCTAATTATAGGTAGAAAGATGCTGCTACTTTTCCTCTTCCCTTGATTCGGCCAAAGGACCCATTTGGTTACAGTGATAGAGGAACAACTACATGGAGTCTTAACTAGAAGAGGGTCTTGGCTGAAAAAAATATATAGTTAATTGCACAATAGCAATTAGATACAAGTTCCATCAGTTAGTTTGTTACATTGTTGCTCTTGAGACACACAGATGGGATAACTGTCCCATTTGAGATCCAAAGCTACTCTCTTGATTTCCTCACTGAAGACACCATGACACCCTCACAGAGTCAGAGAGTCATACAGCACGGAAACAGACCTTCCGGTCCATGTTGAACATCATCCCAAACTAACCTAGTACCACCTGCCTGCTCCTGGCACATATCCCTCCAAACCTTTCCCATTCATGTACTTATCTGTATGTCTTTTAAACATTGTAATTGTTCCCACATCCACCACTCCCTCGGGAAGTTCATTCCACACACGAACCACCCTCTGTGTAAGAAATTTGTCCCTCATGTCTTTTTAAAATCTTTCTCCCCCTCACTTTAAAAATATGCCCTCTTGTCTTGGAATCCCCGATCCCAGGGAAAAGACAACTGGCATTGATTCTATCCATACCTCTCATTATTTTATAAACTGCTGTTAGGTCACTTCTCAACCTCCTATGCTCCAGTGAAAATAGTCCCAGCCTGTCCAGCCTTTCCTTATAACTCAAAGCTTCCATATCTGACAACATTCTGGTAAATCTTTTCTGAACCCTCTCCAGCTTTATAATATCCTTCCTATAATTGGGTGACTAGATCTGGACACATTATTCCAGAAAAGGCCTCACCGATGCCCTGTATAACCTCAACATGTCTTCACAACCCCTAGATTCAAAGGATTGAGCAATGAAGGCAAGTGTGCCGAATGTCTTTTTAGCCACCCTGCAGATAGGATAGAGTTTAATGCAGTCTCCGCCTCTAGACCTTTCAGAACCATTACGCCCACCATTGATGTGCAATGATGCTACAGCCAGAATGAAATGGCAGAAAGAAATATTTGCAGAATGCCAAAGGAGTTCTTTACTGAGCCAGCAGGAAAGTTCAGATTCCAGTAGGTCCTGGAAAAGGCAATCAAGGTCACAGTCTCACAATCGGAAATTTAAATGCTGCCCTCGACACTGCTATCCAAATGGCCCTAGCTCCTGTCAAAGTGCTGTACCTGTGGGAAAATCAGTCATAACCAGAAGATGTGTAAGGGTAAGTCTTCCTCCAATTCACGATGAAACTCCTGATGACAGCCATGCACTGATTTGAGGTGTGGTAGATCAAAAGCTGGATCAGGAGTCTGGGAATCCTCAAATGTGCCTTCGATAATATATCAACAGAAGGTGATGTTATTCAGCAGGGCGATCAAGAGTCAGACAGAGATCAACAGAAATGATACAAGGAGAATCAGACCAATAGGGCTAAAGAAAAGATTTCAATACCCACAGTGGAAATGAAAGTCAGATATTCACGCTTTACTTTCATCATTGATGTAGCTGCAGCAGTGTCAGGTATAGAAAGTAAGTAAAAGTAAAAAAAAACTGAAATGTAACAGAACTCACTTGTGGAGCAAAGAGAGTCAGGGTCTTTGCTTAAAAAAAATCAATTGACATCACTACATCAACCATCAAGTGGGATTAGTAATGAAAATCAACGTTCAGGTATGACACACATCCAGAGACAATGAGAAAACATGTAAAGCTAATGGAAATGGAAGGAAATAGCCAGATAGAAAATAAAATCCAATTGATTCACTAAAATATGCAGAAAGGAAGAAGAAAGTTGCTATTTTCATGGCTTCTTATAAATGAAGTAAATCATGTACTGGTGCTAAGAGAAAGTTTTTTTAACATGTAAATTACTTAGACATTATGAATCATATGTGCTTTTTGCTTAGAATTGAAACATGTCTGATGAATAAACTTTCAGGTATTGTTATGTTGTTTAGCTATTTATATTCTGGGAAGTTATGTATATGTGCAACTTTGAATTTTAATGTATAGGTTCTTGATCTTTAAAATTGGAAAAGTGTGATTTTTTTTGCGAAGTAAGTATTACTGAGTCAATCACATTGCTCTGATTCTTGAGTCATTTGTGGCTCAGATTACATAAGGGTGACAGGTTTTCATCCTTAAAGGAAACTGGTGAACCAGAAGGATCTTCACAACAATTGACAATGGTTGCTATGAGGCGAGCTTTCAGTTCCAGACATTAATGTTATTGAATTCAAATTTCACTGTTTATCATGGTAAAATTCAACTCCAGAACATCAGAGCCTGCGATGGATTACTAGTCCAGTGATACATCACTACATCACCACCTTCCTGGAAAATCTGGCCGCTGAAAATTGTTTGTTTTTGATGGCAATTGTAGTTCAAATGTGCAGCTGCTCCTGTAATCCAGGAAGTATAAATAAATCTTGTACGTTAAGTGCCTTATTAAAGCTATAGCTTAGCTCAATGCGATTCAGCTTTCCATTCCACTAAAAACACCAAACAAAGCAGAAATCAAGAAAACTCAACATGGAAAGCAGAGTGGGTACTCAGAAGATTCAGCTCACTGCTTGTTCTGAATTATCTCCATGTTGTCTTTGATGAAAGTGGCGCCAACCACCCACTCCTCTCTTCTACACAAATTGACATCTAGTATTTGTCAAGTTCTCATGAAATGCATTGCAGGCTGCTTCAGTATTGAAAGGCTGTGGCAGGGATACCAAAAGGCACCCAGCTCAAGGATTCGACCAGGCAGCATCTCAGGGCTGCTTGCTTGCTTCATTATCACTTGTACACTTAGGGCCCACATGCATGCTCACAATATCCATGTCTTGCCTTGCATTGACTTGCTGTGACAATAAGTGCAGAACAATTGAGGGAAGATATTGCAGTCAATATGGGAGTGGGAGAACATGAAGCTTATTGGAGGTGGGTGCAGTATCTAAGATATAACGAGTGCAAGGTAGCTGATTATGAGTGCAGCTGTCAGCCTGCTGCAGCATTGAAGTTCATTGATTTCCTAACGCTACCGCTGACTGTTCCTCCAAATGCGGAGACAGCTCTGACATAGTTGGTGACCTCAGGCCATAGTCTGGAGGCATGGCCTCCTCTGCTAGCCTTCTAGGATGAGGACGGCTCTCCTCTGCACAACCCCCTCGACTAGGTGCTGTCACAGAATAGTGGTGCCATCTTCCCCTTCTCCGGCATGTTCAGAATCTTTCTATCGCCAAACAGGGATGTTTTGCAGTGCCTGTGCTTGTCCAGGTGCACAGCAGTCTTTTAAAGTTGACATGGGTGCAAGGGATCCTGTTTTTTTGGTAGATATCCACTAGGTGGCAGGTTATTTTGGGAACGACATTTGATAATTTGAGGATGGAGTCAAACATGAGGGACATTATAAGGATGGTGTAGACAGTTAATGTGGTGAGTTTGGCAAGATAAAGTAAGAAATCTTGCAAGAGCTTGCAACAAAATCCCTCCAAAACATATAATGCAACTTAGACTGAGCCAAAAAAGTTAAGCTCAGCTCAAAATCTTTGCTTGTCAATTCCATCTCTTGGAAATGAATCCCAGTGCTAGGTAGGTTGTTTTGCCAGCTTTGTTCATCCCCACAGCCTCTCTTTAATGCCTTGCATGGTGGTAACCCTGGAATTCTTTATTTGTCTGCTAAAAGGTTATTAGTGGATATGTGGTCTATATCATTGGATTCTGCTGTTCAGTCCATTGAAACTGGATATATTAACAAAGAGCAGAAACCATAAGAAACAGCTCAATAAAATGTGACAAAAGTAAAGAACGCAGGCTGCGGGGTTGAGTTGGTAATTTGCGGAAAGTTTATAATTATTCTGAAGTACTACAACCTTAATAATGAGTAGAAAAAGGAAGTCCTCAGCTTTAATCTTTTGGATGAGTGCATTCAAATATCTAAATGATTTTAATTGGAAAGCACTTACAAACTGGAACATTTGATGTTTATTCTTGTTTTTAAAAAGCTATTAATATTGTAATATAAATTTGATGTAAATTTGCTTAAAGATTTATTTCAGTGCAGCGATTTAATTAATCAGACATTGAGATTAAATCCATCCGTGTTCCAAATATGAACCTGAATAAACAATGTTTAATTCAGCAAAATACTGGGAATTGCATCATACACATTTTCAGCAATTGTGTTCAGGCTGTCAATTTCACCTTCATCATTTTTCGAAGCTTATGTGTAAGTTTTATCAGAAAATGACCAGAATCCTGAATGCATAATCTAAGCTGAGAACCAATACTAGCCCAATTGTATATTGTCACAGGTGCCTTCTCTGGTCGAGGTTTTAAACTATGAATCCATCTGCTCTTTATGTCAATACGATGTTACATTCAAAATAGAACAGGATGTCTCTCTTCCTGCCTCAGGCAATTGCTATTTCTCAACTCCTGTCACCAGAGCAGGTTAATCAGTCTGCCTGTATTTTCCCAATGTATTAATTCCCCATTTTAATTATCTCATTTCCAAAGGCTTCCCATTTTCCAGTCGTCCCTTTACTTGTGAACATCTACCCCCAGTCAGCTTTTGAAGGTTCTTGCCTAATGCCGTCAAGATTAGCATCCCTCCAATTTAAAACTTCAACTTTTAGATCTGGTCTATCCTTTTCCATCACTATTTTAACACAAATAGAATTATGGTCGCTGGCCCCAAAGTGCTCCCCACTGATAGCTCAGTCACCTGACCTGCCTTATTTCCCAAGAGTAGGTTTTGCACTTTCTCTAGTCGGTACATCACATACTGAATCCAAACATTTTCTTGTACACTCTTAACAAATTCCTCTCCATCTTAAACCCTTAATATGATGGCAGTCCCAGTCTATGTTTGGAAAGGTAAATTCCCCTATAAAAACCACCCTCGTATTCTTACAAATAACTGAAATCTCCTTACAAATTTGTTTCTCAATTTCTCGCTGTGTATTAGGGGGTTTATAATACAATCTCAATTAGGCGATCATCTCTTTCTTATTTCTCAGTTCAACCTAAATAACTTCCCTGGATGCATTCCCAGGAATATTACCTCTAAGTACAGCTGTTATGCTATCCCTTATCACAAACGCTATTCCCCCTCCTCTCTTGCCTCCCTTTCTATCCTCCCTGTAACATTGGTATCCTGGAACATTAAGCTGCCAGTCCTGTTCATCCCTGAGCCATGTTTCTGCAATTGCTATGATATCCCAGTCTCATGTTCCTAATCATGTACTGAGTTCAATGTCTTCCCTCTTCGGCCTCTTGCATTGAGGTAAATGCAGTTTAATTTATCAGTCCTACCTTGTTCTCTGCTTTGTTCCTGCCTGCCCTGACTGTTTGACTTGTTCCCTTTCCCAACTGTACCAGTCTCAGATTTATCTCCTTCCTCATTATTTCCCTGGATCTCCCCCACCCACCACCACCACCTTATTAGTTTCAATCCTCCTGAGCAGCTCTAGCAAATCTCCCTGCCAGTATATTAGTCCCCTTCCAATTCAGGTGCAATTCGTCCTTCTTGTACAGGTCACTTCTACCTCAGAAGAGACTCTAATGATCCAAAAATGTGAAGCCTTCTCTCCTGCACCAGCTCCTCAGCCACACATTCATCTGCTCTATCCTCCTATTTAGACCCTCAGTAACTTGTAGCACCAGGAATAATCCAAATATTACCACCCTCAAGGACCTCATTTTTAAATTCCTGCCTAACTTTCTATATTCTCCCTTCAGAATCTCATCCTTTTCCCTTCCTATGTTATTAGTTCCAATATGTACAATGACCTCCTGCTGGTCCCTCTCCCCTTTGAAAACATTCTGCACCCTCTCTGTTATATCTTTGATCCTGGCACCAAGGAGACAACACACCATTCTGATTTTTTGCTGCTGGCCATAGAAACATCTGTCTGTGCCTCTGACTAGAGAGTCCCCATCACAATCAATTGCTTGGAACCCAACATACTCCTCATTATGATGCCAGAAACTTGGCTGTTCATGCTACATTCCTCTAAGAGTCTATCACCCTTTTCCAAAACAGCATACTTGTTTGAAATGTGGATAGCCACAGAAGACTCTTGAACTACCTGCCTACCTCCATTAGCTTTCCTGGAGTTAACCCTTCTATGTGACTGTCCCTGCAGCTTTTCTCCCTTCCTATGACTGCTATCCATCTCACCCCCTCTTGCAATTCCTTATTGCCTCAAACTGCTGCTTCAACTGATCCATGCGATCTGAAAGGATTCACACCCAAAAAGACTTCCTGAAGATATAAGCATTAGTAATATGGAAACACTCCTTAAACGTCCATCACTCTATTGAAGGCCATCTTTGCTCCTTCACAATCTACAAACCCAGAAAACAGCAACATCTTTTTACTCTAAAAATCAATGCTCCTGGCTAACTTAGTACTTATGGTTTATATTTTTAAAATTTAATCAAGGGACAGAGCTCAATAAAACATATAATCAAGAAAGAACTGACTCTACTCACTACTGTAGACTTACAGCAAGGTTACACTTAAAAGCTATGCACTTATCTGCTCCTGTGCTGTGAGCTCTCTCCAAGATCAGCTGTGAATTTCGCTGTTTGTTAATTTTTCCTCGACACTCTGATATCCAGCGATTCTTGAACTCAAACAGCAAAGGCAGTAACTGTGCAGATTCCCTGCTGTGTCAGTTTGCAGTGTAGGTTTCTTTCTCTCTCTTCCTCAGTGACCATGTGGTCACTGCCTTTTGTCTGTCTTCCTCCTTTTAAAAGTGCAGTTGTTTTGATCTTTTTTCCTCCCAATTTACAAAACAATGCAACAGCATACAAAACAGTAATTGCTGCTCCCGGAAGTTGAGGAAATCACCTCCAACACCTAAAATACCTCAAAAAAGGAGCAGCTCTTACAACCTCATTTTTTTTTTCCTGTCCTCCACCTTGGATTACCCAGAATTCTAGTAACTTCTATGAAAGTTTCACTCCATAACTGTTGCCTTTATTGTTTAATATATGGATCTTCTATGTGTCTGTATTGATAATATTGAAGGTGTAAGTAATTATAACTGGAGAATAAGCAACCTAGGAGTGGTAAATACCTGCAAGTTGTGTCTTCAATGCAGCAGCAGTGGTTTAACGTGAATAAAATGATATGACGCCATTGCAGGCATCAGTCAATACTCAAAGCAATAATTTGCTATGGCACCTGTTGTAAGGCCCTTATGACAGTTGTAGTGTTCTCTACATCTGAGTGAGGTTTCCAAGATTCATGTCCCACCCCTCCAACCGCAATGAGGACAGAACCCCACCCCTCCCCCGGTCCTCACCTTCCACCCCACAAACCTCCATATACATCGCATCATCCGCCAACATTCCCGCCACCTACAAATGGATCCCACCACCAGAGATATATTTCCCTCCCTGCCCCTATCTGCTTTCCATAAAGATCGTTCCCTCCACGACTACCAAAACAGGTCCATGCCACCAAACAGCCCACCCTCCCCATCCAACACCTTCCCTTGCCACCACAGGAATTGCAAAACCCGTGCCCACACCACCCCCCTCATCTCTGTCCAAGACCCCAAAGGAGCCTTCCGCATCCAACAAAGCTTCACCTGCACTTCCACACGTCATTTACTGTATCCGTTGCTCCCAATTTGGTCTCCTCTACATTGGGAAGACTGGACGCCACCAAGCAGAGCCATTCAGAGAACATCTCCTGGACACTTCAACTCCCCCTCCCACTCTGCCGAGAACATGCAGGTCCTGGGCTTCCTCCGTTGCCACTTCCTTACCACCCGATGCCTGGAAGAAGAATGCCTCATCTTCCGCCTCAGAATCCTCCAACCCCATAGCATCAATGTGGACCTCACCAGTTTCCTCATTTCCCCTCCCCCCACCTTAACCCAGATCCGACCTTACAGCTCAGCACCGTTCTCATGACTGTTCCACCTGTCAATCTTCCTTCCCACCTATCCGCTCCACCCTCCTCTCTGACCTATTGCCTTCACCCCCACCTCCATCCATCTATTGCACTCTCAGTTACCTTCTCCCTAGCCCCACCCCCTCCCATTTATCTCTCACCCCTACTCCCGAGGCTCCCAGCCTCATTCCTGATGAAGGGCTTTGGCCCGAAATGTCATTTTTCCTGCTACTTGGATGCTGCCTGACCTGCTGTGCTTTTCCAGCACTACACTAATCTTGAATCTAATCTCCAGCATCTGCAGTACCCACTTTCATCTTGGAGGGATATGGGCCAGGGCAGACAGGTAGGACTAGTTTAGTTTGGGATTAAGTACAGCATGGACTGATTGGACCGAAAGGTCTGTTTCCATGCTGTATGACTCTATGAATATGACTAGGACGGTATGATCCCTGTGAATTCTCTGCTATAGTTTAAACAAAAACAGAAAGCAGCTCCAAGATATTTTCGAGGGCGGAGGTGCGGGACGTGGATGAGATGCGTTGGAGGGCATCTTCAACCACGTGGGATGGGAAATTGCGATCTTTAGAGAGGGAGGCCATTTGGCATGTTCTGTGCTGAAACTGGTCGTCCTGGGAGCAGATGTGGTGGAGGCAGAGGAATTTGGAATAAGGGATAGCATTTTTGCAGGAGGCAGGGTGGGAGGAGGTGTAATCCAGGTAGCTGTTGGAGTCAGTGGGTTTGTAAAAAATGTCAGTGTTGAGTCCGTCACTATTGATGGAGGTCCAGGAAGGGGAGATAGGCTTCAGAGATGATCCAGGTGAATTTAAGGTCGGGGTGGAATGTGCTGGTGAAGTGGACAAACTGTTCAACCTCCTCGAGGTGGCGCCGATGCAGTCATCAATGTAGCGGAGGAAAAGGTGGGGAGTAGTACTGGTGTAACTCCAGAAGATAGACTATTCTATGTAGCAGACAAAGAGGTAGGTATAGCTGGGGCCCATGCGGGTGCCCATGGCTACCCCCTTTGTCTGGAGGAAGTGGAAGGATTCGAAGGAGAAATTGTTGAGGGTGAGGACCAGTTCAGCCAAATGAATAAGAACGTCAGTGGAAGGGTACTGGTGGGGTTGTCGAGACAGAAAGAAGTGGAGGGCTTGGAGGCCCTGGTCTTCTGCCACCTACAAACAGACCCCACCACCAGAGATATATTTCCTTCCCCACCCATATTCGCTTTCTGTAAAGACCATTCCCTCTGCGACTACCTGGTCAGGTCCACACCTCTTAACAGCCCATCCTTCCCTCCCGGCACCTTCCCCTGCCACCACAGGAATTGCAAAACCTGCACCCACACCTGCCCCCTCACCTCTGTCCAAGGCCCCAAAGGAGCCTTCCACATCTATCAAACTTCACCTGCACTTCCACACATGCCATTTACTGTATCCGTTGCTCCAGATGCAGTCTCCTCTACACTAGGGAGACTGGACATCTACTCGCAGAGTGCTTCAGAGAACATCTCTGGGACACCCATACCAACCAACCCCATCGCCCGAACATTTCAACTCCACCACCCAGTCTGCCGAGGACAGGCAGGTCCTGGGCTTCTTCCATTGTCACTCCCTTACCACCTGATGCTTGGAGGAAGAACTTCAGTTTCAGAACTCTTCAACTCCAGGGTATTAATGTAGATTTCACCAGTTTCCTCATTTCCCCTCTCCCCACCTTACCCCATTTCTAACCTTCCAGCTCAGCACCATCCTCATGACCTGTCCCACCTGTCAATCTTCCTTCCCACCTATCCACTCCACCCTCCTCTCCAACTTATCACCTTCACCCCCACCTCCATCCACCTACTGCACTCTCAGCTACCTTCTCCCCAGCCCCACCCCCCCACCCATTTATCTCTCCACCCGCTAAGGCTCCCAGCCTCATTCCTGATGAAGGGCCTTGGCCCGAAACGTCAATTTTCCTGCTCCTTGGATGCTGCCTGACCTACTGTGCTTTTCCAGCACTACCCTAATCTTGACCCATATCCCTCCAAACTTACCTTATTCATGTATCCATCCAAATGTCTTGCAAACTTTGTAATTGAGGACATATGAGCTCAAAGGTATATTTTCCCAACAATCACAATAACTGCTATTGAACAGCAATGATAGAATTTTTAGCGGCCATTCCATTGTCTACAGATTGCACATTGGCCATTTCTTTTTAGAAACCATCAAGCATGGATGAAAACAAGTCATCCTGGATCCTGAAGTACTGCCTAAAAAGTAGCATCTATGTCATTTCAAAGCAACAATCAATTCTGTTTTAGATACGCTAATGGACTCTCCTTTTATTCCTAAAATGTCACACATTTTAACACTGTGTTCTCCTTGAAGTAATCTTCTATATGCATGGACTGGCAGTGGAACCTCTGGGTTGAATTTTAGGTTCATGTGAAGGATAGCACTATATTTCGCGATCTGTGGTGAAGTATTGTTAACTCATCTTCACATTTCAGGTTTGAAGGTCTAGTCCCATACAAATGTTACACAAAAGATCACCTTAATATTATGAACTACCATTTGTAATTTCAGAACATACATTTCCTCTAATAATAAGAAGCAGCATTTTATGTCCTTGATTTTGAACTTGGTAGATGACACCACTTTCAAAGGTAATGGTTTTAACTCATTGTTGTTTTGTACTTTGCTGTTACTGTTTCTCAAATAATGATTTTAACATACATTGAGTTTACAGTTGATGTTAGCAAATTATTGTGACAAACCAGAATATTCCCACCTAATAATCATTATTTTCCATTCATATTCTGAAGAAGTAATATGCTAAGGGGAGTCAGTAGTGTGGTGGTAATATCACTGGACTAGGAATCCAATGCCCTGGACAAATGATCTCTGAGCACAGGTTTGAATCTCACCATGGTAATGGGTGAAATTTAAATGCAATAAAAATCTGGAATAGAACTATGGGGTAGCACGGTGGCTCAGTGGTTAGCACTGCTGCCTCCCAGCACCAAGGTCCCAGGTTCAATACCAGCCTCGGGCAACTCTCTGTGTGGAGTTTGCACATTCTCCCCGTGTCTGTGCGGGTTTCCTCCGGGTGCTCCAGTTTCCTCCCACACTCCAAAGATGTGCAGGTTAGGTGAATTGCCCATAGTGTTAGGTGCATTAGTCAGAGGGAAATGGGTCTGGGTGGGTTACTCTTTGGAGGGTTGGTGTGGACTGGTTGGGCTGAAAGGCCTGTTTCCACACTGTAGGGAATCTAACCTAAATTGTAATCATTGTCAATTGTTGTAAAAACCTGTCTGCTTCATTCTGCCATCCTTACTTAATCTTGCCTACATATGACTCACAGCAATTTGGTTGCCTCTGAAATGGCCATAACAAGCGACTCAGATCAAGGGACAATTAGCAATGGACAATAAATGCTGGCCCAGTCTGCAAGGTCCACATGCATGAAGTATAAATCACATGCAGTTCAGTTGGACCGCCTCTTTGTCAGTAACTTTTCAGATTGTTTGGTGTATAAAATAATTGCTTTACATTTATGTACTTGTGAAATGTCTGCTTTTGGTATACATTAGATGGTAACAGGTGGGAAGTTTTCCCCACAGCATGATGGGTCTGTTACATTTGGTGGGTTTCTTTACATTTGCCTGAAGTTAACAATTATATGCATTTTCTCTGTCAATATGACCACATCTACAGGTATTGTAATGACTTAAGGTACTCACGATATATCACCTGTTTGGAGTAATGACAATTTCTGCCTTGTTTCTTTTTTCTGCATTATTGCTGTCTCCAATGTCAGATTTAGGTTTAATCGCAGGCATTCAATCAGTCTGTCATCTGATAGGTCCATTGGTTGCTTGTCATTTATCAGTTCTGCTCAGGCTACAACATGGAAACATGTACAACCATCTGCTCACACCTGAAGCTTAAAACTACTGCAGGCTCCCCGAAAATGTTTTGTGATCGATGTGTTTAGATGTATTATGGCTTGCCTCCATTGCCATCCCATCCTGAGATAGGATTTGAACCTGGAGCCTCCGGTCCAGACACTACTACTCCAAAACAATCCTCTAGAAGTCAGCCCCAGCTTTCAATTTTATTAACAAAACTTGAATTCTTGTAGCAACCATGATGGGATTTGAATCCATGTCCCCAGAGTCATTACCATATTGCCATTGTCTTCCCAGATGTAGACTATTCTTTCCTGATTAGGAATCAAATTTGTGGCCACAGTGGAGAAACCATCAAATTCTGACCACAAGCCTATCAGGAACATGAAAATCCCACTGCACTTGGTATTCCTGGTAACGTCCCATCAAAATACTAACCAGGCCTGAGTCTGCGTAGTTTCCAAGATCTGATGATACCAAGGATTTTCAGCCAAGTATTATAAGGATGTCTGTTTTGTGATCCTCTGCAATCCTCTGCTCGTCAGCTGAGCTACTAAAGGAAAGCCTTTGCAAGATCCTTAAGCTTGCATTTTATGTTAATTAAATTTAGCTCCATTATGAATCAAATATCCGTTGTTGCCATTAACCCACAGAAATTTTCTATCATCATTATGCTTTTGACTCTCATCACTATGCTTTCATAAAAAAATGGCAGACAGTAATAGACCAAATAGTCTTTCAAGCCCACTCCACACTTATTACGGTTGCAGCATCACGATTCAAAATTTATTATTCCACAAAGTCATGAATGCTCTCGAAGAAGAAAGAAAGAAAGATTAAAAACGTAAGGCCAAAAATACAGTGCAAGCTTCTGACTCCCCTAAATCGATCCTTTGTTTTATCACCCATTCAATCAGTGTTCTGACTTGTCCAATTTCAGCCCTCTTGGCAAGACCTAGAATGAAACAACATTGTTTCAAATACTCTATCCAATCCAGTCAGTCCTCTAATATAGCAAAACGCAATTTTGAAAAAAGAAACTTGTCACAGTCTTATGCTAAACTCTACCTTATTTAATACAGAAACAAAATATAGTACTGTGGATGCTGGAATTCTAAGTAAAATAGCAGAAAATACTGCAAATACTCAGCAGTTCAGGCAGCGTTTAAGAACAAGAGTTAACTTTTCAAGTCCATCTGCCTTATTAAAGTTTCTTCGACTTTTAACTCATTTTAGAATATACATTTTAACTGCCTTCTTCAAATGTACTCCTTTTAAAACAAAGAACAAGGAACAAAGATAATTACAGCACGGTAACAGGCCCTTCGGCCCTCCAAGCCTGGGCCAATCCAGATCCTCTATCTAAACCGGTCGCCTATTTTCTACGGATCTATATCCCCCTGCTCCCTGCCCATTCATGCATCTGCCTCGATAAATGATGCCATCGTGCCAGCCTCTACAACCTCCTTAGGCAATGCGCTCCAGGCACCCACCGCCCTCTGCATAAAGAACTTTCCACGCATATTTCCCTTAAACTTTTCCCCTCTCACCTTGAACTCGTGACCCCCTAGTAATTGAGTTCCCCACTCTGGGAAAAAGATTCTTGCTATCCACCCCGTCTATACCTCTCATGATTTTGTAGACCTCAATCAGGTCCTCCCTCAACCTCTGTCTTTCTAATGAAAATAATCCTAATCTACTCAACTTCTCTTCATAGCTAGCACCCTCCATACTAGGAACCATCCTGGTGAACCTTGTCTAAACCCTCACCAAAGTATCCACATCCTTTTGATAATGTGGTGACCAGAACTGTATGCAGTATTCCAAATGAGGCCAAAGCGAACTCCTATACAACTGTAACATAACCTGCCAACTCTTGTACTCAGTATCCCGTCTGATGAAGGAAAGCATGCCGTATATCTTCTTGACCACACTATCGACTTGCGTTGCCACCTTCAAGATACAATGGACCTAAACACCCAGATCTCTTTGTACACCAATTTTCCCTAGGGCTTTTCTATTTACTGTATAGTTTGCTCTTAAATTGGATCTTCCAACATGTATCCCTTCACATTTGCCCAGATTAAACTCCATCAGCCATTTCTCTGTCCAACTCTACAAGCTATTTTTCTGCATTCTCTGACAGTTCTCTTCACTATCTGCTACTCCAGCAATCTTAGTGTCATGTGCAAACTTGCTAATCAGACCACATATACCTTCCTCCAGATCATTTATGTATATCACAACAACAGTGATAACACAAAACATAGAACAATACAGCACAGAACAGGCCCTTCGGCCCACCATGTTGTGCCGAACATTGGTCCTAGCTTAAGCACCCATCCATGTACCTATCCAATTGCCGCTTAAAGGTCGCCAATGATTCTGACTCTGCCACTCCCACAGGCAGCGCATTCCATGCCCCCACCACTCTCTGGGTAAAGAACCTACCCCTGGCATCCCCCCTATACCTTCCACCCTTCACCTCAAAGTTATGTCCCCTTGTAACACTCTGTTGTACCCGGGGAAAAAATTTCTGACTGTCTACTCTATCTATTCCTCTGATCATCTTATAAACCTCTATCAAGTCACCCCTCATCCTTCGCCGTTCCAATGAGAAAAGGCCTAGCACTCTCAACCTATCCTCGTACGACCTATTTTCCATTCCAGGCAACATCCTGGTAAATATTCTCTGCACCCTCTCCGAAGCTTCCACATCTTTCCTAAAGTGAGGCGACCAGAACACAGTACTCCAAATGTGGCCTAACCAAGGTCCTGTACAGCTGCAACATCATTTCACGACTCTTGAATTCAATCCCTCTGCTAATGAATGCTAATACACCATAGGCCTTCTTACAAGCTCTATCCACCTGAGTGGCAACTTTCAAAGATCTATGAACATAGACCCCAAGATCCCTCTGCTCCTCCACCTTACTAAGAACCCTACCGTTAACCCTGTATTCCGCATTCTTATTTGTCCTTCCAAAATGGACAACCTCACACTTGACAGGGTTGAACTCCATCTGCCACTCCTCAGCCCAGCTCTGCATCATATCTAAGTCTCCTTGCAGCTGACAACAGCCATCCTCACTATCCACAACTTCACTAATCTTCGTATCGTCTGCAAATTTACTGACCCACCCTTCGACTCCCTCTTCCAAGTCATTAATAAAAATTACAAACAGCCGAGGAACCAAAACTGATCCCTGCGGAACTCCACTTGTAACTGGGCTCCAGGCTGAATATTTACCATCTACCACCACTCTCTGACTTCGACTGGTTAGCCAGTTTTCTATCCAACTGGCCAAATTCCCCTCTATCCCATGCCTCCTGACTTTTCGCATAAGCCTACCATGGGGAACCTTATCAAATTCCTTACTAAAATCCATGTACACTGCATCCACTGCTCTACCCTCATCCACATGCTTGGTCACCTCCTCAAAGAATTCAATAAGACTTGTAAGGCAAAACCTACCCTTCACAAATCCGTGCTGGCTGTCCCTAATCAAGCAGTGTCTTTCCAGATACGCATAAATCCTATCCCTCAGTACCCTTTCCATTACTTTGCCTACCACCGAAGTAAGACTAACTGGCCTATAATTCCCGAGGTTATCCCTATTCCCTTTTTTGAACAGGGGCACAACATTTGCCACTCTCCAGTCCCCTGGTACCACCCCCGTTGACAGTGAAGACGAAAAGATCATTGCCAATGGCTCTGCAATTTCCTCTCTTGCTTCCCACATAATCCTCGGATATATCCCGTCAGGCCCGGGGGACTTGTCTATTCTCAAGTTGTTCAAAATGCCCAACACATCTTCCTTCCTAACAAGTATCTCTTCTAGCTTACCAGTCCATTTCACACCCTCCTCTTCAACAATACGGTCCCTCTTGTTTGTAAATACTGAAGAAAAGTACTCATTCAAGACCTCTCCTATCTCTTCCGACTCAATACACAGTCTTCCACTACTGTCCTTGATCGGACCTACCCTCGTTCTCATCATTCTCATGTTTCTCACATACGCATAAAATGCCTTGGGGTTATCCTTGATCCGATCTGCCAAAGATTTTTCATGCCCTCTCTTAGCTCTCCTAATCCCTTTCTTCAGCTCCCTTCTGGCAATCCTGTATCCCTCCAACTCTGTCTGAACCTTGTTTCCTCAACCTTATGTATGCCTCCTTCTTCCTCTTGACAAGACATTCAACCTCCCTCGTCAACCAAGGTTCCCTCACACGACCATTTCTTTCCTGCCTGACAGGTACATACATATCAAGGACACGTCGTATCTGTTCCTTGAAAAAGTTCCACATTTCCACGACATCCTTCCCTGACAGCCTATGCTCCCAACTTATGCTCCTCAGATCCTGTCTTACAGCATCGTATTTACCCTTCCCCCAATTGTAAAACCTACCCTGTTGCGCGCACCTTTCTCTCTCCATAACCAAGGTGAAAGTCACAGAATTGTGATCACCATCAACAAAATGTTCACCCACTAACAAGCCCATCACTTGTCCCGGT
The DNA here is from genome assembly GCF_037043375.1 of Chiloscyllium plagiosum. Taxonomy (NCBI): domain Eukaryota; kingdom Metazoa; phylum Chordata; class Chondrichthyes; order Orectolobiformes; family Hemiscylliidae; genus Chiloscyllium; species Chiloscyllium plagiosum. Next base: position 24,050,478 of record NW_028270164.1, read on the forward strand.
TCGTTACCAAGTACCAAATCCAATATGGCCTCCCCTCCGGTCGGACAATCTACATACTGAGTTAGAAAAGCTTCCTGGACACACTGCACAAACACTGCCCCATCCAATCTACTTGATCTAAAGAGCTTCCAATCAATATTTGGGAAGTTGAAATTGCCCATGACTACTACCCTGTGGCTTCTGTACCTTTCCAAAATCTGTTTCCCAATCTGTTTCTCCACATCTCTGCTGCTATTGGGGGGCCTATAGTAAACACCCAACAAGGTGACTGCTCCTTTCCTATTTCTGACTTCAGCCCATACTACCTCCAAAGGCAGATTCCCCTTGAACTGCCTTTCTGCAGTCGTTATATCATTTCTAATTAGCAACGCCACCCCCCCCTCCTTTTTTACCACCCTCCCTAATCTTACTGAAACATCTGTAACCAGGAACCTCCAACAACCATTCCTGTCCCTCTTCTATCCACATTTCCGTGATGGCCACAACATCGTAGTCCCAGGTACCGATCCACGCCTTAAGTTCACCCACCTTATTTCTGATACTCCTTGCGTTGAAGTATACACACTTGAACCCATCTCTGTGTCCGCAAGTATTCCCTGTCAGTGCTACCTTCTCCACAGCCTCCCTACATTCTTGGACATCCTGACAAACAGCTAGCCTACTTGCTGTACTACAAGTCCGGATCCCCTCCCCCTGCCAAATTAGTTTAAACCCCCCCCCCCCCCGTCCCGAACAGTGCTAGCAAACCTACCTCCCAGGATATTGGTGCCCTTCTGGTTCAGGTGCAACCCGTCCTGCTTGTACAGGTCCCACCTTCCCCAGAATGCAGTCCAATTGTCCAAATACCTGAAGTCCTCCCTCCTACACCATCCTTGCAGCCACGTGTTCAACTGCACTCTCTCCCTATTCCTTGCCTCACTGTCACGTGGCACCGGCAACAACCTAGAGATGACGACTCTGTCTGTCCTAGGTTTTAGCTTCCAGCCTAACTCCCTGAGCTCCTGAATGACCTCCCAACCCCTCTTCCTACCTATGTTGTTGGTGCCAAAGTGCACCACGACTTCTGGCTGCACACCCTCCCCCTTAAGGATTCTGAAGACACGGTCCAAGATGTCTCGGACCCTGGCACCCAGGAGGCAACAAACCATCCGAGAGTCTCGCCCATGTCCACAGAACCGCCTGTCCGTCCCTCTAACTATAGAGTCTCCTATAAACAGCGCTCTCCTCCTCTCCCCCTTTCCCTTCTGAGCCTCAGAGCCGGACCGTGTGCCAGAGACCCGGTCACTGCAGCTTACCCCTGCTAGGCCTTCCCCCCCAACAGTATCCAAAGTGGTATACTTATTGTTGAGGGGAATGACCACAGGGGATCCCTGCACTGCCTGCTTCCTCCCCTTCCCACCTCTAACTGTTACCCAGCTACCTCTGTTCTCTGGCCTAAGTATGTCCCTGTAGCTTCTATCTATCACCCTCTCAGCCTCTCAAATAATCCTTAGTTCATCCAACTCCAGCTCCAGTTCCCTAACGCGTTCTGTGAGGAGCAGGAGCTGACTGCATTTCCTGCAGATGAAGTCGGCAGGAGCATTGGTGGTCACCCCTACCTCAAACATCCTGCAGGAGGAACATTCCACTGCCTGCACTGCCATTACTCTACACTTAGTCTCCAAAACAAGAACACTGAGTAGCTTACCTGTGGACTTTAAAGTTAGGTTAGAGGAGGAGGATGGGAGGGAGGCCCTACTTTGTAGGGCCTGGGGTCCAGAACACACCCACTCAAATATCAATCACTTACCTTCCCGACCAGCTCTGCGTTCCAACTTCACTTCCGCCCAGCTCGCGCCGCTCCCTGCTGTGAAAAGACCGTTGGCGTCGAGGTAAGTTCTTAAATATCAATCACTTACCTTCCCGACCAGCTCTGCGTTCCAACTTCACTTCCGCCCAGCTCGCGCCGCTCCCTGCTGTGAAAAGACCGTTGGCGTCGAGGTAAGTTCTTAAATATCAATTACTTACCTTCCCGACCAGCTCTGCGCTCCAACTTCACTTCCACCCAGCTTGCACCGCTCTCTGCTGTGATCCCAACATGGATGCGTGGGGATTGAGAAACTCCCTTCCACTACTACTCTCTGTCTCCTGTTGCACAGCCAGTTCTCTACCTATCCAGCTAGTAAACCCAGGACCCCATGTGGCTTCACTTTCTCCATCAGCCAACCACAGGGAACCTTATCAAATGCCTTACTGACGTCCGTATATATGACATGATACAGCCCTTTCCTCCTCAGTCAACTTTGTCACTTCCTCAAAGAATTCTAATAAGTTGGTCAGACATGACCTTCCCTGCACAAAATGTTGTCTATCACTAATAAGCCCATTTTCTTCCAAACATGAATAGATCCTATCCCTCAGTATCTTCTCCAACAGCTTCCCTACCTCTGACGTAGGCTCACTGGTCTATAATTACTGGATTATTCCTACTACCTTTCTTAAACAAGGGGACAACATTAGCAATTCTCCAGTCCTCCGGGACCTCACCAGTGTTCAAGGATGCTGCAAAGATATCTGTTAAGACACAACTATTTCCTGAATAACTAAAATTCATATTTATTGCTTACCGGGAATTTTCTTTTCCTCGTCTTGCATACTGTGAACAATTCATGAAATAACCAACTTTGTTTTAGGAAGATAAGGTTGAACTTCTGACAACATGAAAACTTTCAATGCACGTAGAATTGGGCTAATGAGTATCCATCAGGGAAATGTCTTGACTTCTGTTATGAGGAAAGCTAATGGATTATAAAGACACACATTCATATAGATAGAGCCAAAATGAAATTATGTAATTTCTGAGCATCAAACCAAATCAAATTGTATCCACTGAAAAGGCTAGAATATTGCACTATAAAATGTATTTGGAAAAATCCCAAATGAAAACAGCATTAACATAAAATCAGTACTAAATGCTCTGAACAGTAATTTGCAAATTACATTATTATTTAACTGCACCTATTAGTCTTTTATTCTTGTGACTTTGTATTAATACATTCTTGCTGTTGATTATCTGTGTTCAAAGGAAATATTTGCCCTTTGTGAACATCTTATACTTTCACCTCTAAAACCTGGCCTGAATTTAACTCAAAATGAATAAAATGAAAGACTATTCTGTCTACCAGAATGAATGTGAGTTTAGGAGATGCCATGACTAGTTCCTATTTTGTGACAGGCAGTAATATATATAATCTAAAGTTTAGCTCCAAATAAGACTGGAGCAGGATTTTCACATGCCGTTCAGAGTGATAACAGAGGCAGGAAGATGTATAATTTAACACTGCTAAATCACATGCCAATTGGCTGGCATCCATTCCCTTCCTTGTGTTATTTTCTCAGCGGTGTGATTCAACTAGAATGGTTACCTGCCTGCCAGCAGTGAGTAGGCAATAAGGGTAGGGGAAATTATCAAAGGTCAACCTGAATTTTCCAGTCAAATTGTGGGCCCTCCATGACATCAGGAACAGGTTGGCTGCTTGGAGGCAGCCTTACCAAGGGAAGACCAGAGGGGTCTGTGTTTCAGGAAGGCTTTAAGGCATTGCCCATCTTCTTGGCCACAGGCCACCCTGTGGAAGAGCTGGTGGTCCAGCAGCGCTGACCATTTTATAATTTGACAGTGCTGAACATTGTTGAGAGGACATAAATGCCCTCTCTCTTTCTGTCTCCTCTACCTGTAATGGCAAACAGTGGCAAATACAAGACCTCCTACTGGCCTTTCAACTCTGATAGCTCAACCTTTGTTTGATATCTTACACACCCTCTGACCACTGAACAACCAGCTCAGTTAAAAACACTACTGGATTACTATTGACCATGACATTTGGATCCTGAACCAAAATGCAGCATTCTGCCTTGTGTTTCTAGCTTTGGGATGGTCTAAAGATGGCAAGGGTGGAAGTGGAACTGTCAACAATGTTGCTATTCTGATTCACTTTCTTTAGTGGGAGAAAATGCCTCTACTCTTTAATAGCCCATGATGCACATGGCATCAGAGGGAATAATCCTGCCACTATGCTATTTAGTACAATTAACCTTCCTCATCATCACAAACAGAAAAGAAAAGTCTATTAGACACTCTCCTACGTGTCTATGTTTATAAATGGGATGACGAGATTGATTGTATTAGACAGAATCTGAACAAAATATCATGACATAAGTACAGATCAAGATGCAGTAGAGCGCAAATATTTATTCAATTTAAATTAAGATTGACTATGGAATCCTGTCATCCTTTCCACTCGGGCTACTGTGCTCTCCAGGGTAGAACGTGATAAGCATTTTTGCCTATTCTCAGACTCAACAAAAGACGCAGTATCTATGTGTGAGGTGCAGAGTGATATATGGTGGTGGCATGGCACTTGCCTTATTGAACCACACATCTCTAGTGGTTATCAGCAAATTTAAATATACAAAGAGGAATCCTGTGCCTGCTGAAGAAATCTTTTCTCATATTAGGCTTGTACTGTTTCTACTAGCAGGAGTACAACTCTTAGCTCCTCATTTAAACTGTGGCTAGCCACTGGGCTTCTTCCTAATCATAGCCCACCAATCTCTGACACACCTAAAGCTCTTTGTCAGATTTTTAGCTGTCCCATTTTGTAAAGTCTGGTATGCCTGTTTTTAACTTCTGATGGTACGAGAGAATCAGTGTTGTCGTCAGTTCAGTTTATATTATTGACACTGCTCATATTTGAAATCAAAAGTGGAGACAAATAAAATGCAGCTGCTTTAGGTCTGATTGTCATGCACATTAAGCCATAAAATAGTGAAAATATGTTGCTTATTCTTCATCTTTGCAAAATTCTGAATTTGTGATTTTGGTGGCTGCTATATCAGATTATGAAAGCTATGTTGCATAAATAAAATATCATTCAATTATCTTCAAATTTAATCAGAGCGTTTGTATTCACCAAATATAAATAAAATATGAAATGAAAAACTTCAGAGTTATGATATTATGGAATTCCTTTTCAACCTATGTTTATTTCTCATTTATAAAGCCAATCATGCTCCAGTATTGATTCCTATAGGTACTGACCAAATCATCAGCTGCAAATCACAGTACAATTTGTACAGAAACTTGATTAACTATACATTATTGGTAAAAGCAAAAGCTCGGATTACTTGGATACATTTCAGTTATAAATTTAATACCATGTGTTTGAACTGATGAGAAATTGTGCAATATAAATCCAGATTTTCAGTGGTTTCTGATAGTTCATCATATCTCCAGAAGTTAAAGTGAAATCAGTTAAACCTAATTCAGTCCAATGTGATCTATCTTCTTCAGTTTTATCATGCTTCAGCATATTATGAACTTACAGCCAAATCTTTCATAACTTAAAACTGACTAATAATAAGCTAGGAATAATTGTTGACTGGGGTTACCTGACTTCTTTTGAAACTTCTCCGCCAACTTAAGAAAGAATAATAGTAGCACAGCAGACTGATATGAATTTCTTGAAAACCAATCAAAAAGGTATTATAGAATCATAGAGTCATGCAGCATGGAAACAGACCCTTCGGTCTAACCAGTCCATGCCAACCATTACTCCAAACTAAACTGGTCCCACCTGCCTGCACTTGGCCGCTCCCCCTCCAAACATGTACTTATTCAAATGTCTTTTAAAAGTTGCGACTGTACCCACATCCACCACTTCCCGTAGAAGGTCATTTGACACATGAACCACTCTTTATGTAAAAAAATTGCCCCCATTTCTTTTTTAAATCTTTCTCCCCTCACCTTAAAAATAATACCCCTAGTCTTGAAATGTCTCACATAAGGGAAAAGATACCTGCCATTCACTTTATCTATATCCCTCATGATTTAATTAACCTCTAAAATATCACCTTTCAACCACCTACATTCCAGTGCAAAAATGTCCCAGCCTATCCAGCCTTTCCTTATAACTCAGACTTTCCATTCCCAGCAACATCCGGGTAAATCTCTTCTGAACCCACTCTCGTTTAACAATAAGATGAACATTTGAAGTTAAAGCCTCTGACTGTCTTGAGGCCTCAAGGATTTAAACCACAAGGAGGTTGGAATCAACATAAATTTCACCCCCTCCCCTTTAATTTAGAAGACCTCTCTGCACTTCTAAAATATCACATACTGAGGAAGCCATGCTTTCTGTCTGTACTTAAAATTATCTTGAAGCTGTCAGTAGTTGCACCAAAGGTATCCAACTGGCCATCAGCAATCTAAACTGCCAAGATAATTAACAATAATAATTTGCAATCAGGACATCCCAAAAGAGAAAAGGACACCTGGCATCCTGTTCCAGTTAAAATTCACCTAAGAACCAACTTCTTAGAAATGTGACTTTAGGAATTCATACAAATTTAAAGCATCGATGTCATTCATGAAACCAGACCTGTCAAGTGAGAAACAGTGATTCTAACCAGCAATTGGATTAACCACAATTTATCATGTATCATCTTTAGCTGTATCAAATATTTGTGTGTGAGAGACCATATGTGAGACATCACGTTTAATTTAAGATAAATGTGTGAGCATAAGGAGCCTTCCTTATTCCAAAACTCACAAACAGTTGCTGCTGGAATTATCAAATTGAGAAACCCAAAGAGGCTAAGGGAGCACATATATCTTTCAGCACAAAAAACATGCTGCTGATCATAGGCAGTAATGTAACAACAACATTGATAAAGTCTTCTGAAAGGAAGTTTCTTTTTAATGAACAATCGCCTCCTCTGGTTTCAGAAAAATCTGCTCCTTCTCAATGAGCATCATCTGTATGAGGCATGGCAAAGATGATCAGACCATAATCTTTGGAACTGCTTTCACTTGAATATGCTTAGTCACCAAAACATCAATATCCGTTTGCAAGTATCATATCTGACACAACTCCAGAGAACACAGAACAGGTCAAGGCTTCATCGTCCTTAGATTTCAAAAGAATGGAACAGCCATAGTTTACAACTTGGCCATTAAGGCAAACAAGGCCATGTAAATTCCCTGAAACTCAAATTTACTGCTCTCACGCTCTGCCCTTCCTCCATAGTAACGTATTCCTTTTCCTTGAAGTGTTCATCCGGTTCCCTTTTGAAATCCAAAACTGATTCCAAGAAGGCCAACCTCAAATTCTCCAATCATCTACACAATTGAAATCCTTAATCTTTAATGTTATAATCCTAACTGCAGATACTATGGACAAATCAGATCCCAGAATTAATTTTAACTCAATAAATTTTTTTTTTGGTTGAACATAGTGGTCATTTACTGAAATATAAGAACACAAGGCTGCAAATTTTCTATAATAATAAAACAATAGTTTATTACACAAAATAAAACAAAAACCAGTTAAGCTGCATAAATATTAAACATATTCCAAAGATTTTAAAACATACAGCCAAATGTTGCATCTATTTTCCAATACTATATCTTTACAGTATTTCCAATCCAGGGAAATTATCCTTCAATATCACATATTTAGGCTTGACAACTGATTCTCGCCAGTTCTGTCCTGTGAATTGCAAAGCCTTTTTTTCATGAATACTCAAGAAACTGAAAGCTTATACTTTCTTGGTCTTTTAATAATCTACAGTTTTCTAACCAAACAATTCTGGACTGGAATTTTCACCAGCTTAACCTTAGTTGTCCCTGTTGTATACCCAGATCCCAGGCACAGTTCCTCGATTTGTTCTAGTTCAAAATGGAGTGCCCCAAATCCTGGTGAGGAAGAATGAACTCTTCCTTTTTTTGCATTGAGCTGCCACCACCATTGGTTACAACAAGGTTAATTTAAACAGACCACTTCTCTTACCTTTCTCCCACACCCAAATAAATTTTTGTTTAAAAGCAACTAAACTAACCAGGCTTTCTTGAGTTAACAAAGCGTAAGTTTATTAATTCCTAAGTGCAATAAGAATTAATAATTTGCTACACGTACACAGGTTATAAATAAAAGGTGAGTTCAAAAAGATAAAAGTTAAAAAGAAAATAAAGATTGAATTGTTTGCATTGAGTTGAAGCTCGCTGCTGTTGCATTGGAGGTTACTAGTAGCACTGACATTGGTAGTTAAATAGTCAACAGAAAATGCTGGAGAAACTCAGCAGGTCTGATAGCTGCTGTGGAGAGAGAAACAGAGTTAACATTTCGTGTCAGATATGACTCTTTTTCCGAACAGACTTCAGGATTCTTAATTTTCCAGGTTAGTTGACGGAATTCCAGCATTCAGAGTGAGGTAGAGTCATTTTATTCACCTGATATTTTTTCAGTAAGTCACTAAAGGGTAGAATTCTAGCACTCGGAGTAAGGAAGTCCCATTATCTACAATATAGAGGTAACTAGGAAATAATTATTTGAATGTGACCTTCGCAACATGCTCATACTCTAACCAAGGATAGTGTGCATGGATATATTAGACCACTGGCACACAAAAGTGCCTCAGTCCCACTAGCACACTCTAGTAGAGTTGAAACTACTTTTTAAACCCTGTCCTTATGTATTATTTAAAGGGAAAAACACAAAATATGTCTGTAGTTTGGAACAAAACCTGTATAAGGTGGCTTCTCAAGAGTTCATCAGCCTTCATTATCCTTATAGTCACAAGAGATCACACTCCAGACTGTTTTGACTTACCTCTTTCTCGTCTGAGGGTTTTTTTGTTTGAAGTCCCCTTATCATCTTTAGTCATGATTTGGAGATGCCAGTGTTGGACTGGGGTGTACAAAGTTAAAAATCACACAACACCAGGTTATAGTCCAATAGGTTTAATTGGAAGCACTAGCTTTCAGAGCGCTGCTCCTTCATCAGGTGGTCAGACGCTCTGAAAGCTAGTGATTCCAATTAAATCTGTTGGACTGTAACCTGGTGTTATGTGATTTTTAACTTTATCATCTTTAGGTGCGACATTCTCTAGGCTTCTGTCTGCAAACAGCGGCTTATTTTACATTTGCAGCAATTTTTGGCTGTATCTGCATTCTGTTTAAAAAACATTATAGAATTACAAGTTTAAATATCCACAATACTTTGGGTTATGGGTCTTGATTATGAACTATCCCATATTCTTTTCCAGGAGAGAAATTATATTTGCTTCTGACCCCAGTCGAAAGTCTCCTCTAAAATTGCTCTAAAAGCTTTCATGCTCTGTGTTTTGCTAAGCTAAAATCAATCCTTGATTATTCTGTACCAAATGCAAACTAATGCCTTTCAATGTTTACTTTCTGATGTAAATCCCATAGTATTAATAAGCAATTTCCATTAACATTTCAAGGAGCTTGCAGTCAAATGCTCTCTGACATATACTGGATTAGTCTGACATATACTCTGACATATACTGTACTGGTTCGAGAATGACTCTCAGAACTTGATTCTTTTTAAGCACCTTCACAAAAGTAATCAGTACACACATGCCACTAGATTGATATCCTCTTTTCTAAATTGTGATGCCGAGAACTATTTGAGTTGAAGTGGAACCAATTGTTTAAACAGAGGTTCATGAATTCCTTGCTTACGTCCTATAAGGCATCATTCGGTGGCATGGTGACCCAATGGTTAGCAATGCTGCCTCACAACGCTAGGGAGCCTTGGATGACTGTGTGAACTTTGTGCATTCTCCCTGTGTCTGTGTGTGTTTACATTTGGTGCTTTGGTTGCTTCCCACAGTCCAAAGATGTGCAAGTTAGGAGGATTGGCTTTTCTAAATTGCTCATAGTGTTCAGGGATGTGCAGGCTAGGTGTGTCAGCCATGGTAAACAAAGGGTAGGGGGATGGATCATGGGATGCTCTTTGGAAAGTTGGTGTGGACCAATGGGCTGAATGGCCTGTTTCCTCACTGTTGGGATTCTATGATTTATGAAACCTAGGCAATCATGTGCCTTTTTTAAGCATTTCTTAACCTTTTCTGACACCTTCTTTCTTTTGTGCATTCATCCCCCTAGGTTGTTTTGCTCTTGAAACCTTTCTAGGATGGTAGCCTTTGGTTTAAATTGCCTCTCCTGGAAAAACATTTATTTTCGTATTTATCTGCATTAGCTATGATTCTTTCACATTTGCCTATCTATGTCTTCCTGAAATCTATAACTAGGTATCTCCACAGTTGATAATTTTTTCAAGTCTAGTATCTTTTGGAAATTTTGTAATTTTGTCCTCTACATGCACATGTCTCATTAATAGACATCATGAAAAACAATGGTTCTATTTCAGGCATCTGGGCACATTCCCTTCAAAAATTTGCAAGTCTACCATTCACCACTACTCAGTTTATTGTCTCTCATCCAATTTTGTAACTATTCTGCTACAGTCCTTTTTATTGCACAGCCTTCCAGCAATATTATTATGTAACGAATTGTATCTAACATCTTTTGGGTATCCATATGCAACACTTCAACCATGTCATCCTCATGAACTCTTCTGTCAAAACACAACTAAATTACTTAAACAGCATTTATCTTTCACAAATCTGGTTTTCCTCCATTAATGCACATTTATACAAGTAAATTGATTTTATTCCCAATTATTTTTCTAAAAGCCTTCTCACAATTGAGCTTAAAGTGACTAATCTACAATTACTATATTATTTTTACACCTTTTTTAATGCAAAGTTGTAACATTTGCAATTTTTAAATTCTCAAGACTAAGATCCAAAAAAAAAAGACATCATGGATACCAACTTGGATAATTACCAGGAAACAGGGAGCATTAGTGAACAGATGTTTTACTGATATTGGAATGTAAACTGTGGTATCCCTCAAATGTTCATACTAGAACTACTGCTTTCTTCGGTGAATATTCTCCCATATATAGGGAGGGGTTGGAAGATTATGGACAATACTGTAGTTTCCACACTTACGTCCCTCAGAATACTTGGATGCATCCAATCTGATCCTGGTGACTTATCAACTTAAGGTACAGCCAGCCTCTCCATTATCTCCTCTTCATCCTTTTATCACTTTGACAGTATATTTTTCCTGAGCAAAGGTAGATGCAAAATATTGATTTACTATCTCAGCTACACCCTCTGTCTCTACATTATATCTTCATTTTAGCACTGAATTGACTATATATCTAAAGAAGTATTTTGGCTTATTTTCATTTTAGCTGCTTTTCCCTGCCCATAGTCTCTTACTGTACTTTTTTTCTACTTTCCCTGTGAATTTTCTGTTTTTAGCTTAGATCTGATTCATATTATTAGCCTGACAGTTGTCATACACACACTTTCTCTGCTGCACCTTACTCTCTGAATTTTAAACTGTCCGGAGCTTTGTTTGTCCTACTTTCCCATCTGATAGAATGTACTGCAAACCATTTATTCTTTAAAGGTGCCCCACTGTTCAATTACGGTTTTCCTTGCTGTCCTTTGATTCCAGTTTACACATGATAGCTTGTAATTCACTTTCTTTCTGACTCTGGATTGGAATCAAACTTACACAACTGTGTCTTCACAGCTTTATTAGGGTGAACTCACTTTTAACTCATCCTAATTAGAGTGCTGGTAATTGGGAAGATAAATAGTCACCACCCCCATCCCCAGTCCTCTTGAAATGCATTATTGCTCAATTTATCTGGTTGAATGCCATTGGGATGTTTACATCAACAGAGGTCAAATTACTTTAATGGAGATCAGCCTGAAATCTGTACCCAAGGGTGACAGCCATATTCTTCTAACTTTACGATAACTTTGCACTGTGTACTTGGGCTTAACTAATTCAGTCTAACTGCTAATCCAGCAAAAACAGAATTGGCTATTTTCATGTAAATGCAGATTTTTCTTTCCTTCTAAGGAGATTATACCTTTTTTTTGCAAATTGGTAAGCAAAAGAAGTTTCATATAACAAGTTTAATTAAAGATATATCAATTGATCTCCTCTTCTCTATTTCTTTCACGCTTGAGCCTCAGAAATTGAAGCAGAAACTGTTCTCAATCCCAACAGAGGCCAAGACAGACCAAAAAGAGATGGAAGAGAACAATGACCCCTCCTACAGGATACTGCAGGTTATTACAGATGGAAAAGAGGTCATTATGTTCTCGTCCCTAAGGCATCTGTAGATGTGAATGAATAAATGAAATGAAAGGTTTCAAATTCTTGCCTGTCTGTTTGTTACACTGCATTTTTTCTGATGGCATTATCACAAATCCCTTGCTTTTATTATAATCCCATTAACCAATATCCAACAAATTCTGCTATTGCCCTTCAGTCATATATTTGAAACTTTCAGACTTCATCTCCTGCCACAGCAGCAGTATGTTCATTTTGATGATTTTGATTATAATAAAAAGAAAACCTCATACCTATTAATATGAATTTGCAGTCACTGAAACATGATTGAAAGAAGGGGAGGATTGGCAGCTCAACATTCCAGGGTATAGAGGTTTCAATAGGTGGTGTTGGTGGGGGTGGGGGGGGGGGGTGAACTGTAAGAGAGCTGGGGGCATTGCAATAATGATAAAGAAACCATCACTGTAGCAATAATGAAGGATATCTTAGAAGACTCTTCCAATGAGGCCATCTGGGTAGAACATAGAAATAAAAAAAAGGGGCATTCACTTTGCTGGGATTATACTCCAGACCTCCCAAAAGTCAGAGTGAAACAGGGAATCAGATACATGGGTAAATCAGAGAGGTGTGAGAGGAATATATTTATGGTCATAGGCGATTTCAACTTTGCTAACATTAACCAGGATTGCCTGAATGTTAAGGGACTAGATGGGATGGAATTTTTAAAGGACATCCTAGAGAGGATTTGTGCCAGTATGCAGATAGCTCTAAGGGGGTGGGACAGTGCTACACCTACTCCTGGGGAATGAAGTTAGTCAAGTGGTTGAAGTGTCAATGGGCAAACCCTTTGAATATCGTGACCATGACACTGTAAGGTTCAAAGTCATTATGGAAAGGATAAGGATAATCCAAAATTGAAGATTCTAAATTGGGGGAAGGTCAATTTCAATATCATCAGACAAGTCTGGCAAACATAGACTTGAAGCAGTTATTTGGAATCCCGAGAGTGTGACAAAGACAAAGAAGGATGCATATATTAGGTACAGGGCATTAAAAACAGGAGACGCTGCATAAGTATAGAAAGTACAGAGGAGGGCTTAAGAAAGGAATTAAAGGGGCAAAGAGGAGCTACAAAATATCTTTGGCATAGGATTAAGGAAAACCCCAAAGCTTCTTGTAAGTATATTAAGAGAAGAGGATTACCAGGGAAAACGTGTGGCCTATTAGAGATTAAATAAGCAATCTCTATATGGAGCCAGAGGACATGGGTGAGGTCTTAAATGAATATTTCTCATCTGTATTCACAGAGGATAAAGACACTGTACCTGGGGATTTCATGTTGGGATTGTGAGGTTCTAGAACATGATAAAGTTAATAAGAAAGCGGACGAATTAGATGTTTTAACAGGCATACAGGTACATAACTCTCCAGGACCTCATGAGATGTAACCTAGGCTGCTTTGGGAGGCAAGGGAAGAGATTTCTGAGCCTGTGGTGGAGATATTTAATACTTCACTGGCTACAGATGAAGTGCCAGATGACTAAAAGATAGCTAATGTGTGGTCCCTTTGTTCAAGAAGGGCAGCAGTGATAGGCTAGGTATTACAGATCAGTTAGTTTGATGTTAGTGTGGAGAAATTATTGGACAGAATTCTGAGGGACAGAAATAATCAACACTTAGAAAGGCAGGGATTGATCAGGGATAGTCCAGATGGGTTTCTTTTTGAAAGAAGTTCTGACTAATTTAATTAAATCTTTTAAAAAGCCAATTAAATGTATTGATAAGAATAATGCAGTTGATGTGGTTTACATGAACTTCAGTGAGGCCTTTGACAAGGTCCCACATGGAAGGCTGGTCAATAAAGTAAGAGCTGAAAATGTGTTGCTGGAAAAGCGCAGCAGGTCAGGCAGCATCCAAGGAGCAGGAGAATCGACGTTTCGGGCATGAGCTCTTCTTCAGGGATTCAAGGCAAGTCGGCAAACTGAATCCAAAATTAGCTTGCAAATAGAAGGCAAAGGATGATGGTGGAGGGTTGTTTTTCTGATTGGAACCTATGACCAGTGGTGTACCACAGCGATGAGTACAGGGACTCTTGATATCTGTTATGTAAATTAATGACTTGGATGTAAATGTAACAGGTACAATTATTAAGTATGCGGATGATATGAAAATTGATAGTGAGGAGGTTGATCTCAGGCTACAGATTGATATCGATCAGCTAGTAGATTCAGCAGATTAATGGAAGATGGAATTTAATCTGGTAAGTGTAAGGTGATGCATTTTGGGAGTTCTAATAAGGGAAGAATATACACAATGAATGGTAGGTTCCCAAGGAATACTGAGGAACAAAGGAACATTGCGATCCAAGTCCATTGATCCCTGAAGGTAGAAGGCAAGTGGGATGCATAGAAGAAAGTCTTGATACAACTTTATTAAGCATTGGTTAGATCACAGATGGAATACTGTGTGCAATTCTGGTTGCCACAATATCAGCAGGATGAGATTGCACTAGTGAGGGTTCAGAAGAGATTCACCAGGATGTTGCCTGGGATTGAAAGTCTTAGTTATAAAAGAGAGACTGGGTGGCTGGGTTTGACTTAGCTGGAGCAGAGGAGTCTGAGGGGAGATCTGATTGCGGTAGACAAAATAACAAAAGGCATGGATATGGCAGATCATGAATTGAATTGAATCTATTGTCACGTATACCAAGGCACAGTGAAAAGCTTTGCTTTGCGAGCAATACAGACAGATCACATAGTTAAGTAGCACAGATAAGTAAATAATAGGTAAACAGCGGCAAAAACAAAAACACAGGTCCAGGTGAATGTTAAGAGTTTGTGAGTCCATTCAGTATTCTAACAACAGTGGGGTAGAAACTGTTACGAAACCAGCTGGTACGTGTGTTCAGGCTTTATATCTTCTCCCCGCTGGTAGAGGCTGGAGAAAAACATTGCCAGGGTGGGATGGATCTTTGAGAATGCTGGCGGCCTTTCCTTGACAGCGGGCCTGGTAGATGGATATAGATGGGAGATTGGCCTTTGTGATTGTCCAGGTCGATTTCAGCACTCTTTGTAACCGCCTCTTGTCTGAATGGTACAGTTGCCATACCAGGTAGTGATACATCCAGACAGAATGCTCTCGATGGCGCACCTATAAAAGTTGGTAAGGGTATTTGCCGTCATGCCAAATTTCCTCAGCTGCCTGGTGAAGAAGAGACGTTGTTGGGCCTTTGTAATCAGTGCATTCACATGAAGTGTCCAGGAAAGCTTGTTGTGGATGACCACTCCCAGGAGCTTGACACTCTCTACCCGTTCCACCTCTGTGCTATAAATGTGTAGGGGGGCATGAGTAACATCCTGCAAAAGTCAATAATGAGTTCCTTGGTTTTGCCGGCATTGAGAGCTAGGTTGTTCACTGTGCATCATTTCTCCAGGCCTTCCACCTCCCATCTGCAGTCTGTTTCGTCGCCTTCTGAGATTTGACCAACTATGATGGTGTCATCAGCGAACTTGTAAATGGCATTAGTCTGGTATTTGGTGATGCAATCATGGCTATACAGTGAATGCAGTAGTCGACTGAGTACACATCTCAGGGGGGGCTCCAGTGTTGAATGTTAGTGAGGATGAAATATTGTCCCCAATCTTCACTGATTGTGGCCTGTGGATCAGGAAACTGAGGATCCAGTTGCAGAGAATGGGGCTTAGTCTGAGATCACTAAGTTTAGTAAGCATTCTCGAGGGGATAATAGTGTTGAAGGCTGAACTGTAGTCAATGAGTAGGATTCTTACATAGCTGTTCATGGTGTCAAGATGTTCTTGGGAGGAGTGAAGGGCAAGTGATATGGCATCTGATGTGGATCTGTTGGTCCAAAAAGCAAATTGCGTCAAGAGTAGTGGGGAGGCTGGAATTGATTAATGCCATGAGCAGCCTTTCAATGTACTTCATGATCACTAAAGTTAGAGCCACTGGGTGGTAATCATTGAGACATGCTCCATGAGAACTATTTCTCCATAGCAGACATATCCAAAAACAGAGGCCAAAGTTTAAAGTGAGGAGTAAATAGTTTTGGGGGAACCTGAAGACATTTTTTTCACTCAGAAAGTGGTGGAAAGATCGAACATGCTACCTGAGAGGATGGTGGAGGCAGGTTCTCCTGCAACACTCAAGAAGCACTTGGACGAGCAGTTAAAATGGCAGGGCATAATAGACTGTGGACCAAGAGAAGGCAAATGGGATTAGTGTAGATTTATGTTGATAGGTTGGCATAGATTAATGGACCAAAGGGCCTGTTTCTAACTCTCTTCAAGACATTTATCTCAGCAAACTGTTCAAGGCATGTTATGAATTATCTCAGGTATAGGTGGGACTTGAACCCAGGCAGCTGGGCTCAGGGTAGGGACACTATCACTGCAGCACAAGAGCCCCATGGCTTGCTTTAATATTGTATCACTCTGTGACTATCACTGTAGTGGAACTAACTATAAAGCTGTATGCTCATTTCTCATACAGTTAAATATAGTCGGTATTTTTGCAGATGCAAGAGATAGTAGACATCAGGGCCTCAAGGGCTTATTTACCATTTTGCTGATAAGCATTTGTTGAAATCATGCTCAAATTGACTAATTATAAACACAGCAAGAAAAAGAAAGTTATGTAGCAAGTACAGCAATATAAAACACCAAAATAGCTAGCAAACAAATAACAATTTCTGATTTTGAAATGTTTCTATCACTTATCCTTGTAAAAATGTTCCCTTAAATGTACTATTGCACAAAGTAAAACATGATAACTTTGTGCAAGGATTTTTTTATAGGGAACAACAATGCAGTGTAGTATTTGTTGGCAAAGTATGGATGTTAGCATTCAAATGCTGCTTTTTTTGCATATAGTTATAATAAGTGTAAAACAGGAGGAATTAAGGTTCTTGTGGCACAGTGGTTGTGGTCCTACCTCTGGGTCAGAAGGTCTGGATTAAAGTCCCATCCACCCTGGATTTGCTGTAACTTGTCCAAATAGATTGATTTAAAATATTTCAACTGGTGGTCAAGCCTGTGATTGGGTATCACATAACTTCTTGTACTTGCGAAATTGAAAACAAATGCCAGCGAGGGGGTTGAATAATTGAAATCTTCTGTGAATGAAAAAGAACAATGCCAAATTGTTATTAATGGCATTTATTGCAACATGCCTTCAACTGAATATTGTGAAGACAAGCTATTACCTATGGTTTCCCTACATAATCTCCATTCCCTGACCATTAGTTTTATCCATTTGAAGATTATCTTCAATTGAGTACAATTGTCCACAACTTTGCTGTGAGTTTGACCATGGGATTAGTTTCAGCCAGATATCCACATTCATGAGGTGATATTGGGCATCAGGAACAACAAAAGTGCATTCCATAGCCTGGCACATCTCTCACTCTCAAGAGTGTGTTGCTGGAAAAACACAGCAGGTCATGCAGCAACTGAGGAGCAGAAGAGTCTATGTTTCAGGCAAAAGCCCTTCATCAGAAAAGCCTGAAGGGCTTTTGCCCAATACATCGACTCTCCTGCTCCTCAGATGCTGTCTGACCTGCTGTACTTTTCCAGCACCACACTCTTGACTCCAGTCTCCAGCATCTGCAGTCCTCACTTTCACCTATATCTCTCACTCTGCCATACTGGCTGGCCAAGGGGATCAACCGTCATTTAATTAAGAGTTGAGGAGGGCATATATACAAACCTCAGCAACACAAACATGAGCAAAAGAGGTGCCAATCTAGTGAAGCTAAAATAAAGGATTATTGATATGCCTCAGCTGATGCTGAGTCCAATATTGAGAGCAAAGCAATTCCACAACCAACAAACCAATCAAATCAGATTAAAGCTCTGCAGTTGCCACAACCATATGTGAATGCGGTGAGCAATTAGATAACAGTGAGGAGCCCAGTACATCAATACAGAAGACAAAGCAATAGCAAGTACAACTGTAATCAACCAGATGTGTTGAATAGAGATTCCATCTCAGTATCCTCCTGAGGACCTCAGCATTATAGGTCTTCCACCACTTCAATTAATTCCATGCGATAACAGCAAAAGTCTGAAGGTAACGGATAATACAAAGGATATGGACCCCAACAACATATTGGAAATACAACTGAAGATTTGGGCTTCGGGACTAACTGCATCCCACAACAAACTGGTCTCGGGCAGCTGCAACACTGGCATCTAACTGACAGCGTAGAAATTAAACAAAATAAGGGACATTACCAAACAAGACCATCTTGTTAGCTACCTCTCAGCAAAGTAATGGAGACAGTTATGGATCTTGCTATCAAGCAGCATTCACACAGCAATACCCACAGCATAATGTTCAGCACCATTCACAACACCTCAGATAACAAAACAGGACATGCCAATGTGCATCAAGACCTTGATAACATTCAGGTTTGTGCTGATATGCAGCAGATAACATTAATTTTACACAAATGCCAGGCAATGCCCATCTCAAACAAGAAATAACTTAACCATCTCCCCTGGGCTTTACAATTGTTGAATTCCAATCATCAACATCTTGGAGATTACCTTCAACAGAATAGAATTGGATCAACTATGTAAATACTATCAGAAGCAAAATTCTGCGAAACCTGGAAATCTGAAATAAGCACAAAAAATGCTGGAGAAACTCAGCAGGTCTGACATCACCTATGAAGAGAAAAACAGAGTTAATTTTTTGAATCTGATATGACTGCACTTCAGATAGTTAATGAAGGCAGAACACCACCACCTTCTGATCTTATCCAAGAATAACTTGCTGAACATGTCTTTGCTTGTTGACCTTCACTCACTGCTAGTCCTATAATTTTAATATCTTGACCCTTATATATATGAATGCATGCATAAGGGACAAGAGTAACCTATTTGGGCCCTCAATCTGCTCTACCATTCAAAAAATTAATGGCTGTTTTGAATGTGGCCCCACATCTATATTGCCACCTACCCCTGATGAACTTTGACTCTCTTGTTAGTCAAGCATTTATCCACTTCTAGCTTAAAAATATTTCATCGTCCTGGTTCCGCTACAATCTGGAGAAACAATTTCCAACGACACAAGACTGTCTATGAGAAAAAAAATGTATCCTCATTTCTATCTTAAATTTGAGGCCTTTATTTTTAAACTGTGTCATCCAGTTATAGCCTCCCCCACAACAGGATTCAACCTTTCAGCATCCAATTGCCAATATTCCCTCAAAGCTGCACACCGGCTTCAGGGTTACACACATGGTAATCGGTGTCAGCATGCTGATCGAAGCATTGACGTCCAATTCCAGAAGCTACTGCTTGCAGGGACCTCAGAGGCCCACACAACCAGAAAGAAAATTATAGAGAATGCTGTTTGAGAACTTCCTTCCAGATCTGACAGATTTCAATAAGATCGCTTCTCATTCTTTTAAACTCCAGTGATTACAGGCCCAGTATGTCCAACCTCCATCTGAGGGATTACTCAAGTAAACCTTCTCTGAACTGCTTCTAATTTATTTACACTGTTTCTTAAATAAGGAGACCAAAACTGTACATAATACTACAGATGTAGACTCACCAATGCTCTTTGCAACTGGTGCAATACATCCCTACCTACATTGCATTTTCCTCACAATAAGCAACTACATTAAATTTCCCTGCTTTATTGCATTCCAAGCAGCATCCGAGGAGCAGGAAAATTGACGTTTCAGGCAAAAGCCCTTCATCAGGAATACATGCTAAAGGGCTTTTACCTGAAATGTCGATTTTCCTGCTCCTCAGATACTGCCTGGACTGCTGTGCTTTTCCAGCACCACTCTACTCCAGAATCTGGTTTCCAGCATCTGCAGTCATTGTTTTTACCTTATTGCATTCCAAACTTTTGCAATTCATTTACTAGGACACTCAGATCCCCCTGTTCTTCTGCATTCAGCAATCTCAGTACATTATATGCTGTTTTAATTCATTTGCCAACTTTTTGCCCACTCCCTTAATTTATATACACTTTGTTTAGAATTCCCTCCACTGACCTCTAACTTTCTCTGAAATGCCCATCAGTCCCGTAAGTCTGTGATATCTCTGTGCGTTATCAATTCCAATGTCTTGTACACCCCAATTTTAATTGTGTTACTGTCAGTGTCTATGCTTTCAATTGCTTTAGCCCTAGGCTTTGGAATTCTCTCTTTAAACTTCTCTGCTTCTTTATCTCTCTGCCCTTTTATTAAAATCTACCCCTTTGATTAAGCATTTGGTCTGTTGTTATCATATAACCTTCTGGTGTCCAGTGTTTCTATTGATGTTGCTCTTGTTAAATACCTAGACTTTTAAAAATTCATTCATAGGTTGAAGATGTAACTGGTTAAAGACAGCATTTTTAGCCCAGGCTGCAGTTGACAGTCAACAACATTACTGTGTGGCCTGGAGTTGCATGTGGGCCAGATCAGGTAAGGATGGCATTTTCCTCCCCTAAAGAACATTAGTGAACCAACTGGATTTTTATTGACAATAGTTTCATGGTCATCATTAGACTCTTAATTTCAGATTTTTATTGAATTCAAATTCCAGCATCTGCAATGACAGGTTTTGAATACAGATTCCCAGGATATTACCTGGGTCTCTGGATTAACAGTCTAGTGATAATACCACTAGATCATTGTTTCCATGGACATATGCTACCATCTTTAACATACTATATAAATGTAAGGTGTTGATTCTGTTCAGCTTCAAATCTTTTCTTTATTCATTCATGGGATGTTAGCATCACTGGCTAGGCCAGCATTTATTGCCCAACCCTAACTGCCCCGAGGCATTGAAGAGTCATTGCTGTGGGTCTGGAGTCACATGCAGGCTAGAACAAGTCAGGATGGCACTTTCCTTTCCTAAAAGACATTAGTGAACTAGATGAATTTTTCTGACATTTGCCAATGGATTTATGGTCATCATTAGACTCTTAATTCCAGATTTTTATTGGATATATGCGACCTCTTCATTGAAATTAGTGGGAACATTGATGGGATGTAAAACTGGCATCTCACTGTTCCAATTGGTTTTCTGTACAGTGTGTGAAATTAAAATCACCCTCACTGGCAGTATGCTTTGTCTTTTTATTAGGAATAGTGATCTTTGTTAGACAGTATCTTCTAGACTCATGAAAGAAAAAAAAAACAGCAATTGCTGGCAAAACCCAACAGGTCTGGCAGGATCTGTGGGAAGAAAGCAGACTTAACATTTTGAGTCTAGTGATTCTTCATCAGATCTGATCGCAGCAGTTGTCGTTTCTGATGAAGAGTGACTGGACTCAAAACATCAACTCTCCTTTCTCTGCACAAATGCTGCCAGACCTGCTGAGTTTCACCAGCAATTTCTGTTTTTGTTTCAGATTTCCAGCATCTGTAGTTCTTTGTTTTATTTCTTCTAAAATCATGTTAGTTTCAAATGAAAGATATGGCTGCTGTTCAGAAGGGTGGGAAAAAGACTCGTAGAGCCATAGGGGATTGTATTATAAGGGGAGTAGATAGGCGGTTCTGTGGCCGAAAACGTGACTCCCAGATGGTATGTTGCCTCCCAGGTGCTCGGGTCAAGGATGTCACCAATCGGCTGCAGAGCATTCTAAAACGGTGAACAGCCAGTTCTCTTGGTGCATATAGGCACCAACGATATAAATAGAAAGCAAGTGAGGTCCTGAAAGAAGAATTCAGGTAGCTAGGAGAGAAGTTAAAGAGGAGGACCTCAAAGGTAGTGATCTCGGGATTACTACCAGTGCCACGTGCTAGTCAGCATAGAAATGAAAAAATAGGCAGGATGAGCATGTGGCTTGAGGGATGGCATAGGAGGGAGGGGTTCAGATTTGTTGGACATTGGGACCGGTTCTGGGACTATTACAAAATGGAAGGTTGACATCTGAACCAGACCCGAACCAATGTCCTTGGGGGAGTTTTTGCTACTGCTGTTGGGAGGTATTAAAGTAAGGTGGCAGGGGGCCGGGAACCAGAAGAGAAAACAAGTAGGCAGTGAGGTGGAGACTGGAAACTGTAAGAATCATGAAGGTAGCATTAATAAAGGGAAGAGTAGGTTAAAGAGCAGGTGAGTGGAAAAGAACTGGTGGCCTGAAATGCATCTACTTTAATGCAAGGAGTATAGTGTGAAAGACAGATGAACTTAGGGCTTGCCTGGGAGTATGACATTATTGCAATCACAGAGACTTGGTTCAAGGAAGGGCATGATGATTGGCAACTAAATGTTCCAGGTTATAGACACTTTAGACAGGACAGGGAGGGAAGTAAAAGCGGGGTGGAGTTGCATTGCTGGTCAGGGACGATATCACAGCTATGCTAAAGGAGGACACAATGGAGGTCTTGGGTAGTGAGGTATTATGGGTGGAGCTGAGAAATAAGAAGGGTGCAGTTACATTGTTGGGGCTGTATTACAGGCCTCCCAACAGTTAGCATGATGTAGAAGAACAAATAGGTAAACAGATAATGGAAAGATGTAGCGGCAATAGGGTAGTGGTGATGGGAAATTTTAATTTTCCCAACATTGACTGGGATACACTTAGTGTAAGAAGTTTGGATGGGGTAGAATTTGTAAGAAGCGTCCAAGAGAGTTTTTTTGAGAGCGGTATGTCAGTAGTCCGACGAGGGAAAGGGCCATATTGGACCTGGTACTGCAGAACGAGCCAGGACAGGTGGTAGAAGTTGCGGTGGGGGATTTCTTTGGGAACAGTGACCACAATTCTGTATGCTTTAGAATATTCATAGATAAAGGGAAGTGTACTAAACTGGGCCAAGGCCAATTATATGAAAATTAGGCAGGAACTCAGAAATGTGGTTTAGATAGAGCTATTTGAAGGGAAGTCCACATTTGATACGTGTGAGGCTTTCAAAGATAGTGCAGGATAGGCATATCCCATTGAAGGCAAAGGATAGAAAGGGCAAGATTCGTGAACCGTGGATGACAGGAGAAATAGTATGACTAGCCAAGAGGAAAAGGGAAGTGTGCATAAGGTCCATGCAGTTAAGAACAGAATGGGCCCTGGAGGAACATTGGAAGAGTAGGACAAGTCTTAAATGAGGAATCAAGCCGGCTAAAAGGGGTCATTAAATAGCTTTAGCGAGTAGAATTAAGGAGAATCCCAAAGCATTTTATTCTTATATAAGAAGCAAGTGGGTAACTAGGGAAAGGATTGGTCCACTGAAGGATAATGAAGAAAGGCTGTGTGTTGAACCTGAGAGAATGATTGAGATTCTGAATGATTACTTTGCATCAATTTTCACTGAGGAGAGGAACATGATGAATCTTGAGATTAAAGATAGAAGTTTGTTTAGTCTGGATCACGTTGAGATAAGTAGGGAAGATGTATTGGGTAGGCTAGAGGTTATTAATGTGGACAAATCCCCAGGACTAGATGGGATCTATCCCAGGTGGCTGAGGGAGGCAAGAGAGGAAATAGCTGGGGCTCTGACAGATATCTTAATGGCATCTTTAAATACAGGTGAGGTGCTGGAGGACTGGAAGGTTGCTCATGTTGTCCCCCTGTACAAGAAGGGTAGTAGGGATATTCTGGATAACTACAGACCAGTGAGCCTGACGTTGGTGGTGGGAAAGTTGCTGGAGAGGGTACTGAGGGATAGGATCTATTTATATTTAGAAAAGAATGGGCTTATCAGTGATAGGCAATCTGGTTTTGTGCAGGGGAGATTGTGCCTTACCAACTTAATAGAGTTCTTTGAGGAAGTGACCAAGTTGATAGATGAAGGAAGGGCTGTTGATGTCATATACATGGACTTTAGTTAGGCGTTTGATAAGGTTCCCCATGATAAACTAATGGAGAAGTTGAAGTCATATGGTGTGCAGGGTGTTCTAGCTAGATGGATAAAGAACTGGTTGAGCAACAGGAGACAGAGAGTAGTAGTTGAAGGGAGTTTCTCGAAATAGAGTAATGTGACCAGTGGTGTTCCACAGGGATCAGTGTTGGAGCCACTGTTGTTTGTGATATACATAAATGATCTGGAAGAGGACACTGTTGGTATGATGAGCAAGTTTGCAGATGACACAATGATTGGTGGAGTAGCAGAAAGCATAAGGGACTGTCAGAGAATACAGGAGGATATAGATAGACTGGAGACTTGGGTGGAAACATGGCAGATGGATTTCAATCCAGACAAATGTGAGGTCATGCATTTAGGCAAGACTAATTCTACAATGAACGGAAGAGCATTGGGATAAGTTGATGGGCAGAGAGATCTGGGAGTGCAGGTCCATTGTATCCTGAAGGTTGCTGCACAGGTGGATAGAGTGGTCAAGATGGCATATAGTATGCTTGCCTTCATTGGACGGGGTGTTGAGTGTAAGAGCTGGCAAGTCATGTTAAAATTGTACAAGACATTGGTTCGGCCGCATTTAGAATACTGTGTACAGTTCTGGTTGCCACATTACCAAAAGGATGTGGACGCTTTGGAGAGGGTGCAGAGAAGGTTTACGAGGATGTTGCCTGGTATGAAAGGTGCTAGCTATGAAGAGAGGTTGAGTAGGTTAGGTTTGTTTTCATTAGGAAAAAGGAGATTGAGGGGGGACCTGATTGAGGTTTACAAAATCATTATAAACAGGATGGATAGAGACAAGCTTTTTCCCAGGGTGAAGGATTCAATAACCAGACGTCATGCTTTCAAGGTGAGAGGTGGAAAGTTTAAGGGGGATACACACAGCAAGTACTTCACACAGAGGGTGGTGGGCGTCTGGAATGCATTGCCAGCAGAGGTGGTAGAGGCAGGTACGGTAGATTCATTTAAGATGGGCCTGGACAGATGCATGAGTAGGTGTGGAGCAGAGGGATACAGATGCTTAGGAATTGACCAAGAGGTTTAGATTAGATTACTTACAGTGTAGAAACAGGCCCTTTGGCCCAACAAGTCCACACCGACCCGCCAAAGCGCAACCCACCCAGACCCGTTCCTCTACATTTACCCCTAACCAGCACATTTTTGGTTTGTGCACCCGGAGGAAACCCACGCAGACACGGGGAGAATGTGAAAACTCCATACAGTCAGTCGCCTGAGGCGGGAACTGAACCCAGGTTTCTGGCGCTGTGAGGCAGCAGTGCTAACCACCGGGCCACCGTGCCGCCCACAGGTTTAGTCAGTAGGTTGGGATCAGCTCAGGCTTGAAGGGCCGAAGGGCCTGTTCCTGGGCTGTAAACGTTTTTTGTTCTTTGTTCTTTGTTCTTTGTAATTATGCATAAAGAGTTGGTGTCTTACTATTTGAGCAACAGTTACTTGTTTTGATAGTACCCTTAGAACTTTTGTGTTAGCTGCTTAAATAGAGGTTTTCTTTTCGCTGGGTTCATTTAATACTATAATCAGGGCTTTAGCTGATATCCTCTAGGTATGCATGCCAGATTGCAAGTCTTGCATCATACTCATATTGGTTCGAAATATGTTCTGATGCTTGATATCCCAAGACAACTCATAAATAATAATAACAATAGCAAACAAAATCACTGTCAAATAATCTCTTTCAAACTATGAACTTTCTAACTATCACTTGTATTTATCACCTGCACATTTAACTTTGAGATACATAACTACAAAGAGAATTTTTGCAACAAAATGCATAATAATGTGGTAAGTGTGGCTATTCTGCCATTTGTACCTGAACGTGTCTAATCCTGTTGAACATCTTCTGGGTAAATGGTAACTCTCCAATGATTTGCAATAGCATTCCATTTCACCTTTATCTTCTGTTCATTCATATTATTATGCTGCTTAGCTTCAGGTATTTCTTGCCTAATGTGGCAGATTACCTTTGAAACGAAATTGTCTTGCATGTATATTGGGTGTTTTATATCTTCAGAAGGTCCAAAAGTACAATTTCAGGCAATTTATGCACATCAATATATCACAAACAGCAAAGGGATAAGCAACTGAACAATCTGTTCTCAGTGGTTTTTCCCGAAGGGTAAAGTATAGAGAGAGCTCCATACTCCTCCACGAGTAGCACCACTGAGTTGTTGTGTCCAGCCTGAAAGGTCAGCTGGGACCTCAGTTTGTCTTCTCATCTGAAAAATTGAACTTCTAACGATGGCAACCTACTGTACGTTCTGAAAAGTGCTGGATTGGAACATGAATCCAGTATGAAAACCAACACTCTATATTGTTGTTGAGTTGACATGTAATTACGGAGCGCAAAACATTTGCCTTTTTTAACTTTCTCCAATATTGTAGCTAGCCTCCATTTTTTTTAAACTTATTTTTCTAATCAACCCATTCAGAGATGTTATTACACACCTCTGGAGCAGGTGGGACTTGAATATGGGCCTCTAGCTCAGGGGCGAAGGATTCTATTGCTGTGCCACAGGACAGCCTAGCTAGTACTTTATGCTATTTCATAATTACTGTGTTGTTGTTAATTTTTAGAACAATCATATGTAGAAATTAAATAAATTAGGACATTATTACAAATTCGAAGCATTCTTTTCTTACTCAGCAACACACTTAATTTCACATCCAGTACAACACCTACTTTCAAATAATTAAGGAATTGTAATTTGCATATCGTTGACATCTACTGAAATATACTGATTAGCATATACTGAACTGTTAATGAATAGTGCCGGAGAGCTGTTTGGCAAGTCGTGGAGACTTTGTGAACCTTATTCTATATAAGTGAGTGGAGGTGATCTTTATCTAAGGTTATCCCAGTTTTGACCCTTCCCAAGGATCAGTGCAGACCAAAATTTTGTCTGGACCCCTCTTTTCCCCATTCCAATTTTGTTTGATTTTGGAATTGTTAGTGCTAAGATCAAATTGATAAACTTGATAAAAACTTCTGTTAACTTGAGAAACACTTTCAGTGCCTGAAGACGCTGACTTAGCATCAACTCGGGAAAATTTGCTACTGAATTCCAAAACTTAATTCTCAAGTTGTCAGATCAATTAAATACCTCAACATACTTGATACCTCTAAAAGATGGACAATCTGCATATTGAATACAGATGATTCATTGTTAAGCTACCTATGTTATGTCACAATTGTGATAAAATATGGACTATCAATTTTCAAGTTCCACCAACTGGTTTTAATATCTAAGAAGTTGCTGGAAAAGCTCAGCAGGTGAGGCAGCATTTGCGAAGAGAAATCAGTGTTAACATTTTGGGTCAAGCAATCCTTCCTCAGAATAACAGGTTTAATATTTCCAAGTTTGCAGATGACACAAAGCTGGGTGGGATTGTGAACCGTGGAGAAGATGCACAGATCCTTCAGTGACTTGGGCAAGTTAAGTGAACGGACAAGTGCAAAGCAGATGAAGTATAATGTTAATAAATGTGAGGTTATTCATCTTGATAGCAAAAACCAGAAGACAGATTACTTTCTAAATGGTGATAGGTTAGAAAATAGGCAAGTGCTATGAGACCTCAGTGGCCTTGTACACTAGTTGCTGAAAGAAAGTATCCAGGTTCAGTAGGTGGTGAAGAAGGCAAATGGTATGATGGTCTATATAGTAATAGGATTTGAGTACAGGAGCAGGGATGTCTTGCTGCAATTGCACAGGGCTCTGGTGAGACCACATCTGGAATATTGTGTGCAGTGTTGGTCTCCTGAGATGGCAGAACTGATATGAGGAGATACTGGATTAGTTAGAACAATTTTCACCGGGGCTTTCCAAAATTTTATAAGGACTAGACAGTTGTAGGCACAGGAAAGATGTTCCTGATGACCAGGGAGGCCAGAACCAAGTGTTAGAGTTTAAGGATGTTGGGTAGGCCATTTAGAACTGAAATGAGGAGAAATTTATTTACTTAGGGAGTGGTGAGCCTATGAAATTGTCAAAGAAAGCTGTTAAGGCCCAAAATATTGAATGTTTTTAAAAGGAGTTAGATAGAGTTGTTCGGGTTAGAGGGAGAAAGCAGGAACAGGGTACTGAGTTGGATCATCTGCCATATATTGAATAATGTAGCAAGCTCGAAGGTCCACTCTTTCTCTTATTTTCTATGTTTCTATGTATCCATGAATGGCTCATTCCATCTCCTATTTCTCATGCTCTTATTCACTCTTATAGTTTACACTTTATAATAAG
This sequence comes from Chiloscyllium plagiosum, assembly GCF_037043375.1. Classification (NCBI taxonomy): domain Eukaryota; kingdom Metazoa; phylum Chordata; class Chondrichthyes; order Orectolobiformes; family Hemiscylliidae; genus Chiloscyllium; species Chiloscyllium plagiosum. The sequence goes on from NW_028270164.1 coordinate 24,078,556, forward strand.
TTTCACATCCAGCAAATGAAATATATCACCTACAGTTGTCAGACTCATTATCAAGGAACTCACATTGAAATGAACAAACCATCTGTATATCAAGAACCTGCTTTCTGCCAAAACAGAGAAGATAGATTTGTGACTGGAACAAAATGGAGAAATACCTTTCTTTCAGCCTCTCAACACAGGGAAAATGCTGAATGATGGAGCTGATTAAAATGAATCAGAACAACAATGAGGACTCAAAGGACAGCTGAAATGTTTGCTACTGTTGAGGATACAAAGCATTTACTGTGGTCTCACATTGAAACCTTTTATGTCTCAAAGACTCCCCAAGGACAGTATCCCAATGCTTTATTTACTTTTGTATTAATCATTTTTAAATCATGTGAGTGTTCTTTTCTTTCGTATTAATTAGTGTAAACTAGTTGTAGCAGAATGCTGTGTGCTGAATTTATCTCATGGTGGTGGAATGGAATATTGAAGGAGAAGTAATACCCTAACTGAAAAACTACATCATGGGTTTGAGAACAGGTGGACAAGAGAGAAGACAAAAACAGAAAATGCTGGAGAAACTCAGAAGATCTGGCAGCATCTGTGGAGAGAAAAACAAAGTTAATGATTTTAGTCCAGTGGCCCTTCATCTGATTCAAACTCAATTCTAATTTTTGTTGGAGATTGAACAACATTTTAAAAAAAATATTCTGTCTCTACTTTTCTCTTTTTATCATATCTTTCCCTTTCTTTATGTCATTTTCTGTTCCTGATTCAACATTGAATTCATCATTCTAACTCAATCTTCTTGTTTCTGATGCTGTGTTATTATTATTGTTATTTTTCCATTTTTTAATTCATTTGTGTGATGTGGGCATCACTGGCTGATCAGCATTTATTGTCCTTCCCTAGCTGCCCTTGAGAAGGTGGTGGTGAGCTGCTTTCTTGAATCCCTGCAGTCCATGTTTTGTGGGTAGACTTACAATGCCTATAAGGAGGAAATTACAGGTTTTTACTCCAGCGACAGGGAAGAAACAGCGACCTAATTCCATATTAGGGTAGTGAGTAGATTGGAGAGGTCTTGAAAGATCGCATATTTATTTGCTCCATTCATACAGGTTCCAACAATCTGCAGAGGGTTCTGCATCATTTTGCTGACTTGCAAACAGTGACCTGCCAAGCAAAATCTCAATGAATGTAAACAGACAAAACCAAGTTGAATCAACAGTGGGTAATAATTGTTTGTCGGTTCCTGTAAATTCTGGTCTAATGTACACCTGGTTGCCTGGTGATATTTTATGTAACCTGTGAAAACACAAATACCTCATCTATGTTTTTGTGGAAGTTCAAATCTGATCTATTCTACTTTGTCATCTTTGCATTTATCAAAAACAACAAATTCAGTTTCTCTTTCAGAGAAACCACTACCGTGGTGTGGATTTCTGGTTATCCTGAATTTTGTTCTTGCACCTAGTTACACCTCTGGCAGTGATTTTCACTTTGAAGCATTATGACTGAAAACATTTGATGATTGAAGTGCAACGTCAAAACCTTAATTAAATGTCACCCGTACAATTGTACCCACTGAGCTGAAAATTCCACTGAGGTGAGAAGGTGAGAAGCCTGTGTGCTGCAAGACAGGACAGATCCAACACATTCTCATTTCTGTTTGCATGATGCCTGGCAGCTTAACCAAGAGTGGTTGATAGTCATGACAGGTCTGATTGATGGATTTCAATATAAGGCAGCTGTGGAACTTGAAACTTGTGGCTGCAGAGTCATGAAATAACTAATTAGATAATACACAGGTGAACCAGAATTTGTAGTAGCAGCTTGTCTTATTAAAAGGTGACACAGCTTTAAAAAAAATTCGGGAATGGTAGTTTGATTCTTATTTCGGTTGGTGTGAGACTCCAGTTGAATGAGGCTTCACTAACTTAATTTATGTCAGGGGTGTATTAGACTATCAGCGTGAAAAACAATGGAATTATCAAGCAATGATAAGACCATAAGACATAGGAGTGGAAGTAAGGCCATTCGGCCCATCTAGGTAAAAACAATGACTGCAGATGCTGGAAACCAGATTCTGGATCAGTGGTGCTGGAAGAGCACAGCAATTCAGGCAGCATCCGAGGACAGGCAAAATCGATGTTTCGGGCAAAAGCCCTTCATCAGGGTTTTTGCCCGAAACGTCGATTTTGCCTGTCCTCGGATGCTGCCTGAATTGCTGTGCTCTTCCAGCACCACTGATCCAGAATTCGGCCCATCTAGTCCACTCCACCATTCAATCATGGCTGATGGGCATTTCAACTCCACTTACCCGCACTCTCCCCGTAGCCCTTAATTCCTTGTGAGTTTAAGAATTTATCAATCTCTGCCTTGAAGACATTTAACGTCCTGGCCTCCACTGCGCTCCATGGCAATGACTGCCACAGGCCGACACTGTCTGACTGAAGAAATGTCTCCTCATTTACGTTCTAAATTGACCCCCTCTAATTCTAAGGCTGTGCCCACAGGTCCTAGTATCCCCGCCTGATGGAAACAAATTCCCCCCATCCACCCTTTCTAAGTGATGCATTATCTTGTAAGTTTCTATTAGATCTCCCCTCAACCTTCTAAACTCTAATGAATACAATCCCAGGATCCTCAGCTGTTCATCGTATGTTAGGCCTACCATTCCAGGGATCATCTGTGTGAAACTCCACTGGATACGCTCCAGTGCCAGTATGTCCTTCCTGAGGTGTGGGGCCCAAAACTGGACACAATATTTTAAATGGGGCTTAACCAGATCTTTATAAAGTCTCAGCAGCACATCGCTGCTTTTATATTCCAAACCTCTTGAGATAAATGACATTACATTTGCTTTCTTAACCATAAACTCAAACTGCAAGTCAACCTTTAGGGAATCCTGGACTAGCACTCCCAGATCCCTTTGTATTTTGGCTTTATGAATTTTTTCACTGTTTAGAAAATAGTCCATATCTGTATTCTTTTTTCCAAAGTGCAAGACCTTACATTTACTCACACTGAATTTCATCAGACATTTCTTGGATCACTCTCCTAAATTGTCTAAATCTTTCTGCAGTCTCCCCACCTCCTCAGAACTACCCGCCTGTCCACCTAACTTTGTATCATCGGCAAACTTTGCCAGAATGCCCCCAGTCCCTTCATTCAGTTCATTAATATATAAAGTGAACAGCTGCGGCCCCAACACTGAATCCTGCAGGACACCACTTGTCACTTGCTGCCATTCTGAAAAAGAACCTTTTATCCCAACTTTCTGCTGTAAGAACCTTTTGTTCCAACTCTCTGCCTTTGATAAAACATAGAGGGTTGAGGTTTAGGGAACTGCAGTCAAAAGTAGATTTTTTTACACTCTATGAACCAGGTGTCTGGCAGAAAATCACTGCACAGTGCTGTCTACCTTTTTATTGCAAGTAAAAGTTCTTCAAGTTAACCAGGCAAAGGTAATGCTGGGGTACTTGAAACAAAATGTGAGAAATATATCCAATAATCTGCCATGGTGAAGGAACTTAAGAGGAAACAAGTTCTGGGTGCCTGGCTAAGAATTTTGCATGGATGGATTTCCATCATTTGCAGCATTTTCTAAAACAGAGTCAGAAAAAACAGATAACCTTTTGTTAAATGGGTTGGACTTGAGACATGGAAATGTTACCATTTTCCAACCTCCTGCTGCTGTCTGCACTTAGAAAATCCTTTTTGTCAAATAGACCTTAAAGGAAAGAGATCAATCACACGGTGAGGAAAGAAATCAACAGAACTGTAATATAACATTTGTAGTTGTGAATATATAGCAGGACTTTGGAACTTCCTTTACTCTTTTTGCCACAAAGTGCCAATTTACAACAGAGCAAAACTTGATTCAGTAACATAAGGATGTGAATTTGTGAATTCAATTGCTAATAATGCATATTATTAGTTCATTGAATTTTGAAGCTCACAACTAAGCAACATAGACAAAACATTAGAAATGGTACTATGCTAAAAAAAAGTTGAGATGAATATATTTTGACAAGGAAAAATATACACCAGGAAAGCAATTCATTCCATTTTAGTTTACTTGAGAGAAAATAAAGTCCAGTCTTCCCAATAGAAAATTCAATCATCTCTTAAATAACCAAGATTTTCACCTATATCACTTTATCCGAAAGTCTATTCGAAGTGTTGATTACTTTGTGCAAAGAAATTCTTCACGGCATCAGTTCAAAATTGCAATTTTCACAAGTTCAAGCTGACACCTTCTTGCCTTAACATCAAAGGTTATATTGGAACATGTGCACAAAAGGTTTTTGAACAGAGATTTAATTAACAGCTTCTTCTGGTCTGCCGTGACCCCGGAACATTTTAGTCTCATTAGCTGCCCATTGTTCACTGACGTCGATAATTGTGACATGAATGAATCTTTCCTCTTGGAAGAGCAAGTGTTTAATCTTCCAAAGTTGCTTCTCTACATGCCCAGCCAATCAAAGATATACTTATGACACAATAAGTGCTGTGTCTGAGGAAAGGCAACTCTTATCTAGGTACCTCCACTTTATTGCCCAATTAAATTTAACATGGGGACTGGGTCCTTAAAATGTCATTTGGTCCTTTATTTACATTTCCAAAATGTGGACAAGTTTACTACAGTAGTTACTTCCAAAAGATTGTCTGATTTAAGTGTGAAAAGCAAATATCCGTTGGACTGTGGAGAAAAATCAGAGGAATCGGAAAAAATGGAAAGTTCTTTCAAAGACCTGGTGCAGATTCTGTGGACTGAAAGGCCTCACTCTGTGCAGTTCTGTGTTATTCTATGTAACTATTACTTGAAAGACAACACCAATTATCTGGTAATTAGTCATCTTTAATAAACTTGTTAATAATCTGTGGAATTGCAAAGAGCCACTATTTTAAACTGTTGATCTTGTAATGGTATTGGTCTGAAAAAAACATAATCTATTGATGTAAATATAAATAGACCTCTGCAAATTGATGATACCACAATCTGGTCAAAGTAAGATCAGCTGTTCCTTTCTTATCACAGAGCCAATTTTCAAGCTAATTAACACCCTGATACTGTTTTTCCACAAATATAAATAGTTCTGCAAAAATAGAACGCTGCATGCAATATCTGTTTAAGATAAAGTTGGTTATCATCAAGGCCTCAATAATAATGGGGCTGGGTGGGGAAAGAGGAAGGGTGTTGGAGAGAGAGAGAGGACTAAGAGCTAGGAAATGGAGGACTCACTGAGTTTAACATTTTTAAAATCTTTTAGTTTCTAGATTGCAGCTAACTAAATTGAGAGGCTGGATTTTCTGTCATGTAGTTAGACTTTTAGCATTAGATTGCTCTGAGGGATCAAATATTGATGTGGAGTTAGCTACCTGGGGTCTGATTGTAGGGTTGTTCTTTGGGGTCTTGAGGTTTGATAATTGACATGGAAGTAAATTATCTTGGTGGGTCTTGAGTCTCTCTTTAGTTGCTTGGCTTCCAAAGCTTGTAACCAGTCAAGTGTTAAATCAAGAACAGAACCAAGACGTTTGGCAGGAACAAATTACTGCAGATGCTGGAATCTGTACTGAAGACAACAAATGCTGTAGATCACAGTGGGTCAGACAGTATCTGGGGGAAAGAGCAAGCTAGTATTTTGTGTCTAGATAACTATTCATCAGAGCCCTGATAAAGAGTCATATAGACTCGAAATTATAGTATGCACTCTCTCCATAGATGCTGTCTGACCTGAAAGATATTTGGCAAAAGTATTCATTAAAATATGTTAGTGCTCGACCTACTTTTGTAGAGTAGGTTATTCCCCTAAACCTATTTATCTCCTCTAAACCCAGAAGTGGACACTTTGGGGGTGAGTTATGATCGGGTGACCCTTTCTCGTAAAATACATCATCCAACTCCTGAATTTTTTGGATATTCTTATGCTGATGACTAAATCCAGTAAGAATTTGTGAACAATAGAGCAAAATGAAGTCATTCAAAAATTGTTTCATCATAACCATCTTGGATTATTCACAACCATTTGAAATAAGCTATCATTATGTTTCACAACAGTTTAAAAGTTATACAATTGTTCTATTTTGTCCTACATATTGCTGTCTGCGTTGTGCACAGATTGATGATGTGAATTTCCTTTTGGTTCCACCCATGATTTTCCTATCATAGTCAATCTATCTTGGGGACAGCCTACACAATGACCAGGCTAAAGAAGAAGTGAAGAAACTCAGGAGAGCCACCCCAAGTTACTTTTACACATTCTCAAGCAAATGGGCATAAAATGACATATGCAGAAACCCTAAAGGGATTAACAATCTGCTATCTGATCAGTGGGACATCCAGTAAAGGAGATGCACAGAAAGATAAAAATAACTTTCCTGTCTGCATCTTTGCCTGAATATTTCTAATTTGGCTGTACTGCCTAGCTGTTGTCCAAAGAATCAAAAATTACAATTGTACTCCACACATATGGTTTTATTCCTGATCAGGTATTGTCACTTGGAGAGGGAGTTTTGAAGAAGACAGTGTACCTGCAACTCACTGTGGCCAATTATTCTGAACAATCCACATTAAATTGAGCACGTCGACTTCTCTTGCAGTGACGTTACGTCCACCACAGCATGAATTGCGGATGTTTTGTCCTCTCTCAATGCTTGTGCACAGTCAAATGCTGCAGAGCTGTAACTGAAGCTGATCATTGTCACTACACAACATCATTCATGGCCTGATTGGTTTTCTTGGTTCTGTCTGTTTATAAATTTGGTGCCTTGCAAAACCTTTCATCTCCAAAAATTATGGTTTTATTATAAAATAAATATTGTTAACCTCAGGGATTAGTTCTCCTGTTAAGCATTAATTGTATTTTAGCTGTGCCAACCACAATGGAAACCTGTTTAATAGTCGGGTGGATATGAATAGAACAATGACACTGCAGTCTAGTAAAGTCAGAGCATTTTTCTACATTTATAAAGTAAGTGAAGAATGCTTTATTTGGCCCATAGCTTTTTCATATTACTTTAGGCCAGAATGTTGATTTCTCCTGTAAAATCTCACTACTAATCTTCAAGCCAAATGAATAGAAATTCAGTAGCATCTGTGCTCCTGTCAGCAATGACTTCCATAGAAAAAAATAATTCAGCTCTGAAAAGTCACCATCTGTTCCCCTACCCCTGGTTGTGGAACAACAATTCCCAGTCCAGGAAATATTTACCGGGAATCAGCACTCTTCTCAGTTTCCTGTGTTCCCACAAGCATTCTTCTGTTACCATCAATGGCAATCAAAACCATTTTCTAATACAATAACCATACAATTATCTCTCCACATTCAGGCACAATTTCTTTGCGCAGGCATGCTTAAAAAAAAAGCTGATTGCCTCATTTGGAATTTCCAGGAGTTAGGTCACAGCTTGCAACATTTGAAACTATAACCCACACAGTAGCCTTTCCATAGGGAGAATTCTGTCTGCTCACCTTTGGAACCAGTACAATGTTAATGTCCTGTTATGTCCTGTTGCATTGCAGCATTGCAGAACATTATAAATAATGAAACTCAGAGGATCAGAAATATTTCTTGCCAATTACTTTGCTGTATTACAAAGATTTGCTATTAGTCAAAATCTTATACTGTCAATGTACCCTTAAGAATGCTTCTTTTCTGTGATTCATTGGGAAGTGCATGCTTGTGGCTTCAAATTTGACCAAATCATATAGTTTGAATCAAAAAGAATATTACCTAGAGTATAAAAGGAAACACTTGATTAGTAGATCTCAAATTTAAATTTTTAATTCGGGAAAAGTTTGACTTGAACCGCCATTGAGGTACAATGGAAACTTTTGTCCAGTAGCACGTCAAAATGGATAAAGACAGTGCCTGCTGTAGAACTGTTAGTCAGACCAGGAATTTCCAGGTTTAATTTCTGGACGATACTGAATTAGTCAAGGTGAGCTTGAGTTTCACCTGATCTCAAGCACTTTGGACTGGGAAGGAACAATATCATGGAATGATCCATCCTTACTTTCAACCCACTGGCCATACATAAAGATGTTAGGGAAGTAGTAAGAATGAATTTGACTTTGCATAGGGAACAACTAACTGGAGACTGTCGCATCATGACGGGTCCCTGTGAAGAGGCATCAGAGGATTGAAAACATTTGTGGAGCATGAGCTGAGTTTTGTATTCAATGATGAAGCAAGGCCATGAGCAACTTTCTTCACCGGGCAGTCACAGTGTGCGACTGGAGTTACAACATCAGGCTTTTCAAGTAGCTAATTGTATTAATGAACTTTCACAGACCGCACACTAAACAGGGAGCTAAGAGCATTAAAATTCAAAACTTTCAAATATATTTTTCACAGTGAAAATTAAAGATTGGGACATTCATATTGTTTGCAAGTAGAAGCTAAAATACCTTGAATTTTTTTTAAAAAATTAAACGTTTACAAAATAATTTACCAATTGATTATTTAGTAACACTTTATGGTAATTGATTTTTTTCAGTTCCATTGTTCATCAACTTTATTAATTATTTCACCATCAATACCCATCCACAATTGAACGTAGATTTGATAAAGATGTATGGCAAGGGCAAAGATGAAGTTTCTGTTGATTTTGGTGAGTTTTGGTTCTTGAACATCAAGTCAGCATTGTTTTACAAGATCATAGGGCTGGCTCTGCATCAGAGAAAAATGATTAGTGGTGGCATAACTTCAGGGAAGGCAAAAGTGAGGACTACAGATGCTGGAAACCAGAGTTTAGATTAGAGTGGTGCTGGAAAAGCACAGCAGGTCAGGCAGCATCCAAGGAGCAGGAGGATTGATGTTTAAGGCAAAAGCCCTTCATCAGGAATAACTTCAGGGTCACCACACCACTGACAAAGGGAAGAGCTTTAGAAGAACACTCTTGTAGTGTAACCTCAGTCAATGCAGAAATTGAACCCACACTCCTGACATCATTCCCCATTGCAAACCAGCCATCCAGTCAACTGAGCTAACCAAGGAACTGCAAAGAGACCTCTGGCAGAGCATTGGATGAAAGACTGCAACTTCAAAATGCTCATAAACATTTTTTTCTTTCACTTACAGGATGTGGGCATCACTGGCTATCTGGCATTTATTGTCTGTTGCCTTTGAGAAAATGGTCTGGAGCTACTTTCTTAAACTACTGCAGTCCCTGTGCTGTAGATTGACCCACAATGTCCTTAGGGAGGGAATTCCAGGATTTTGACCGAGCAACAAAGGCGAAATGGTAATATATGTCCAAGGCAGGGTAGTGAGTGGCTTTGAAAGTTATTTGCAGAGGGTGGTGTTCCCAGGTATCTGCTGTACTTGTCCTTCTTGGTGGATTGGGTTGGAAAGTGCTGGCTACAGATCTATGGTGAATTTCTGCAGTGTATCTTGCAGATAGTACACAATGCTGCTACAGAGCACCAGTAGTGGAGAGAGTGTATATGATGCCAATCAGTTAAGCTGCTTTGTCCTAGATGGTGTCAAGCTTCTTGAGTTTTATTGAAATTGTATCCATCCAGGCAAATGGGGAGTATTCCATCACACGCCTGACTTGTGCCTTGTAGATGGTGAACAGCCTGGAGTCAGAAGGTGAGTTACTCATCATAGTATTCCTAGACTCTGACCTGCTCTTGTCTGAGGGAAGCAGAGAACTTATTCAAAGTGGGCATCATTTGAAGAGGTTTCACAGTGGTAAAAACTTGGCTGGAGACAAAAAAAACTGCAAATACTGGAATTCCAGGGAGACAAGCAGGAGGCTGGCAGAACACAGCAAGCTAGGCAGCATCAGAAGGTGGAGGTGTCAACGTTTTGGGTGTAACCCTTCTTCAGGACTGGAGGTGAGTATAAGGGGTGCTGCAGATAAAGGGGTTAGTGGGGGCAGGGTGGTGAGGTGGGGATAGGTGAACACAGGTAGAGGGTAAAACCTGTTTGGTCTAATGTATTTGTGTGGTGAGTCTAGTTGAGTCTCTGGACAATAGTAACCCCAAGAATATTGATAATGGAGAGATTCAGTGATGGTAACACCATTGAATATCAAGGGGTGGTCGTTAGATTGCCTGTTGCTTGAGATGCTCATTGCCCGACATTTGTGTAGTGTGGATGTTTATTGCCACTTGTCAGCCTAAGCCTAGATATTGTCCAGATCTTGTTGCATTTGAACATGGACTGCTTCAGTATCTGATGAGTTAAGAATGGTGCTGAACGTTCTGCAATCATTGGTGAACATCCCCACTTCTGACCTTATGATGAAGGGAGGGTCACTGATGAAGCAGCAGAAAATGATTGGGCCTAGGACACTACCTTGACAAACTCCTGCAGAGATATCCTGGAGCTGAGATGTGAAAATTGTTCTTAAGAGAAGATGTTTCTTCTTCTGTGGGATGGTGTTACCACAAGCTAGGTCAGCATTCATTGCCCATGACTAATTATCCTTGAGAAAGTGATGGTTCTGTCTTTAGGAACTGTTGCAATCCATGAGGTGTACAGACACCCACAGTTTGGAAAATAATTCCAAGATTTGACCCAGCAACAGTGAAACAGCAGCAGTATAGTTCCAAAGCAGGATGGTGCATGCCTTGTAGATGATGATATTCCCATACACCTACTGCCCTTATCTTTCTAGATGATAGGATTCATAGGTTTTCAAGATTCTTTCAAAGGAATCTCAGTAGGTTGCTGCCATGCATCTTGTAGATGTTGCATACTGCTGTCATTGTTCATTGGTGACATAGTGAATGCTAAAATGGTAGATTGGATGCCAATCAAACAGACTGCTATCTCATGAATGTTGTTGAGCTTTTCAAGGGTTGTTGGAGGTGGTAAATGGTGAGTATTCCATCACATTCCTGACTTGTGCTTTGTAGGACCAGCTTTGGGGATTTGGAGGATGAGTTGCTCCCTGCAGAATTCTCAATGCATGCCCAAATCTTAAATTTGTGATCAGTTTTGGAAGAGTATTGACGGCTTCACTACAGTTCTCTGCCATAATTCCCCTCAAGTATTGTAAAATCTAGCTTTAAGAAATGAAGATGAGAAAGAAGCTAAATGAACAAAACAATATGTGAATGCAATAAATATGCCTGGGTCATTATGTATTCCTCTTCCAGAATCTTTAAATGAACAACACATATGATTTTTATTTTCTGTGCCATTTTAATGGTTAACTGCTAGTCTTAAAGGAGTAGGAAATTCTACTGGTTTACCAAATAGACCCCAAGAATTGTAAAGACAGATTTCTTACCAGTGTCATTCAGTCATATCTTGTTATCATGTTTGAATATTTGAACTGCTGTTTACAGACAATCTGGGAATACTGCCCACAACCTACTGTTCTCATTAATGATATGACATCAGGGGGAGTTTAGTTCAGAATGACTGCCTTCAGGCTGCCTTTCACCATTCATTCAATATGGTAACATTGGAAGATGACAGAAACTATATTATTTTAAAGAATTGTACAGGTAAGTTATTAAAATATGTTTGCTCATTAACTGTGAAAAAACAGTCTTGAACCAGAACTTGCTTTCTCTGCAAATAAGAATTGATTGCAAAACATTGTCTTACAATGACTAGTTATTAAAATATATCACTGAAAATCTTATGGTGATGCTAAATTGTTCCCCAGGATGCCAATGCACGTGTTCATACTTCACCAAATGGAAAGCCCATTGATCTTGCATGGTATTGATCACAAAAGTGCCATAAAAGTGGATTGTTATTACCTTTTACTAATGCTGTTAGGGAAATTTTGTTTACTTTTTTGACAGATTTTGCTAATTATAGATAAAGAAAGCACTATGAATGAAATGTTTGCCATTATTTAGGATTATATTCAGCAGAGTAACCTTGCATATGCCCATTAAGGACATCTATTTGATAAATGCATAGTAATTAGCCATACTTACCACCCAAGCATTAATGTCTAATTTACTGTATTTGTTAATTCAAATTTCTTGCTAATGATAATATCATCATATCAAATTCCAATTTTAAAAAACTTCAAACAAATTTTTGCATTTTCATTTATCAGTAATAGAAGGCTAACACTAGCAGCTGTACAGTCAAAAACAGAGTTAGAAAACCAAGGTTCACAAAGGAAGAGATTAAATTTTGACGTTTCTTTGTATATTGTACAAATGATTCATAGCACTGGGATCCTCTTCTAAACATTCAATGAGAGTTTTCATTCATTTGAATATCTTTCAAGCTGCTGATATGAACAAATTTTTCTGCTATAGATTTAGCTCATTTGGCATGAAGGCTGATTTATGACAGTGATGCCAATACTTTGGGTTCAATCCCTGACAGTGGCTAAAGCTACCATGAAGGGTTTTCCTTCTCAACCTCTCCCCTTGCCTGAGATATGATAAGCCTCAGGTTAAATCTCCACCAGTTGCTCTTTTTTCTAATGAAAGAGCAGTCCTATGCTCTGATGGGATTATGGTTACCTTACCTTTAAACGTCAATAAGGTAACAGTGCTATAAACAACTCTTCAATTCTCCATACTAGCATCATTGATATGGGACAAATAAGCAGGTAAGGAATATAAAAGCAAATAGAATGATTCACCAATGCTTTGTTGGCAAGGCTTGTGAGTAGATTATACACATTGTTATACAACTGCAAGCATTCTTCAAAAGTATCTAATTGGTTGCCAAGCACTTTGGGATGTCCATACATCATAAAAGGTTATATATAAATGCAACATTTTATTTTTTTCAAAGCAATTTGTGTAATCGATGTTGGTGCAATCAAGTTTCTATCTATAGAATGTCAAATAATTCAACAACTAGCATAACTCCAGCGATAGCAATTTATGAACCATGAAAGAGCTCAGTAGTAGCATATCATAAATATTTCACCAAATTTGTTGTGCAACATACTGCAGTTTACCTCGGTCCTGCTTGGGAAAGTTGTCCTGAGATTTTAAAAAGTTTTGATCGTTGAGTTTGCGTTTTGAAGTAATTTCTCTCCAAAACTGTGTAAATAAAATTAAGGCAGACTGAATAACTTGTAATTTCCCAATATTGTACATTATAACTATAATGCATACATTGGATGGGCAATTAATGTTAATTAATAACAATTAGTGTCACTTTAGTAAGAGAAAGGCTGCAGATCGTAAATGACCATTATAATGCATTCAAGAGGAATGGTACCTGAAGAGAAAGACAGAAAAATGCCACTTTTCTACCATTTGACAGGATTATAGAAATATCAAGAATGCTGAAGGCAAATTCCATAATGTTATGAATAAAATAATTTTGGAGACAGCTGTGCAAATAATGATAAAGGTTACAGTGCTCTCAATATGTTTCTCTGAATCCTAGTGATGAACTACCATTACAGTTCGCAAGAGAATTTCAGCATGATTATTATAATCCATACAGTGTAATCATAAAAATATGCATCTCTTACTTATTAACTTCTGGAGAAAAAAAATTATGATTTACAAGAGCTGCAAATAATCATTAGTTTGAAACACAAATGTTCATTAAATGTTTCCTACTCGAGGAATTTTGTTCATTGACAATAAATATTTAGTCCTCAAAATCTGAATGTATAGCACCCATTAAATGTAGACTTAGAGGTCCAAAATGATACTTATGGTGGGACAAGACTTTTGGTGTGACTTCTGCTGGGAATCATTTCCCAAGTACTTGGAGACACAGCAGCCTGTAGGACTCAATATTGAGTTCAATAATTTTAGGGCCTGAGCACCTTCTCTCATGTTCTTATCCCAATCCCTACACACCAGGCCTTGACAACCATCACATGGCTGCTACCATAAACAACCCATTGTCAGCCAATAATGGTCCCAATTAGCAGCTATTGATTCTCCCAGGTTGAACTTTACCCATTACTCTATCTGCCCAACACTCTCTGGGCTCCATCTCCACCTATTGTTTACTCCTCCCCCTCTCTCCACCCCATCATCAACAAGTATAACAACCTTTTCTTCGCTACAATCAGTTCTAAAGAAGAGTCACTGGACCTGAAATGTTAACTCTGTTTTCTCTCCACAAATGATGCCAGACCTGCTGAGTTTTTCCAGCAATTTCTGTTTTTGTTTCTGATTTCAAGCATCCCCAGTTCATTGGTCTTTTCATCATTTCTCAGGTGTCTAAAGGAAAATGGCACAAGGATATGAAAGTCATGACACAACCCCCAAGTCTCTGCCACTCTCCCAAGCATTTCACCAATCCTGTGCTGTGGTTACAACAGGATGGAAGGGTGGAACCCCTCCGGGAATGCTACTAAGACTGTAATCTGTGCCATATGTGTACAATGTTGGCCTTTGATAAACAGAATTACTGGTTGGCTTATTTGTCAGGTCTTCTACTTGCTCATTTTCTCCTCGGGTGATAATACATTATGCTGGTGATTAGCTAAAAACATGACTGTGTGATAATCACATAAAAACTAGGACTAAAAACAAAATAACCACCCCCATTAACTGCTGAGCAACTCATGATATAGGCACAAAAAAGACAATTTGACTGATCTGTTCAATCTTGTATCTCTTAGTAAAAAGAGGGGGACAACCAGCAGATAACTTTGCCAGACAGAATTGCTAAATAAATAATAATTTTGCAAATAATCATTTGTTTATGTTATTCCAGCAGTCCAATTAATTCAATTTGAAGTCAAAGTGCCTCTCATGAGTTGTTTGATATAAAACTACATTTAGGAACTATCCAATTTTAGTTGAGTTGACATAATAATAATGAATAACGCAATTATTGCATTAATAGTTTGTATGTGAGCTGATTAAAACATTTAAAGAAGTAAGTGACACGTTGCTTTACATTCCAGAAAATTTCATTGGAAGTCAACGATAGCTTGCATCTCCTTGGATGGAATCTATTTCATTAGGTGTGTGTTTTGAGCACTGCCTGTGGAAAGTTTTGAGACTCCAGTGCTAACTCCATGAAGGAAGGCTTGTGGATCTTGTACCCATCAGGTTCTTTAGTGTGAACACGTGGGCCTTTTATTCTAATGATGGACTTGGGTAGGATACCCTATCTGCCTGGAGCTGCCAGCCAGGATCTCAGGGAGATGTCATTGGGGTGAGGATCACAAAATGAGGGGTTTTCTGAGATCCGGCAGCAAGGGCAGGATGGCAGCTCACAGTGATTATCCAACTGCTGATGCCCATAATCAGATGCAGATTGTTAGACTACCGCTCAATCTAACTGACAGGCAGCCTACACAAGTTAACAGGTTAATTTGACTGTTTTTATTTGTCCTGCTTGGATTTTTAAATCAATCTGCTTACACATATCATGTTCTCCATGGCCATCATATTCTGAGATGGGATTTGATTTGGATCACCTCTCCCAGATGCTGTGGTACACCACTGAGCCACTTGACCACCACCGAACATCTTGCGTCCAAAACACACCTGAATAGGAATTTGAACTTTGGACCCTTACGTTAAAAGGCTAAAGTTTTGCTGACTCAGGGAGTCCAAAATATTTTTAATCAACCTATTTGGATATATTATTACATATCACAAGGGCAAGTGAGACTTAAACCTGGACTTTCTGACTCAGAAGTAAAGGTAGTACCACTGCAAAACAATTGTCCTTTTGTCCTGTCTGGAGCTGAGAAAATTGCAACGCAAACAAGTATAACCCCATAAGCAGACAGTTAAAATCTCTGAAATGTGGGAGCAAGCCATTCAGCCCACTCTGACCCTCTGAAGAACATCCCACCCAGTCCCACCCCATTCCTGTAACCTAGCCTGCACACTATGGACAATTTAGCATGGCCAATCCATCTAACTTGCACATCTTTGGACTGTGGGAGGAAACCAGAGCACCCAGAGGAAACCCACATAGAGAAAAGGACAATGTACAAATGCCACACAGATAGTCACCTGAGGGTGGAATTGAACCTGGGCCCCTGGGACTGTGAGGCAGTAGTGTGAACCACTGAGTTACCATGCCACCTAATTAAAGGTCTTAAGTTGGGCAGGGGAAGAGTGAGAGGCTTTGAGTACCTGTCCAGATTTCACCTCCATCTTATTTCCCAAATCACACATCTTCTTTCCATTTTCATGTGAGTCTGGTAGAGTCTATCCTATCAGCCTTGCAAACTGGGATTGAGCTGTTTTATGAAGTAAGCCTTCTATGATGCAAACTCCTAATTCTGGATTTTTTAAAGCCAGCTATATTTAGTAGTTAATTGGGCTCCAAGCATTTGCACAAATTGTGCAGTAGTTTTGTTTTGCAAGGAGAGCTATTGATCACTATCGCACTCAAGCTGGTAGTTTGTTAAAAACTCATTTTCAGACTGCTAGGATTGAGAACTCAGCAGATCAAATTGTGCATTGCTGCTGAAATAAATTTAGGTGCGCAAGAGAATTAGATTAGATTAATGACAGAGTGGAAACAGGCCCTGCGGCCCAACAAGTCCACACCGCCCCGCCGAAGCACAACCCACCCATACCCCTACATTTACCCCTTACCTAACACTACGGGCAATTTAGCATGGCCAATTCACCTGACCTGCACATCTTTGGACTGTAGGAGGAAACCGGAGTACCCGGAGGAAACCCATGCAGACACGGGGGGAAGGTGCAAGCTCCACACAGTCAGTCACCTGAGGCGGGAATTGAACCTGGGTCTCTGGCGCTGTGAGGCAGCAGTGCTAACCACTGTGCCACTGTGCCACCCACAAATAGCCTCGCTGCATTCTAGTACTTAGACTTCATTCCAAGCTACTGCTTGACAGATCATATGGAACAATTCCAGAGCTGGTTTGTTTTCAGGTTTTAAACAGGCCATTGTCAGGAGTGGTACAGTAGAGACCACAGCTACACTAATATTAACTATTTCACATGAAATATAAAATCAAATGACTTAATAAAAATCCATTCAGCTAGAAATTGGGCTTTGTTATACATTTGTTGCAGGTGTATAACAGTAATTTTAGTGAACTTGCCAGACATTGTAGCATTTCATTTGTAAATGAGGATCCTAACACTTGCTTGAAACCCCATTTCAGGTATTAAATTGGGATGAATGCATTGGGATCCAAGACCTATTACATTTGGAATTCTTGAGCAGTAACCACAAAAGAAAGGATGATTCTCCTTCCAACAGAAGTACCTCACCCTAATAATGAAGGAGGACTGAATGTTAGGCCCAAGCAAAGGCCTGAAATAATTACAACTCTATTTTGAACATTTAAACATGAATACTGTCTGATGGAAAAGAAACAATAATGAAGTGCTCCTTGGAAAAAAATTGGAAAATGTTCACAAGTGTCACCACAGGACTATGTTTCACCATTAGTGATATTTAATCTTAATTTCAGAATTTATATTTCTGAAAGCATTTGTTAGTGTTAATTCGACTTCATTCTGGACATTTAGAATAAAGAGATCAAAATTATTCTGCCATTCTTAGTTAGCGTCATTGAAGGGCATGAAATTAATCTAGGACTCCAAGACATTGGAAATTCTACTCTGACAGCAAAGAGTGCTAGACCATCAAACGTTGGAGGCACTCTTGTTGCTCACAACACCAGTGTCGAGTCACGGATTCCGAATGGTGTTGATACTCTTAGGTGACTTAGCACAAGATTGATAGCAGTGAGAGTATCCTTATCCTGATTAACATATATTGGCCTTAGTTTCAATTGTTTATAGCTGTCAATGATGAAAAAATGAAAATTGTGGATATATAAGTGCCCAGAACTGGAGAATGCCAGAGGTCTTAAAGGATTTTAGGGCTGCTATAGATTAGAGAGTTAGGAGAGATCAAGGTTTGGAAGGACTTGAAAACATGACTGAGCATTTTAAATCAAGGCTTTGACAGATGGATTGTCAATGTGAATCAATGAGTTCAGGAGGGAGGGTGAATAGAATCTGGGACAAGCAGCAGTGCTTTGAATGAATTCCAATTAGAAGCTCATCCTTGGATTAAATGGGACGGGAATCATCTGTTTCAGCTCCTGGGATCAGGGAGGGCAGTGGTATTGGTGGCTAGAGAACAACGTTGATTGCCATTACTAAAAGCAATTGCTTTGGCCTTCCAAAGCTACACTGTGGGAGTCCACTCCAATTAAGTTTAGATATTACTTAAAGAAGGTGGTGATACGATTTGGTGACCCATCATTGGGTCACAACCAACACAACCTTGATTCTACATAACCCAAAGATCTCAGTGTTAATTACCTCAGTGTGGATAGCACCGGGGGAAGGCTATGTCTTGTTACACAAAAGAAAGGAAAATCACTTCAGCCATTATCAGAAAACATTCACCAAATTCCTAGCAATGACTTTAGATCAACATTGGCACAGGTTTGGGAACAGCCTGACCATCCTCACAGGCACAGATGTTTGAGATTTCAAGAAAATATTAGTCAACAAATGCTCCCTCCGACTCCATTTTGATTTCTCCCCTTCCAGTTTTTCCTACCCCCTCCCTCACATTTGACGGTTTCCATTTTCCGTAATGGGCTTTGCATGTAAATACCCAGTTGGCTGAAAAGGTGTTTTACTGTTGGTGGTGTATAGTTAAAGATGTTTTTAAAAATCAGTTATTTGATGGTGGGAAAGCCATTCAATCATTGTGATAACACTTCCAGATATTAAAAAAAAGGGCAAGGAAAGCTCATTAAAACATATCACTTTTGTACTTGGCTGATTGTAATGTGAAATGAGCTCCACGGGATGTTGATTTACTTTCTACCTCTTCCTAATATCTTTAAGCCACTCTAAAATGCTTTGTGATATATATTTATACAGCAAACAACAAATCAGCCTGAGTTTGTCAGTTATTATCGCAAAACAAAAAAATACTGATCCAATTTGAAATGCAACCCAAATTTCATCAATATACAAATTTGTCACCTGAGGAAACATAAAAATTCAAACAATATGTTAATAAGACAATGCTACATTCATCACACAACAGTGATTTCCCTTTGCAAATACTAAGATCAGACCTACCCAGAATTATATTCTTATAAGTGTTACTATGAGCTTTAAAAATCATGTCTTAACATTACTTAGTGTAGTCTGCCCTCATCCTTCCTCAACTTCACCCAACGGAGCAGTCATGAATACAATATCACTCCCAGAGGAGCAAGGAATGTTTTATGGTTCACTTACCACCAAATATATGAGAAAACAATGAAATGTAGGAAACATTAGAAAGCATGTGAGAGGAACTGTTTTGTACCTCAGAAAAACTTCACACCTATTCTTTTAAAGGCAAAAGCTAGCAAGTATCTAATTTGGGCCACTTAGAGTCCTTGTGAATGAACTTTGGGTTATGATTTTAATAGAACACCTGTTCATAATAAGTACTATGGCTGCAAAACATAAATTTATTCAAAGATTTTTCACAAATGGACCAGCTTGTCCACTTTACTTTAGATAACATTGTTTTCCTGTTTACTTCTTGATCATCCATCTGTATCTACTCACCTGTCCTGTACCGATGTAGTGTCTATATAATCATGTTTCATTCATGGCCTTTTCCAGCCTTGATTGAATTCACATCGACCTCTGGCATTTGCTGTTACTCTATTCAGTATTAGATGGATAAGATCAAATATGAAATGTGACATATGGAGTAAACTCATCAGTTTGACTGAGTGATGAGAATTAACCAGGTCAAGATCCAGATATGCCAATCACAGTACCTATTTATTCAAGAAATGTGGTTGTAAACTATCAAAATCATTTTTTACTTTATATTTTTACAGAATCTTTGGAAGAGATACACAAGGTTACTGATGACAGGAAATGCAGGCTCAAATTGTATAGATTACTTTGACATCAGAAATCCAGTAATTTTAACCTCCTTGCTAGCAATTTCAACTAATTGTACACTGTATTCTAATGACAAAAAGATTGTGCTGCTAAAATAAAATATTCAGGTCAAATGTTCACAGCACTTTTTAAAAATTTATCTGCTCACCAAATGTAGGCATTAAGGACATATTTTTGTTGTCACCTGGAGAAAGTGCTGAGCTATACTAGGAGAAAGTGAGGGCTGCAGATGCTGGAGATTAGAGCTGAAAATGTATTGCTGGAAAAGCGCAGCAGGTCAGGCAGCATCCAAGGAACAGGAGAATCGACATTTCGGGCATAAGCCTGAAGAAGGGCTTATGCCCGAAATGTCGATTCTCCTGTTCTTTGAATGCTGCCTGACCTGCTGCGCTTTTCCAGCAACACATTTTCAGCGGTGAGCTATACAAGTCTATCTTGTGTGGGTACACCCACAGTGCTTGAAGGGAGCTCCAGAATTTGATCCAGAGACAGTAAAGGAACAGCAAGTATACTTCCAAACCAGACTGTTATGTGACCATGAGGGAAACTTGTCGATAGTGATGGTCCCATGTATCTACTGATCTGTTCTTCTTGTTTTGGTTGCAGTTTTGGATGGTGATACCATAGAAAGTCATGGTGAGTTGCTGAGTGCATCTTCTAGATGGTGTACAATGCAGTCATAGAGTCACAGAGATGTACAGCATGGAAACAGACTCTTCGGTCCAACCCATCCATGCTGACCAGATATCCCAACCAAATCTAGTCCCACCTGCCAGCACCCGGCCCTTATCCCTCCAAACCCTTCCTATTCATATACCCATCCAAATGCCTTTTACATTTTGCAATTGTACCAGCCTCCACCACTTCCTCTGGCAGCTCTTTCCATACACGTACCACCCTCTGTATGAAAAAGTTGCCCCTTAGGTCTCTTTTATATCTTTCCCCTCTCACCCTAAACCTCTAGTTCTGGACTCCCCAACCCCAGGGAAAAGACTTTGTCTATTTATCCTATCCATGCTCCTCATGATTTTGTAAATGTCTATAAGGCCACCCCTCAACCTCCGACACTCCAGGGAAAATAGCCCCAGCCTGTTCAGCCTCTCTCAATAGCTCAAATCCTCCAACTCTGGCAACATCCTTGTAAATCTTTTCTGAACCCTTTCAAGTTTTACGACATCTTTTCGATAGGAAGGAGACTAGAATTGCATGCAATATTCCAACAGTGGCCTAACCAATGTACTGTACAGCCGCAACATGACCTCCCAACTCCTGTACTCAATACTCTGACCAATAAAAGAAAGCGTACCAAACGCCTTCTTCACTATCCTATCTACCTGCAACTCCACTTTCAAGGAGTTATGAACCTGCACTCCAAGGTCTCTTTGTTCAGCAATACTCCCTTGGACCTTACCATTAAATGTATAAGTCCTGTTAAGATTTGCTTTCCCAAAATGCAGCACCTCGCATTTATCTGAATTAAACTCCATCTGCCACTTCTCAGCCCATTGGCCGTCTGGTCCAGATCCTGTTGTAATCTGAGGTAACCTTCTTCACTGTCCACTGCACCTCCAATTTTGGTGTCATCTGCAAACTTACTAACTATACCTCTTATGCTCACATCCAAATCATTTATGTAAATGATAAAAAGTAGAGGATCCAGCAGCGATCCGTGTGGCACTCCACTGGTCACAAGCCTCCAGTCTGAAAAACAACACTTCACCACCACCCTCTGTCTTCTACCTTTGAGCCAGTTCTGTATCCAAATGGCTAGTTCTCCCTGTATTCCATGAGATCTAATCTTGCTAACCAGTCTCCCATGGGGAACCTTGTTGAACGCCTTACTGAAGCCCATATAGATCATATCTACTGCTCTGCCCTCAT